>NC_044044.1:21662666-21962666 GCF_901765095.1 Microcaecilia unicolor | reverse complement strand
TTAGCAGAGTTTAAAAAGGGGTTGGACGGTTTCCTAAAGGACAAGTCCATAAACCGCTACTAAATGGACTGGGGAAAAATCCACAATTCCAGGAATAACATGTATAGAATGTTTGTACGTTTGGGAAGCTTGCCAGGTGGACAGGATGCTGGGCTCGATGGACCCTTGGTCTTTTCCCAGTGTGGCATTACTTATGTACTTATGAACTTGCTGTGCTGCTTTTTTTTCTTCGCTGCTCCATTTTTCTGGAACTCTCTTCTGCTTCCGATCAGGGCAGAATCATCTTTCAGGAATTTCAAAACTGCCATAAAAACTTGGCTTTTCCAGCAAGCCTACAATATATCCACCTAAAGTTTGGGAGCACTTCTTGGGTGATCACTAGTCTCTTACCCCCCCCCCCCCCCCCACCCCATCTTGCCCTTACCCATTTCCTTTTGTTTTTGGTTTGTACCTCTTTTAAAGTGCAACTGTTGGAATGTTTCTGTGGCTCTTATTGAATGAATGTTGAGTACATTTCCTGTCTTATATTGTAGTTCCTTTCTAGCCCATTTATTTTGTTTTTATTGTACACCGCTTAGATCTGCCAGTTAGTGTAAGCGGTATATTACATTCTAATAAACAAACATGTACTTGGACTACCCACACCACATGCTAAAAACAGTTTGTATACTTTAACGCTGGGGGTAGGTCTGGGGGTGATGAGTAGGCGTGTTCCACGTCAATCAATTAGCACAGCTATATTGCCACGTACTAACCGATTTACGCATGGCTACCGTGTAAGCCCTTACTGCCTACGAAATTGGTGTTCGTAAGTGCGCAATGCAGTAATGGCCATGTGGATGAAGTGTCAGTAGCTGAAGTCAGTCGCAGAGCAGAGTTTAATGATGGAGAGTCTAACCAGTCTTCTCCTACATGCTCCAAATCTTATTTCAGATCTTTCAAAATAAGTTTCAAAACATTGAATAGCGGTCAAATTTGACAGTAGACATTCAGAAAAAAATATTATTTGATGGCTTGGCTTACTGGAGGTCCAAAACTCCAGGGATGAACAGCGCCTCCACAGGGAACACACCTTGGGGATTTCCTTAGTGACTACGATGGTACACACATCACCAGGAGAATCATCGTCACAGATTATTTCTTCAACTTCTTATGGAATAGGTTAATTCTGGGGTTTGACCCTTCTTCCCTGGTATCATCTTTACCTGTTATTTCTGTCCTCTTCTGCCTGTAATAACTCTGTCTGCCCATGATTTCCTGCTCTCACCCTTATCTTCTTTCCACAGGTGACAATCCAGAGACCAGAAATTGAAGAATCTCCTTCCATGGCCTAAGATTATCCACTCTCCTGATCCTGACTGATGCTCAGCAGAAGATGAAACTAGGCTCCCTAGTTTTACACATGCAGAAAAAAATGGACATGGAGGTGGGGCCCACTAGGTGACTAAACTAGACATATAAGCACAGATATTGAATACCTGTACGTTAGGTGCTCAAAATACGGTGCCAACTGAAACCTGGTGTAAATCCTGGCCCAGATCCCGGTATTCTGCATCTTTAGTGAATGATCCCAACCATCAGGAAACAGTCCCACCGGATTCCTCCATCACATCAGCTCTGCCCAGGAGACAGGCCCAGAGATCCTGTCAGTGTGAATCAAAAGCCTTGGAAACAGGGTTTGAAGTCACACCTTCTTTTCCTAAGTGGGGGGAAGGGAGAAAGCCCCACAGAAGTCAGGGAAAGACAATTAACTTTTACACCTGAGCCTGTGATTGAGGAGCAAAGCAGTGAATAACCCTGGGACTGCATACAATATAATCTCCACTCCAAGGGCACTGACTCTTTCCAGGTCATATCAGGAGGTGCTACAAGGCTGCCTACAAATATAGACTTAACCACAGAGGACAGCACATAACTGCAGACAGGTCCTCAGGAAGCCTCAGAGGAGAAGGAGAAGCTGCCTGAACAAATGGACTTAAGTTAAATGTATTCATTTTTTTTCTTATTTAAGTATTGCTTGCTACTGTTCAGGTTATGAGCTGATGAGGCAGGGAGGCTGACAGTTTTATTGACAGAAACAGAGAATGGAGAAAGAGAACATGTGGGTTTAGGGGGAAAGATAAGAAGCTCAGTCTTGGCCATGTTGAGTTTCAGATGACGATGAGACACTCGAGCAGTAATGTCAAACAAGCAGGCTGAGACTTGGGCCTGGATTTCTGGTGAATTTTTTTGGTTTGGAGAAGTAGATCTGGGAGTCATCAGCTAAGGATGGTACTGAAAACCATGGGAGGTGATCAGAGCACCATGGGAATAAGTATAAAGAGAGGAGCGATTGGGTCCCAACACAGAGTCCTAGGGTACACCAACTGATATAGAAAAGCAGTAGAGGAGAATCCACCTGAGCACACACTAAAAGTGTGTTGGGAGAGATAAGAAGAAAACCAAGACAGAACAGAGCCTTGAAATCCAAATGAGGACAGCATATCAAGGAGCAGGTGGTCTTCAATAGTGTCAAAAGCAGCAGATAGGTCAAGAAGAAATAGGATTGAGTAAAAGCCTTTAGATGTGGCCAGGAACGGGTCACTGGATACTTTCTGTTGAATGTAGAGGGCAAAAGCCAGATTGTAGTGGATCAAAAATAGCTTCAGATGAAAGAAAGTCAAAATAGAAGTGGTGAACAGCACATTCAAGCAGCTTGGATAAGAAAGGGAGGAGGGAGATGGGATGATAGTTGGAAGGGCAACCAGGTCTAGTGAAGGTTTTTTGAGGAGTGATGTAACCACAACGTATTTGAAGGCATCAGGAGTAGCTGCAGTGAAAAGTGATAGATAGAGGACATAAGTGATGATAGTAGGGGAGATAGAGCTGAGTAGATGGGTGGAAATGAGATCAGAGGAACAGGTAGAAAGTTTGGAGTAGGAAAGAAAATATGATGTTTCCTTTGGCCATAATCTGGGCAGCAAGTGAAGGGTGGTTGGAGGTGGAGGCACTTTGAGGAGGGAGTTTAGTCTCAAAAAGAGACACTGAGGGTTCGAGGCAAGTGCAAGAGCAGATCGGACGAGGTCAGCAAGAATTTAAAATATATGAAATTATCATGGGCTCTCAGCAGAGTGCACACAGGGATGTAGGTTGCAGATTCTGAAGGTCAGCCAAGGCTAGGGTTTGGTAGGCCTTAGAGAAAAGGGGATGGGCGGAGGAAGGGTGTTCAGAGAAGTGAAAAGAATAGTATTATAGGAAGAGACAACCTCACTGGCTTGGATAACATAGTGGATAAAGGGAGAGGTGAAACTGTGGTGGAAAGCAAGGGACAATAGCCTGAAGATTCCTAAATGTGTTGATGGTGATTGGACAAAACTGAAGGGGCAGGTGATTAAGCATGAAATTTATCTGAAGATGGGCTTGGTGGACCTTCAGTCTGTGTCCCAGTATGGCAACGCTTACATTTTCTTAAATTTGTGTTACATGCTGGATGAGTTTTGACATCTGGTGGAAACCTGAAAAACAGAAGTCTCCCCCCCCCCCCCCCCCCCCCACCCCCAGGTTTAGGAATCCTATGGAGGAGAAATAACAGGAAGAAAAGTCTGTACAATCTCTTTCAGGAGTCTGAAGATTTGCTTATTTTTGTGTCTTTTCTCCATGAACTGTATTGTTAATTTAATTCTGTTCACCCAGTAAATTATAGCTTTATATATACTCAGCAGGAGTGGACAGTGACCTTCTTGGGAGTGAGTGAAAATGGAAGTTATAAGTGATCATCCATTGAACTGAAGCCCTTGGAAAAAAAAGTCGTCCCTCTCCCACTTTCTGTGGTTCTTGGAGCAGAATCTTCTAGTCCAGCTGGGGACCAGCTCTGTAAAATCTATTATTGTCCCAACATATATAAAGGGGAAATGAATCAGAAGTTAAAAAGTGAAATAAAGTGCATTAGAGTTGCTCTGATCTTTGATTAGAGGAAAAGTGGTTTGTGAAAATGATTACCATTATTTGAATTCTAGCAAAGCCAGGAGGCTCTGTTCCTGCCCCCGGTAGTGGAATCAGCCAACTCATTGAGCAAGCTATCTGGCTTTGCTGATGTGCCACCCAACGGAGACCAGATAGCTAATGATTTCTGGTGGCATCACATAGAGGATGAGGGAAAGGAGCCAGAAAGCAGTGCTGTGCTCGCTTAAGTGCCTGACAATAAGAGCCTTATCTGCACGCTGGCATAATCCCAATTAACGTCATTAGCATCATGGTGAGCCTAAATGTGTTTTGTTGCCATGATAAAAATGGCACACTTCCACCAGCATTCTGCAGGTGCGTGCTTTGCTTTCCTCTGCAATAACACTAAAGCATGACACTCTCTACACTGATATCCTAGAAGCACAGGTCAAAGATTTCTTTTACTGCAAGAGATATAGAAATAAAGTTCACCTACAGATTATGGGTGATACCTTGCTATTGGACCAACTTAATATATTTATTGCTATCATGCCAGCGCTATACTCTCTTCAGATTGAAGCAAAATTAGCAGATTAGTCATCAGGATGATGTTGGCCAAATGTGCAGGTTGCAAAGAAAGCAAGAAGCTCCAAATTACACAGAGGCACAGCTAATGGGGGAGTGGAGAGGGTTCAGTGCTGGTGCCAGTCTATTAAGTGTTGTGGGTAAACCTTTAGCATTGTACTCCACCCCCCAACCCCCAGTTGACTTTCAGACTCCTCGAGCCCCCCTTTCAAGATTTGGATAATTCAGCTCAACAATCATATAATTAAACTCTGGAATTCGTTGTCAGAGAATGTGGTAAAGGCGGTTAGCTTAGCGGAGTTTTAAAAAGGTTTGGACAGCTTCCTAAAGGAAAAGTCCATAGACTGTTATTAAATGAACTTGGGGAAAATCCACTATTTCTGGGATAAGCAGTATAAAATGTTTTGTACATTTTTGGGATCTTGTCGGATATTTGTGACCTGGATTGGCCACTGTTGGAAACAGGATGCTGGGCTCGATGGACCTTTGGTCTTTCCCAGTATGGCAATACTTATGTACTTATGTACCTCAACATCAGCCCTCCCAGAACAATACTATAAAAATCATATTTTTAAGAAGTAAACTTTGCTATCTTTCGCCACGCCTCCGACACGCCCCCGTCAACTTTGTACGCTTTCGCGATGGAGTGCAGTTGAAAACGTCCAAAATCGGCTTTCCATTATACCGATGTATTCGTTTTTGTGAGATAAACGTCTATCTCCCGATTTGGGTCGAAATCTAGGCGTTTTTCTCTTTCAATTATAAGGTGGATAGTCTCTCAAAGATCCCCCTCCCCCCCCCCCCGCATACCTTTTAAATAGCAGATTTTCACCGGTAGCGAGCAGCAACTAATACACACTGCTCATGTTGGCCCCAAAGCATGTATCAGTCGCTGCTCGCTGCAGGCGAAGATCTGCTATTTACAAGGTATGCAGGAGGGATCGTTGTTGGGAGTTTTCGGCTGGTGGGACTTGGGAAGAATCCCTAGCAGCCACATCATAGGTGTGCTGCTACTGGGGGTGGGCCTGAGCCCAAAGTGGGTGGGCCTGGGCCCACCTGGGCCCACCCTTGGCTACGCCACTGCCCCAGACAGCAGGAGATAACCAGGTAGGTACCTTTCCTACGCAGTTACCACCTGCTGAATATCAGCCCCTAAACCTTTTGTTCATTATTACATTTATTCCTTGGACATCAAACCAGAAATAGCAGCTCAGATTAATGACCTTTCAAAGTCTAAGGTAAGCTGGCAAATGATTCCATGCTCGCAGCCCAGCAATGAAAAAGGTTCACACCCTGGTCTCCTGAAAATGGACTTTCCTCACAGATGGAATGGACAGATAGCGTTGATGATCTCAGCAAAAATCCGGTGGGGGGGGGGGAGGTGGGGAGGTGTGTAAATCCTTAACACAGATGTTAAATAATAAGGGGCTTTATGAATTACCATCAAAATCTTGAAAATCACACAAACCTGTACTGGGAGCCAGTGAAGGGGCTCCAACTGTGGGGGAATATGCCAATATTGTGACTCACCCATCACTGTGCCACAGCATTCTGTACAATTTTTAAGGGCCAATAGCACGGAAAACTATTAAACCTAAAATTTACCTCCTACTTGCATGCGATGAAACTACAGTGTAGTAAATTTAAAACAAATAGGAGAAAATGTTTCTTCACCCAACGCATAATTAAACTCTGGAATTTGTTGCTGCAGAACGTAGTGAAGGCGATTAGCTTGGCAGAGTTTAAAAAGGGGTTGGACGGTTTTCTAAAGGACAAGTCCATAGACCGCTACTAAATGGACTTGGGGAAAAAATCCACAATTTCGGGAATAACTTGTCTAAAATGTTTGTACGTTTGGGTAGCTTGCCAGGTGCCCTTGACCTGGATTGGCCGCTGTCGGGGACGGGATGCTGGGCTCGATGGACCTTTGGTCTTTTCCCAGTATGGCATTACTTATGTACTTCAGGGGTTCCCAAACCTGCCCAAACCTCATTTTTTTTGTACTACAGTGACATGCGAGGTGAATCATCCTACCGCAGAATAAGCCAAAGTAATCCCTCGGAGCTGCATGAACTAGTTGAGTGAGCATGTCTGTGCACGTCTTCAACAAAGGGCACATCCTGTTTCGATTGTGCAACTAAAAATATGCACCAACCAAGACGGGTATCCACAAAAATGCCAAGAAAGTTATTTCAGGCTGCAGCAAGGCCATGATAATTAGATCACGTTCGAAATGTGTACTTTATCGGAGTCCCTTTCATTGGGGATCGAGAGCCAAGAAACAGACATTCCATCACACATGGAAGCACTTCACTGGAAGTATGGGAGGCTGAGTTTGTACTCTAAATATGTGTATACAGGGCACTGATTGCTTTGCAAATGAGTTGGGAGTATACCAGGCCCTTATTTGTCACTCATTCCCAGATGCTCAGAACTCCAGCGCTGTAGGGAACAACGCCAGAAAACACCAGCCCGAACACTGAAGAAAAACGTACCGCACAATTCTCAACACTGACAACTGTTAGTTTTGAGCGCTGGAAGTTAAAGGGAGAGGAACACGCCTGGCATATGCCCAGAAAAGCTGTGAGGTAGACATTACTACTACTACTACTATTTAGCATTTCTATAGCGCTACAAGGCATACGCAGCGCTGCACAAACATAGAAGAAAGACAGTCCCTGCTCAAAGAGCTTACAATCTAATAGACAAAAAAAAAAAATAAGTAAGCAAATCAAATCAATTA
Organism: Microcaecilia unicolor; assembly: GCF_901765095.1. NCBI lineage: Eukaryota > Metazoa > Chordata > Amphibia > Gymnophiona > Siphonopidae > Microcaecilia > Microcaecilia unicolor. The sequence continues at coordinate 21,955,417 of NC_044044.1, read as the reverse complement.
ATGTGAACGGGAAGGAAGAGAGGAGGGTAGGTGGAGGCGAGTGGTTACAAGTGGTTACGAGTCAAACGCAATGTTAAAGAGGTGGGCTTTCAGTCTAGATTTAAAGGTGGCCAAGGATGGGGCAAGACGTAGGGGCTCAGGAAGTTTACTCCAGGCGTAGGGTGCAGCGAGACAGAAGGCGCGAAGTCTGGAGTTGGCAGTAGTGGAGAAGGGAACAGATAAGAAGGATTTATCCATGGAGCGGAGTGCACGGGAAGGGGTGTAGGGAAGGACGAGTGTGGAGAGATACTGGGGAGCAGCAGAGTGAATACATTTATAGGTTAGTAGAAGAAGTTTGAACAGGATGCGAAAACGGATAGGGAGCCAGTGAAGGGTCTTGAGGAGAGGGGTAGTATGAGTAAAGCGACCCTGGCGGAAGATGAGACGGGCAGCAGAGTTTTGAACCGACTGGAGAGGGGAGAGGTGACTAAGTGGGAGGCCAGCAAGAAGCAGATTGCAGTAGTCTAAACGAGAGGTGACAAGGGTGTGGATGAGGGTTTTGGTAGAGTGCTCGGAAAGAAAGGGGCGGATTTTAGCTGTTGTGCATATGCCCAGTCAAGAAGAAATGGCTGTGGTCTGCATTGAGTGGAAACCCTGGGCAGAATATCAACCAGACAGCAAAAATGTAAAAATATACAAGTAAAATAAATAAATAAAGAAAGATAAAGATTAAAAAACCCCAAAACACAACACAACTGGAGACGACAACAGAAGCAAGTTGCAGAAACTGCAGAGCTGCACCTGGAACTGCGGCTTTCTGGTGCTCCCAACCTCCTGCATCAGGACCTAGAGATTGGCGGGGGACCTCTTGAGATTAAGCAAAGAACAGCTGCCCCCCACCCCTCACTCTACTCCTCTCTAACTCTGCACACTCACCCTAACTTTTGTTTGAAGCTGTCGGTAGGATTTAGTCCTTGGGACGGGGTGGGGTTCTACGCCCTTTCTCTGAGCATTGGAGGGAATTTACATCACATTTTAATACTAGCGAGTTCGTCTGCATAGAATCCTCGGTCACTGCTTCCATGAATGGTAAAAGCAGCGCCAACACCTTTTGTGCATTAGGCTCACAATAATATGCCTGGTAAACTGGCAGAAACCAGTCTAAATAAGTACATAAGTAATGCCACACTGGGAAAAGACCAAAGGTCCATCGAGCCCAGCATCCTGTCCACGACAGCGGCCAATCCAGGCCAAGGGCACCTGGCGAGCTTCCCAAATGTACAAATATTCTATACATGTTATTCCTGGAATTGCAGGTTTTTCCCAAGTCCATTTAGTAGTGGTTTATGGACTTGTCCTTTAGGAAACCGTCTAACCCCTTTTTAAACTCTGCTAAGCTAACCGCCTTCACCACGTTCTCTGGCAACGAATTCCAGAGTTTAATTATGTGTTGGGTGAAGACATTTTTATCCGATTTGTTTTAAATTTACTACACTGTAGTTTCATCGCATGCCCCCTAGTCCTAGTATTTTTGGAAAGCGTGAACAGACGCTTCACATCCACCTGTTCCACTCCACCCAATATTTTATATACCTCTATCATGAAATGTTGCAAGCCCGTTAGCTTTGAGCATGGGGTCCTTTGTTTATACTAATAACCCAGGACCTCCCAATTGGAAGTGAGAGCTCAGGTTGCAGAGCTGTGTCCAAGCAGCAGGCAAGGAATCAGAGACCCTTTGACACATGGGAAAGCTACAGGTTAGGTAGATATTTACCAAAATTAGACCACCCTCTCTTTCTTAATGTAAACCTGTCATATGCACTGTATAGCTTACTTTAGGTTAATGTTAACTGCAATGGACATATTACAATGTTTTATGCAGTGTTGTGCCGAATACTCATCAAAAGTAATTAATTACAGCTATTTTTACTTCTCAGCTTAAAGTAATTAGTTGTTGTAATTAGATTACCCATCTAGGGAAGTAGTTAATTACTGATTATAGTTACCGGTTTAAAGTAACTAATTGTTTTTCCTTTACTTTTGAACATAGTATAGTAGCATAGCATAGTGAATGACGGCATATAAAGACTTGAACAGCCCATCCAGACTGCCCAACAGTCACACTCCTTATCAAATCATGATTAAACCAACAATGAATGTGATATAAAATACTTGATCATTGTCTCTTTGGCATTTCTGGGACACAGACCGTAGATGTTAAGTCTGTACGGCTAGAACTGAGCTGAGCCCTACTTACTGCACACGGTACAGGCAGTGCCTGTCTCTCTTCTTAATGTCTTTCTGATCCTGCAAGCATTCAGCCTCTTGCACTAGCAAAGGCAGCTGATAGGGCTTATCATAGGCCGGTTGCAAAGACCCGAAGGGAGCTGATCCCCACCCCTCCCCTTGGTCATTCTAGCACAGGCAATGATTGCCAATCTCCCAGGCCCAGCATTCACCATGCAGGGATGTGCCACAATGATAACCCTTACAGAGTATGAGTACAGCTGGGGCACAGGGCTGTAGGAAAGGATAGGGGTGGGAGGAAAAGGGAGTGGAGAAATGTGAACCCTGGCTAAAAATGAGCCTGCTTCTAGTCAGTGGCGTAGCAAGGGGGGGCGGGAGGCGCGGTCCACCCCGGGTGTCAGCTCTGGGGGGGGGGGGCTCCCTGCCAGCTCCCTCCCTCGGCGCATCGACACGCCCCCCCCCCCCAGTGCCCACCCTCCTCCGTCCAACCAGCTCCCCCTACCTTTAAAAAAAATCAGAATCCGAAGCGAGGCGCAGCGCCTCGTGCCTGCACGTAAAAGAAATGTGCAGCGTCTCATCGGGCCTTCTCTCGCTCTGTCTGTCCCGCCGTTGCGGAATAGGAAGTTGCGTCAGCAGAGGGCGGGACAGACAGAGTGAGGAAAGGCCCGATGAGACGCTGCACATTTCTTTTACGTGGAGGCGCGAGGCGCTGCGCCTCGCTTCGGATTCCGATATTTTTTTAAAGGTAGGGAGCTGGTTGAACGGAAGAGGGTGGGCACTGGGTCGGGGGGGGGGGGTGTCGATGCACCGGGGGGGGGGGGTATGTCATCGTGCTACACCCAGGGGGGGGGGTGCAACGGCGAACCTCCCTGCCCCGGGTGGCAGCCCCCCTCGCTACGCCACTGCTTCTAGTCATCACACTTCCTAGCACATACACCTGAAATGTCTTCATCTTCTGGATACTGCAAAGCGCATTCTGTCTCTTTTCTCCCGCAAAATACACGGTTTTGTTTTCCCTCAGCTGCCATTTATTTTTTGCAGTTCCTGCCATAGTCTACCGCAGTGTTTCCCAAGTCCAGTCCTGGAATACACCCTGCCAGTCCGGTTTTCAGGACCTCCACAATGAACAGGCATGAACTTGATTTCCATACACTGCCTCCATTATATGCAAATCTCTTTCATGCATATTCATTGCAGACATCACGAAAACCTGACTGGCAAGGGATACCCCAGGACCGGACCTGGGAAACACTGATCAACAGCACTGCTTATCAATTTTCTTGTGGATGTGACCCCATGATAGAGACCAAATAAAACTGTGACACCCCTGCAGATGCAAAATAATGATGCAACTATGAAGAGCTCACCCAGGTGATGACTGCACTTGGGGACCTAACCCACACTTTGGGGAAACTCTGAACTACAGAATATTTTCCTAGGCCAGCAGTGCGTGATACAAACTGTCATTACACCATGAGAAATGGCATCATATTTGAGGGGTGGAGGAGGGGACAGCTTTGCTTCTGATGCCTCACTGATCAATATGAATCCCTTCCCCCATAAGCAAAAGAAGAGAAAAAAATCTGAAGTGCTTACTAAAATATCTAACGTCCCTGAAAATACTTCATTGGGACCTCCACGTCCCACTTCTGGGATTACTGCTTTCCTTAAGTAACCTCCTACTTTTGATGAGATAACTGAGATAACATTCTATCACATTTAGACACACTGGTAATGCTCAAATTAAATTCCAAAGCACACTTAAAATCTAAAGAAAGAAAAAAAAGCTTGTACCCTTAGCTTAAGATTCAGGTTTTAACCAATTCTCTCTGCAAATTTTCTGTTGAAAACTGCCAGATCCTAACGTGCAAATTACAGATACCCTCTGCCTTAGAACAGGTCCAGCCTAGAATGCAGCAGTGCACGCTTCCTCTCCCCTACTCCAAAGGAACTCTCTGTCCTACAGATTCCAGGCTCTGCATCCCTGTGTTCATCCCTAGCAAGCAAATTCCTAGGAGAGGGCACTTTTAGGTCTCTAGTGTGGCACAGATAAAGGGCTTCCTAACTGTGTGTCTCCTCAAATGTACATCAGGCCCGAGCAGGCCTGAAACCGCACTGCAAAGTAAATAATATAACCCATCACACTCCCACCCCACCCCGACCTCCTCCTCCATCTTAAAGCCAGAGATCATTGCATATTGAATAGCTTGTGCATGAAGATGGAATTTGAATTTCTTTTCATGTTGTTTTATGCAGAGAAACACAGCAGAAAGAGAAAAAAATAAAGTCAGAACTTCCAGAATCTTTGTGAGGGGTCCTGACCTCAACATAGCTCAGTCATAAGTACGTGACTCTTCCAAAGACAGCAAAATTGATGCTAAGGTTTGGGTGCTGAACACTGAAAATCAGAAAATCATACAAATAATACTTAAACATATCAGTGACGTAGGTACAGGTGGGCCAGGGTGGGCCAGAGCCCACCCACCTTGGACTCAGGCCCACCCAAAATCGTGATACTCTTGCTATGGCTGGTGGGTATTCCCAAACCTTGGCAGCTGAAGATTTTCTGTCCTTGGGCAGCCAGCGCTCTTCCAAATGTCAGCCAGCAGCACTTGCCTTGAGCTGACGCTAAGACCGGCCCTTCTGCACACGCTCAGTTTTCACACGTGCAAAAGCACTGAGCATGCATGGCCTGCCGGCAGAAGCATCAGTTTGAGGCAAGTGCTGCTGGCTGCCATTTGAAAGAGTGCTGGCTGCTCGAGCAGTAGGAGGAAATCTTCAGCTGGCAGAGTATTTAATATTTGGGGTTTGTGGGCATGGAGGGGTGGAGAGAAGAGCAAACTGGAGGGGCCAGGGGGGGAGGAATTCCATGCCCACCCACCTTGGGCTCAGGCCCACCCAAAATTGGCTATCTGGCTACGCCCCTGAAACATATACATACAAATGACTATGGAACAAGTGCACATGAGCCCAAAGTAAAATTTTGTCCTGCTTGTAGCAAAATCAATTACATGCATGCTCGGTTTCATTAAAACGAGTGTGCACAGCGACTAAAAACAGGACAGGGCGCCAGGCAATGTGAGACCAGCGTGGGACAAACGCTTTAGCTGGTGGGGGTTTGGGAACCTCTGCCAGACAAGGTACCTTCGCAATGGCGGTGGGGGGGGGGGGGGGCAGAAGCAGCTGCGGGGAGGGAGCGGAAGTGGCGGCAGGAGGCGGCAGCAGCAGGGAGGTGGGCCAAAATGTGCCGCCCCACCTTCCGTCAAGGTCTAGCTATGCCCCTGATTTAAACAGAATTCTTTAATTGCCAACCGCTATTGTAATCTTAGGGGCCCTTTTAATGAAGGTTAGCATGGGTTAACGTAATTGGCACAGGCTAAATGCTGCGTATCCTATTTTATAGCTAAGGGCCACTTAGCGCAGGCGGGGATAGGGCTGGGCAGACTTATACGGTCTGTGCCAGAGCCGGTGGTGGGAAGCGGGACTGGTGGTTGGGAGGTGGGGATAGTGCTGGGCAGACTTGTACGGTCTGTGCCAGAGCCGGTGGTTGGGAGGCAGGGCTGGTGGTGGGGAGGTGAGGATAGTGCTGGGCAGACTTATACGGTCTGTGCCTGTGCCAGAGCCGGTGGTGGGAGGCGGGGATATTGCTGGGCGGACTTATACGCTCTGTGCCCTGAAGAGCACAGGTACAAATCAAAGTAGGGTATACACAAAAAGCAGCAAATATGACTTATCTTGTTGGGCAGACTGGATGGACCGTGCAGGTCTTTTCTGCCGTCATCTACTATGTTACTATGTTACTATGTTTAGTGATTTACAAGCTTAGGATTCCCTGAACCGAAAAGTCAATAGAACAGCAGTACCCCTCTGAGAAGGACTGGTGGGAGGAGTAGAGAGGTCACTCAGAACCCCATTTACCCAAGGGGGCAGAGAGAGAGGAGAGGGAGATGGAAAGCTTGCCTGGCCAGTATCAGCCTGGAAGCAGAAAAAGAAGGGGGTGGGTGGGACCTGAAGGTTTCTGTAAAAATACGGCATGAAATGTCATACTGGAATGACTGTCATAACAAAACTCTGTAAGTAGATTTTTTTTTTTGTACCCTGCGCTTTCCCACTCATGGCAGGCTCAATGCGGCTTACATGGGGCAATGGAGGGTTAAGTGAGTTGCCCAGAGTCACAAGGAGTTGCCTGTGCCTGAAGTGGGAATCAAACTCAGTTCCTCAGGACCAAAGTCCACCACCCTAACCACTAGGTCACTCCTCCACATTGAGCCTGGAAATAGGTGGGAAAATGTGGGATACAAATGCAATAAATAAATAAATAAAAATAAAAGAAGTTTAACTTTTGGTCAGCCGCCAGTTGCAAACATAGCTCAGTTAGGAGCAGCAACCGTGTCTGTACACATGAGTGTATGTGTACAAGGAAATGCCTACAGGCGGTTTCTTTATTGTTACTCAAAGTTTTTGTTTTCATATTGTGAAAGCAGTACAAAAGAGACTTGCCCCTCCCTCCACAAAACTGTAAGTGAAACTAGGAAACTAGGAGCAGAGTAAAGTGGAACACCGCAAGACAGGAAGGGGAAAAGAGGGTTTAAATTAATTTCCGAACCAGAGAGTGGAGGAGCAGGAGGAGAGACACGATACCAGTAGTCAAAAGGATAAAATCTGTGTGTCGAAGCTTTTGCTGGTGATATTGCTGGTGTCTTAGAGCTGTGGAAGAACTTCAAATATGCTTCTTTGCAGAAACTTCCAAGATAGTCGAGCAGTTTGACATCTCAAAAAAACAGGTAAAGCTTTTTAGGGTACTTCCTAGGACGAAACTTGAGTTCCATTTTCTGGCCTTTTTTTTTTGTTTGTTTTTAGCACAGTTTCTAGTTGCTTGGTTTTTATTTAGCGCATGTCTTTGCTCAGCATACTTTCTCTAATTAAATTCAGATATCCTGATATGACTTCCCTCCCTTCCTCCCGTTTCCTGTTATTGTACAAAAGGAGCTTCTGGTGAGCCTGCTAATTTAGATAAAACAAACAAAACTGACCCTGCTCTCACTTTTGATATTCTTGAGGTAACTGAGATAACAACTTACCTGCAACTGAAGGTCTCCATGGATAGCAGTACACATCAGCCACACAAGGACTCTGGCTAGAAGAGTGAAACTGCCACATTTAATGCAGAGCTATTTTGGGTTAAAAGATTCTCCTCTTGTAATGAGGATTAAAAACAAAAGTGGTGGATCATGGAGATGGGGGGGGGGGGGGGGGGGGGGGAGGAGGGGCACTTTTGAACGGATGACCATTTACACCAATGAAACCTTGGTGTAAATCTCATGCCTAATTAGTTGCGAATTCTGTTATTCTATAACAATGCACATTAATTGTGGGAATGCCCCCCAATCCACCCATGACCCGCCCGTGGCCATGCTCCCTTTTTGGACCTGTGCGTAAAATTTACATGCAGTTCCTGTGCCTGAATTTATGCATGTAAATTTTAATTAAATCCAATTATCTTATATAATAAAACTCACCCTCAACGTTCTGAAGACACTGACGTCACTTCCTTCAAGACGGGTTCGAAGGGTTCGTGGTGGTGAAGCCACCGAAATCGCCAAGTCTCGGGGCCCTGCTCTCATGTCAAACGTGATGACATTGAGGGCGGAGCAATGGCATCACACACCGAGGGTGGAGCAATGGCGTACGGTGCATTCAGGAGGTGCGGAGCAATGGCGTCAGAACGACGAAGGGGTCGGTCGGTAGGTAGGTAGAGAGGGAGGGAGGGAGGAAGGGGAGGGGGTGTTGGGGAGGAAAACCTTGCTAAGCGCCCCGTTTCATTTGCTCCAGAAACGGGGCCTCTTTTACTAGTCAGCAATAATTGCTTGTTAAGAAGCCATTATCGGTTTCTAATTGGCTCATTATTCAATTAAATTGTGCACGCACCCAAATTTGCATATGTAATTTTTAGCAACCTTTTATAGAATTTGGGGATTAGTGTGACAGTGTCATAGGGGTGTTCACAGGGGAGGGACATGGTTCCAGGATTGCAACAATAGAAACGAGAGCAAGTTGCATGCACTGGGTCTCTAATGTGTGCAGCTCCATCGTACTATATTCATTAATAATTCCCAAATGAGTTCTCTATGTGTAACTGAATACTACTTATCTATACAGTACTCCTAGTAACAGTTCTCTTTCCTCAAAAAATATGAGTATACACTATACTTTATTATTTTTTACTTTACCGTCATTACCTTCATTGTCATTAACACACTTTTTGCATAAACACTTCCTGCGTATCCTGTGTTGTTCAGTTCACAGTGTCTTACAGTCTATCTGATCATTAATCCATTCATCAATCCATTCATACTATCATTCATACCGCATTCGACAGAGCCCTTCTGTACCATCTCCACTCATTTGTATTGCCACATAATCACAAATACAGTCCTAAACACAATATACACGTCAACATATTCATATGTCGTTTATACAAAGTCCTTAAATCAAAACCTCAGTTGTTTTTCACTCGATTTTTACGAGCCTTTCTTTACAGAACACTCCTTAGTTGTATTTTTCCATGGTGGTTTTATAAGTGGCACATTAGGTACTCAGTCTTATTCTTATGCCTCTCCGAGCAAAGTCTTTGCAAACGTCATGGGTCCACGCCCTCCAAGCAGAGTCTTTATCAACGTTGTTACTCGAAGCCCAACACGTTTTGCACAAGACGTCTTCAGGGGCTACAGTTCTATATACAGTGATAAGACAAGGAAGTGGTTACTTCCTCTAACCTCATAATTTTACTCCTAATGCTTTAAATATCTCATATAGTTCATTCTCACCTTAACTTGTAGTTCATGCACCTATCTCTAGGGTTTAGTCAAGATGGCTCCCTCCATAGAATGCCAGAAGTGACATTAATCTAAGATCTTCCACTGCATGCTATTTACTGTGCCAATGTTTAACTAGCGGTGTATCCATTTTTAGTAATCTGATGTTGCTAAGATGTCGCGCTATTCTGTGCTTTACCTTTTTAACAGTTTGTCCATTATAGGATAAATTACATGGGCACTTAACAGCATATATAACATAGGCCCATAAAGCCTTATGAGGGCATACAATGTGCAAAGACAGTGGCTGTTCCAATAGGGTATAGAAACTAAAGATATACGTCTCACTTGCATTTTACCCTATGTTGTACAGTCTCATCAAGTTATTCAAATTATACGCAAATATTGGGGAATATTAGGGATTCATAAAGTTTTCTCGGAACACCCTCGGTTCTGATATAAGAGGGGCCAAAATTTGGGAGAAAAATTAAAGCAACATAGGTGTACAATAGACAGAGAGTGACGGGGTCATCACAAGTGTAAGGGATATACATATTGGACATATGCCATGGAGAGTCGGAGTGTTGAGATTCCCAATCAAACGCGTCCCAGACAATATCAGTTTTGGTCTTATACAGATTGTGAATCTGCCTATGTTATATATGCTGTTAAGTGCCCGTGTAATTTATTCTATATTGGACAAACTGTTAAAAAGGTAAAGCACAGAATAGCGCAACATCTTAGCAACACCAGATTATTAAAAATGGATACACCACTAGTTAAACATTGGCACAGTAAACAGCATTTGGTGGAAGATCTTAGATTTACTGTTTTGCAACAGTTGGATTTAACTAGAGGTAATGTTTTACAAAGAATGATGCAGGCTGAACAGCGATTAATTCATGATTGGAGACAGGGCCGTGCCAACACGGTAAGCGCCGCAAGGGGGGCGCCGCGCCGTAGTTGTATTTTTAAAAAAAACCTTACTCCTCCGCTCCACCTGATTCCCCGGCGCTTTAAATTTACCTCTCCTCTGCCTCCGACGTCTGCGCAGCATCAGTGAAAGCGTTGCCTGTCTGAACGTCTCTCCACCAGCCTTTCTCTTCGCTCGTTCGTTCCCTCTGTGTCCCGCCCTCAAGGAAAGATGTCAGAAGAAGGCGGGACACAGAGGGAACAAACGAACGAGGGAAGGCTGGTGGAGACGTCCAGCAGGCACGCTTTCACTGATGCTGCGCAGACATCGGCGGCGGAGAGAGGTAAATTTAAAGCGCCGGGGAATCGGGGCATGCACGCGCCAACTGATAGTCTGCAGGGGGCGCCAACTGATGGTCTGCAGGGGGGGCGCCAGAGACCCTAGGCACAGCCCTGATTGGAGAACGGTGATCCCTACGGGATTGAACATAGAAGTGGAGTGGGGTAACCTATAAATTGTATCAACACTGTGGAACATGTGGTTTTACCAACTGCGTATGTGGAGCAGCGGAACTGATGTCACTTCCGGCATTCTATGGAGGGAACCATCTTGACTAAACCCTAGAGATAGGTGCATGAACTACAAGTTAAGGTGAGAATGAAATATATGAGATATTTAAAGCATTAGGAGTAAAATTATGAGGTTAGAGGAAGTAACCACTTCCTTGTCTTATCACTGTGTATAAAACTGTAGCCCCTGAAGACGTCTTATGCGAAACGTGTTGGGCTTCGAGTAACCAACGTTGATAAAGACTCTGCTTGGAGGGCGTGGACCCATGACGTTTGCAAAGACTTTGTTCGGAGAGGCATAAGCATAAGACTGAGTACCTAATGTGCCACTTATAAAACCACCATGGAAAAAGACAACTAAGGAGTGTTCTGTAAAGAAAAGGCTCGTAAAAACTGAGTGAAAAACAACTGAGTTTTGATTTAAGGACTTTGTATAAACGGCATATGATATGTTGACGTGTAATTGTGTTTAGGACTGTATTTGTGATTATGTGGCAATACAAATGAGGGGGGATGGTACAGAAGGGCTCTGTCGAATGCGGTATGAATGATAGTATGAACGGATTGACGAATGGATTAATGATCAGATAGACTTTAAGACATTGTGAACTGAACAACAGGAAGTGTTTATGTAAAAAGTGTGTTAATGACAATGAAGGTAATGTACAAAAATAATAAAGTAGTAGTGTATACTCATATTTTCGAGAAAGAGAACTGTTACTAGGAGTACTGTATCCATATTCATTAAAGATAGCCTGAACCCCAGATCAGTTAGCTAGGCATCTAGGATAGGGTTGGGAAGCATTACTTTAGTGCAGTACCCTAACCTATGCTGGAAGGTCCCAAGTCAGTCAGGTCTTTGGGATATGCAAATGTAAACTGCCTTGATAGGTTTTTCTCCTGGGCGGTGTATCAAGTCCAAATAAAAACTTGAAACTTAAAATTTGAATATGCAGTAGAATTTACATGCAAATTTGAATATACTGGATATCCTGAAAAGCCCCAGAACAGGTTTGAGAACCTTTAGTATATAGGAGTGGAGGGTAGAGCACCAGTCTTGACATCCAGAGGTGGCTGGTTCAAATTCCACTGTTGCTCCTTGTGATCTTGGGCAAGTCACTTAACTCTCCATTGCCTCAGGTACAAAATTAGATTGTGAGCTCTCCAGGGACAGAGAAATACCTGGGCTACTACTGGAAAAGGTGTGAGCAAAATCCAAATAAATAATAATTAATATTCTGAGGTTCTCTGTTCCTATGCACTGTGTTCACCACCGGATGGCACTGCAGACCAGGAACAGTCTGCCATCCTTCGGCATCTATACAAAAATCTGCTATTTTGATTATAGACAAGATACATGGCCTTGATTTTTTTTTCTTAACTTTCAGAATATGTGTTTCTTTCTGACTTCTCAGACCATGGCACCAATGGCACTGCTTCCAGCGCCTATCAGACGTTGGCACCACAGACAGTTGCCTATCCTGCTTTTTCGAACGAGAAGGCCGGCCATCTTCCGACACAATTCTGGAGATGACCGGGCATCTCCTAAACCTGGCCAAATTGGTATAATGGAAAGCCAATTTGGGCCGGCTTCAACTGCTTTCCGTTGCGGAGCCGGCCAAACTTCAAGGGGGCCATGTCGGCAGGTACAGAAGCGGGGCGGGGGCGTGGTTACGAGATGGCCGGCATCGCCTGATAATAGAAAAAAGAAAGCCGGCCCTGACGAACATTTGGCCGACTTTACTTGGTCTCTTTTTGTTCACAACCAAGCCTCAAAAAGGTGCCCCAACTGACCAGATGACCACCGGAGGGGATGACCTCCCCTTATTCCCCCAGTGGTCACCAACTCCCTCCCACCCTAAAAACAACTTTTAAAATATTTTTGCCAGCCTCTATGCCAGCCTCAAATGTCATACCCAGCTCTATGACAGCAGTATGCAGGTCCCTGGAGCAGTTTTTAGTGGGTGCAGTGCACTTCAGGCAGGCGGACCCAGGCCATCCCCCCTACCTGTTATACTTGTGGTGGTATATGTGAGCCCTCCACCCCCCACCCCCAAAACCCACTGTACCCACATGTAGGTGCCCCCCTTCATCCCTAAGGGCTATGGTAGTTGTGTACAGTTGTGGGAGTGGGTTTTGGGGGGCTCAGCACACAAGGTAAGGGAGGTATGCACCTGGGAGCAATTTTTGAAGTCCACTGCAGTGCCCCCTAGGGTGCCCGGTTGGTGTCCTGGCATGTCAGGGGGACCAGTGCACTACAAATGCTGGCTCCTCCCACCACCAAATGCCTTTGATTTGGCCGGATTTGAGATTGCCGCCATTAGTTTCCATTGTCGCTGAAAACCAATGTCGGCCATCTCTAAAGCTGGCCCAAATGTTGAGATTTGGCCGGCTCCGACTGTATTATCGAAAGGAAAGATGGCCGGCCATCTTATTTCAATAATACGGTCAGGACGCCGCTTTACGGGGCGGCCTTGAAGATGGCCGCCCTTATAGATGGCCAGCCCTGTTCGTTTATGTGCCTCCAGACTCACAGAAACAGAAGCCTGTGCGGCCGCGTTGCTGATCTGCAAGGGCAGGTTTCTACATGGAATGTTGCTAGTGGAATCTACATTCCATGTAGAATCTCAAATAGGGAAAGGGAAATGGGACTTGATATACTGCCTTTCTGAGGTTTTTGCAACTATATTCAAAGCAGTTTACATATATTCAGGTACTTATTTTGTACCAGAGGAAATGGAGGGTTAAGTGACTTGCCCAGAGTTACAAGGAGCTGCAGTGGGAATCGAACCCAGTTCCCCAGGATCAAAGTCCACTGCACTAACCACTAGGCTACTCCTCCACTAATGATATTCCATGAAGAATATCAAATAGGGAATAGGACTTGATATGCCACCTTTTTGTGGGTTTTGCAACCTATATACAGGTACTTATTTTATACCTGGGGCAATGGAGGGTTAAATGACTTGCCCAGAGTCACAAGGTGCTGCAGTGGGAGTTGAACCCAGTTCCCCGGGATCAAAGTCTGCTGCACTAACCACTAGGCTACTCCTCCACTCATTCCACCAATAAGAGCCAACCTCATCAGTGATGTCACAATGGCTTGATTGCCCGATACTTGGCTCACTTCTGATATTGTGATGTCATAAAGGAAAGAGGGAAATGGGTCTTGATATACTGCCTTTCTGAGGTTTTTGCAACTACATTCAAAGCGGTTTACATATATTCAGGTACTTATTTTGTACCGGGGGCAATGGAGGGGTTAAGTGACTTGCCCAGAGTCACAAGGAGCTGCAGTGGGAATTGAACCCAGTTCCCCGGGATCAAAGTCTGCTGCACTAACCACTAGGCTACTCCTCCTGGAATTAATACATTAATACACTCCACTAATTAGCGCAGGATTAGCATGTGCTCCCTTATTACCTACAAAATGGGAGGTGGAAAGTTCTCACATGATAACATTTTTAATTGTCCGCATGCTAATGGAAGCTTAGCACATGGCCATTAATTTAAAAATAAATAGAAAATTAGCCATTTCCTGGCTGTGGTAAACATGGTCTTAGGGTGCGGGAAAGACTTGCGTAAAGACATGCTAAGGTCACTTTTTACCTCAGCATTAGTAACAGAGACCCTCAATTTATCCCCAGGGCACATCAGTGCAGGAAAAATACAAAATTCTCTCTTTGGTTCCATTCATAGTTTCCCAGTGCTAAGAAATTCACCCTCACTCTTCTCAAAATGTTCTCCAGACACACATCTGACTTCCTGTTGATTAGTTATGGCACTAAGCAGTGAATGATTTATCTGACACACCACCCACGCGGTTAAAAAATCAAATGACTGGATTGTCAAAAAAAAAACGGCATTCAAAACAGACCCTCACATATTACGGAAGCAAAAGAGATTTTCAGGAGACTAACAGGAGGCTGAAAAAGGAAAGGAAATTGGATTTAGGCGTGTTAGTCAGGTGCAGTGAATCATCTGCTTTCTGCTGTGATTTTAGGGGCAAATCACCATTTGTTTTCATGCCTAATGCTAGCGAACCTTGCTTCCTGTATCTGATGCTGTGTCTCAGTGGGAAATCACATGCTCAGACAGTATTCATTTATCTATTTAAAAGTACTTAGAGAGCCTGCTCCATCTGCCCTACTGAGCAGGTAACAAATTCAAACACACAGTCATCAAAACAAATAAATAATGCACACGAATTCGCACACGTAGACTTCAAAACAAAGAGACGAACACACACATCATTCACTGCATTCTCCATTCCACACCACACAGGAAGGAATTCTATGAATGGCGCTCAAAAACCGGCACCAGGAAAAATCAATGTTGAACCCCCCCCCCCCCCCCCACTTAAGTATTATTCTATAAGCCGCGCCGAAAGTTCGGCACGATTTATAGACTGCTTAAGCATTGGGTTGTGCATAAATTTAGGCACCACCATTTGCACCAACGAAAACCTAAATTTAAGCCCGGAGTACCCTTATTCTGTAATTACGCACGTAACTCAAAACCACACCCATGACATCCCCTTTCTGCACCCACTTTTTCAGGCTGCATGTAAATTTTAGGCGTGGATCTTACACTTAACTACACATGTAACACTCAATTAAATCTAATTAGTGCCAATAATTGCTTGTTAAAAATGCAATTATTGGCACTAATCAGTGGCGATCCTAGGTCGGCTGCCACCCGGGGTGGATCGCCGCTGTGCAACCCCCCAGGTGCAGCGCTGTCCGTCCCCCCAGGGTACAGCACAACATCCCCCTCCCTGGCATATCAAGCCCCCCCCCCCCCCCATGTGCATTCTTGGCTGCTGGAGGGTGCAGAGAGCAGCCACGCGCCTGTCGGCTCCACTGGCTCCCTCTGCCCCGGAACAGGAAGTAACCTGTTCCGGGTCAGAGGGAGCAGGGAACCAGCGGAGCCGACAGGCATGCGGCTGCTCTCTGCACCCTCCAGCAGCGTGCACCCGGGGCGGACCACCCCAGCCTTGGTACGCCACTGGCACTAATTAGCTCATTATCTTATTAAATTGCGCCTGCAAATCGGCACTGTGCTTAAATTGCACTATTCTATAACACTGCACACAATTTTTCAGTACACCCCTGGACTGCCCATGCCCCTTTTGAATTGCGCACTATGGGATTTAGGTGCTTGGTGTTACAGGCAGATGCGTCACCGATGGCGCCAAGTGGTTCTTTTCTAGTTTTCAGCGATATATACAGAGTTTTTTCTAGTACAGTACATATGCCCTGAGTACTTCTTATTAGGATCCCTGAGGAAGGCAATTCTTTTATATATAATATAATTTTTTTCCTTATCAACCTCCCAATCAGAAACAGTTTGACGTCTTCCCGTACTTACCTTAATTTACACCTTCCCAACTGCAAAGGTATCAAGTACAGAGATCCTCCTATGCATCCAATTTTCCTTTTTGGGTAGCCAGCTTTGGAATGCTCTACCAAGACCCATCTGAACAATCAACGGCCATTTGCCCTTCAGAAAAACATTAAAGACCCATCTCTTCAAGAAAGCCTACCCCAATGATTCAATTTAACTAAAGCCTACCCACATGATTCTGTACCGACGATTGTTATACATTGACCATGTCTCCCATTCTCCTTATGGCTACCCCCCTATCATTTCCTCTCCATCCTCCCTACGCCTACCTCCTAACGTTCATTTCCTTCTACACTCAATCCCTCCCATGTTCAATTTACTTATCCGTCAACCCCATTATTATTACGTTTACTACAATTTGTATAATCTCTTAAAGACTTTGTATTTCTTTTTTACTGTTACTATGTAAGCCGCATTGAGCCTGCTATGTGTGGGAAAGCGTGGGGTACAAATGTAATAAATAAATAAATAAACATTGCAGTGCTGTGTTGTCTAATGTACACACTTTTTGTACACCTTTTGGGATATTGTACACTCAAATTGGGTATTGAAGACTTTTTGCTAATAAATTGAGCCATCTTGTGACATCCTGACTTGTGGTGTTTGGCTCCTTTGATTCCTTTTTCTTTGCTTGTCTTGTTTACGGGAGACTTTTGTCTCCTCTTTTTGTTTGGCAGCAAAAGCAACCACAGTCAAAGCAAAACAATCAATTGTGACAGAAACAGAAACTCAGAGAACCATCAGCTTATACATTCACTCAGGCGCCCCAATCTACGTGCTAAACCTCGTAGACTTACCTCCAAGAAACGCCACAAGATCATCCTACAAATTTCTCGACCTGCACTTCCCTAGTTGTAAAGGACTAAAGTACAAGCAAATGCACGCCACCACGTTCTCGTATTTAGGCACGCAAATGTGGAATGCACTGCCTACAGACCTGAGAACAATCGGCGAAACAACTATCTTTCGCAAATCTCTTAAGACATATCTCTTCAGCAAGGCATACGAGTACTAATCACCACAATAATTCACCAGACAATCCAATCAACTAAGATAACTCATCTATTATAGCTACCTTAATCACTCCTCTCCTTCTTCTTCTTACCCTTATCTAACCTCTACACAATATTAAATGTATATGTCACCTTACAATGACAATGTTAACAAAACTATGTAAGCCACATTGAGCCTGCAAATAGGTGGGATAATGTGGGATACAAATGCAATAAATAATAATTGAGTTTTAATTATGAAAATCTGGAGGGGCGGGGGGGGGGGGGGGGTCGCTGAAAACTAGGGGCCTGGAAGTTAATTAAGGGGGGTGTATGGCTGAAGGTTTGCCTAGGGTGCCCACTGTCCTTGCATCTGCTCCGTTGAGAACTAATTATTTTAGTCTGCATTTTCTGCCCATCTACTGGGGAGCTGCTACACGTTGCTTTGACACCATTCCAGCCTTCATGCCACATTATTTCACCATCACTTGCAGACAAGCTGCAACATATATAAAGAAAAAAACACACAAGGAATGAGGTTTCTCCCTGTAGAGTTAAATCAAAGACTTGAAAGTCAAACCTCTGACTAACTTAATCTAGGATCATGCTGCAATCTGCCCCATTGATCGGTGGAGTTATGTAACAAAAATCAGAGTTCTCTACAAGACCAGAGCAGTTTTATAAAGAGAATTGTGGAAGTGGTAATAATATATATTTTTGTTTCATTTCAGAATGGCTTTTGGTGGTTCTTCCTTGTCTGATGCCCTCACAAAGGACTTTCTCACTTGCAAAATCTGCCTGGAGAAGTTTACAAAGCCTAAAATCTTACCGTGCCTGCACACTTACTGTGAGGCTTGTTTAGAGAAACTAATCGCCAACAATCGGCTCCGATGTCCAGAATGCAGAGAAGAAATCCTTCTACCAGAGGCAATCAGATGCCTCAAAACTAACTTTTTCATCAACAGCCTTCTGGACCTGATTCACTCCACTTCAGAGAGTGACTTCACTTGTACGCTGTGCCCACTAATCAACAAGGAAAGCAGTCAGAAAGCAGTGTCCAGATGTTTGGATTGCTCCGACAATATGTGCCACACTTGTGCCTCTGGACACAAGTGCTCCCGTCTAACCTATGACCATCAGGTAGTTACCATCCATGACTATGTGGCTGGAAAATATGACGGGGAGATCAGATTACGTCAGGCTGTTAAATGCCAAATACATCAGGGAGAACATTTGAGGTTTCAATGCACACGATGTGCCAGCCTCATCTGCCGGGAATGTAGGGTCACCCAGCACCTGCACCATCAATGCATGTCCCTCTCCGAGGCAGCAGAATCACGCAAACCTGTTATCAAGGGCCTTCTAGAAGGGGTGGAAAGACACATAAAGCTCATTTCCAATGAAAACGTTGCCACGGAAGAGTTCTTGCAGCTGCTACGGTCCCAAAAGTCCTCCATAAAGAAATTAATAGAGGATGAAACCCATAAGGTGCTAGAACAGTTACATCATCAAAAGCAAGATATTTTAGAAAAGCTCGACTGTTTTATGAAGGAACAAGAGAAGGCGTGTGACCTTCTCAGGTCTGACCTGGATTTTCAAGAGCAGGTAGCGAAAAGCACAATGACATTTGCTGAGACAGTTCTGAGTTTAGGGAAAGAGACTGAAATTCTTTCTCTGGAAAAGATGATCACTGAGCGACTCAGAGAGGTGCAAAACTTTCAGTGGAAACCTGTGCGAGCAAGCTATCCAGAGCTAGTCATTTCTTCTGGCCTTCACAGCTGCTCCAACATGTTCCAGCTCTCGTTCAAAAGCAGGGAAGTACAGAAACCTCACATAGAAGAGGAAGATGGTTTGGGTCCTTCTGACCAAGGTCAAAAAGGTCTTGCTTCTGGTTTACCAACAGATATACCACTAGAAAGGAAACCACAATTTTTCATCAGTTTTAGGGCAAGGGCTCCACAAGAAACAAAAAAGCCAAAAATTACTGGCATGTGCCCATTTGGTTTGGAAGAAATCCTTGTTGCAGATGAAGAGAATCGATCTTTGAAGAGGTTTTCACTACACGGTGATTATAAGGGAAGTATTCCCGTGCAGAACAACCAAGCCCCCTGTGGAATTGTAGTCCTGAAGAATAAGATCATGTACGCTGTAGGGTCTGTGCTCTATCTTGTGGATTATCAGGGAACACTGATATGGCAAAAGACATTGCCTGATACCCAAGCAAGCCATGCCATCACTACGGCAGGTGACAACCAGTTTGCCATTACTACCACAGGATATGTTGACATTTATAATCTAGAAGGGGAGAAAATAAGAAGAATTTACCCTAACGGAGAGTGGAAATGGAAATTGGTCTTTCTTACCACTAACCACAAGGGCCATTTTGTTGCCTCTGACTGGTATAAAAAATCAGTTGTAGTGTTTAACGAAAGTGGTAAGATTTTGTGTTGGTGTGAGGAGAAGGGTTTGGAGACCCGTCAGCCTGGGGCCGTCAGCGCAGACAGAGGAGGGAATATTTACATCACTGTCCATGAGCTAAATAAAATCATCAAGTACTCCTCAGAAGGGAAATTTCTAGGAGAGTTTCTCACATTCAAAAATGGGATAGAGAGACCTCGAGTCAGTGCCATCGTGGACGACAAGTATTTTACTGTAGCACTAAACAATGGGAACATACACGTCTTCAAATTCTAACAATGCACTGTATAAATAGCAGGAATATTTTATTTATATTGTTCATTCAGAATGTATTTAGCTCTCCAGAATTTTACAATGCACGACTACCTAATCATTCAAAATTCTGTGAAAACAGCCGCTTTCTTGTGATGGGGAGCGTGAACTGCCCGCGTTCCTTTGAAAATGGCCTGCTTATCCTTCTTAACAGAGATTCAGATCAGCAAAACAGCCAACCTAGATGCAGACTAAAGGCCTGATTTACTAAGGGGCCCTTTTACAAAGCTACTGACCATAGTGCACCCCTACACGGGTCTTTCTCGCGTGCTAATTACACTTTTTGCCGTGGCTAGAAAATGGCCGATTTCCTATTTTCTGCTTTAATGGCCACATGTTAATGTTGAAAATGTGGAAAACAGAAAAGCAGATCAGCAGTAGATATACATAAAAACTTTATTAGCGGTATTGCACACAGGAATATTGCCCGACACAGGCCGTGTTTTGCCCAGTAGGGCTGCGTCAGGGGCTATTGAATAAACTGTACTATGGAATGCTTATAAAACGGTTGTATATTACTACTACTACTACTACTAATAGCATTTGTATAGTGCTACCAGACGCACGCAGCGCTGAACATTTGACATAAAGAGATAGTCCCTGCTCAAAGAGCTTACAATCTAGGTAGAACAGACAGACAAGACATTAACGGGCAAGGGAATTAATGGGTAGAGAGGAGGAGGGCGAATGAGTAGTGGTTAGGAGCCAAAGGCGGAAGTGAAAAGGTGGGATTTCAGCATAGATTTAAAAACAGGTAGAGAAGAAGCTGTATTCCAGCAATTGATGTTGATCACATAAATCTTGAAAAAAAAAAACAGCACGGGTCGTAATCCTACAAATGAGGAATGACTTGTTTCATATGTTGTAATATAGGACCCGTGCCAGCATGGGCCAGATTTTGCCATGTTGTATCAGGGCAAAGGTCCAGCTCTGATAGCCTCAGATGTTATAGCCAGGTCTATTGGAGGGAGCAGTATGAATGTCCCAGTAGGGACATGTGGGTCCCGAGAAACAGCAAGGCAAGCGATCCGCAAACTCCAACGTGGAAAGCACGTGGCCATTACCGCCATTCAGTTTGTAGGTGCTCAGCATGCTCTAATCAGTTAGCATGTGGCAATGTGGCTGTACTAACCGATTATCACAAACACCTGCTCTCCACCCCCAGACACATCCCCTGTGGTAAAAAATTGTACTTTCCAGTGCGTCTGTAGCGCGTGCATGTCGCAATTATTGTGGGATGCTTCAGAGCGCCTTGCACTAAACACGCATTAGTTCTTACTGCAGCTTGGTAAAAGTTTCTCTTAAGTGTTTGCTTTTCTTCACCCCGAGATGGGATCTGTGTTTCAAGCCTAGAGGTATTTAAAAATACCAGGGTCAATATTTAAAGAGAGTTAACCAGGGCAAGAGACCCCTGCTCGGTTAACTTGCAGTCATCAGGCCACGAGGGGATATTCAGTAGTGCTTAACAGGATAGTGTCACTAAACATCCCCTCTGTATGCCGTCACATCATCGGGTAGTTCCAGGGTGCAGCCGACAATTTTTCAGGCATTGGTAACATAGTGTCTAGCGGAGTTTTAAAAAGGTTTGGACGGCTTCCTAAAGGAAAAGTCCATAGACCGTTATTAAATGGACTTGAGGAAAATCTACTATTTCTGGGATAAGCAGTATAAAATGTTTTGTATTTTTTTGGGATCTTGCCAGGTATTTGTGATCTGGATTGGCCACTGTTGGAAACAGGATGCTGGGCTCGATGGACCTTTGGTCTGTCCCAGTATGGCAATACTTATGTACTTATGTACTTGGGATTCTGAATGGAATGTTACTACTCTTTGGGAGCTTAGTCAAGATCGGGAGGCGGGGCTGGTGGATGGGAGGCGGGGATAGTGCTGGGCAGACTTATACGGTCTGTGCCAGAGCCGGTGGTGGGAAGCGGGACTGGTGGTTGGGAGGCGGGGGTAGTGCTGGGCAGACTTATACGGTCTGTGCCATAGCTGGTGGTTGGGAGGCGGGGCTGGTGGTTGGGAAGCGGGGATAGTGCTGGGCAGACTTATACGGTCTGTGCCCTGAAGAGCACAGGTACAAATCAAAGTAGGGTATACACAAAAAGTAGCAAATATGAGTTATCTTGTTGGGCAGACTGGATGGACCGTGCAGGTCTTTTTCTGCCGTCATCTACTATGTTACTATGTTCTACATGGAATCTTGTTACTCTTTAGGATTCTTGAATCTTGCTATTGTTTGCAGGTCTACATGGAATGTTGCTACTCTTTGGGATTTTGCCAGGTATTTGTGATCTGGATTGGCCACTGTTGGAAACAGGATGCTGGGCTTGAAGGACCTTTGGTCTTTCCCAGTATGGCAATACTTATGTACTTATGATGGTTAACTGGGCAAGGGCACGGCTGCTTTTTCTGTGGTCCTACCTTTGCCTGGTTAACTATTTGGTATCGGCACTGAAAATTGACCGGTACTTGGATAACCGACTGCTACGCCATGCACCCAGATATTCAATGCCAGCATTGATTATCCAGGTCTAATTTAGCTGGTGGCAGGCAGTGTTTAAAAAAAACCACAGACTGCCGTCGGCTGAGTATTGACCCAACAGTTTTTAGCTATTTACTTCTATATTATAATAGCTCAGCAGCAGGCCGCAGCACAGGTCTGGTTTCATTGGCCCCGTTACGTTAAACTGTAATTTTCAACTCACTCACCATCTTGCCAGTAACCACAAAAAATAAGCAATTTTTCTCTTTGGCATCCCTATCCTCTGCTATTACAAATTTTCCAGAAGCCTGGTCCAACTCACTGCACACAGAGTTTTTCAGAATGCTTTTCTTAATAAAGAAACAAGATCCCTGGGAAAGGAATAAGCTTAGTGTTGTGTCTGTACATCAAACAGCCTGTAGCCATTAAATCATCTCAAGCCTTTATTGTGAGATGAGACATTTTATCCTGATTCTTTCTTTTGTTATTTGCAGGGAGGGGGGGGGGGCGGGTTTCTTCATTGCTGAACCTGAAATTCCCCCCCCCCCCCCCATATTACTCATACATCTCCTCCAGCTCCCTTAATCATGCTGCAAAAGAAGAAGCTCTAAAAAAAGGTGGTTGCATTTCATCAGAGCTTTTTTTGAGGTGGTACTTGGGGGTACTGAGTACCGGCACCTTTTCCACTGTCTGCTAAACTTGACCCATGGTTCTCGTATTTTAATGAAAGAGCTCAGGTTCTACATACAAATTCTGCCTTGTCATAGATTCTATGACTGGTTGCAGGGGTCCTGGCTATTGTGGGGATGGGTCCCTCAATGATCACTCCACCCCTGAAGGGTGGCCTGGTATTTGAGTATAGGCACCTTTTTTGCAAGACAAAATGCACTGCATTTCATACTCCTAACCACACCACAACACAACACAACATGCTACAGTTATTATACACAAGGGCGACCACATGGGGCCTAAAGTCAGGGATAGAGTGTGTGCCACAGTTGTGATGTATTTACAATACTTTTCATGTAATTGTATATGCAAAACATAGGGAAAACCTATCAAGTTGTGAAGATGTTCATTTAAAATAAAAATAATTTGCCAACACAGCGAAGATTGGGCGCTGGCATGTTGTTCTCGCTATATCAGCGACAACAGTAACAGCCAGCATTTTCCCCAGAGTTGCAAACTGGACGATAATTGGCTGGCCTGCTGGATTTTCAGCCACTTGGGAACAGAAAACAGACCACTAATCTCCAGACTGGCACCTGGCCAGGTTTTCTTTTGAAGTTGGCAATCATAGATTCCAACTGCCTGATATTCAAAGTGATTTAGGTGGGCAGGAGAAGAGCTCCTTCCTGCTTAAATCGCACTCGGCGGCCCAACCGCTAATATTCAGCATCATGTAATCGGTCAGTGCCACTGAATGTGGGCACAGAACCAGCTATCTTTGTGCTGAGCCAAACAGGGGTATAATGGGGGCGGAGTCTGGGAGAGTTAAGTGGGTGAATTTTGGACTGTTTTCAAGCAGATCGGAAAGTGAGAGGCTGTTCCGGGGGGGGGGGGGGGGGGGGGAGGGGAGGGGGGGGGAGAAGAGGGGGATCAGAGGGGCTGAGGAGCCCCTGTAATGTTATGCATTATATTCAGCTTTGAAAGATTTTGAGTTGTGTGATGAATTTCTCCTGAAGCACAGATGAAACAGGGGGCCCTTTTGTCGAGGATTTTGATTTGGTGCTACAGAGGAAGAACTTTGAATAGAACCCGGCTGGACGTCAGGTGATTTTGATGTGGCTAATCTAAGTTTATGATGTTTTCTCTGTGCACATGCTTATTTTGTATAATTTTTGAATCTTTTTCAGTAAATTATTGAGTCCGACTCAATAATATGATGTTTTGAAGATACTTGTTTCCCTCTGGTTTTTTTTTTTTTTGGATGCAAAGGGTTTTTTCTCCATTAGGGAGTTGTTTTCCCTTGCAGTTGGGGTCAGAGGGGTTTTGAAACCTATGATAGAAGCCATTTTAAATGGGGGTTGACCATCTTTGTAGGCACCCCAGGCTGCTGAGGTTTCAGTTAGTTTAAATGTTTGTTATCTTCTGCATATTGTGAGTCTGAGCCAACTTTAGAGAAAATTTATGATTTAGATTAGTTTCTGGTAGTTTTTTTGCTCTCCGGCATTTTGTTTGATTTTTGAGTTATATTCAGCATTACCATTTGTTATGTATTATATTCAGATATTCAGCTGGGACCGGGGCCCAGCTGAATATTGACCGGAGCCCACATAACCTCTGGCAGCATGCAGGGGTCCTGTGCAGAACTGCCAAATTACTCATTCCAGGAAGAAGACTTTTTCTCTGGTCCTGGAATTCTGCCGACCTCATCCTGGTGCATTATGGGACCTGCAGCGCTGATTTCAATAGACAGAATCATGGACTACAAATAATAAACTGCTTTAGGATGTAAGTCTAAAACCAAGGCCAACCAAAATGTTTCCCTTCTTTAATGGGTAACTTGGCAGCTCTGGGTTTTGAACTTACAGTGGGATTTTTAGTGCCTGGTCCTCACTATTTAAATCAATGCTGCATGTCCCATAATGCACCAGGGTGGGGGTGGTCAGAAATCCTGGACTGGCCCAAAATCTCCAGCCTGGAAGTGGATAACTTAGCATCTCCGGAATTGAGGAGAGAGTAGCGTGACAGCTGGAAGTGAGGAGAAGATAGATGCAACAGCTGGGACTGGAGGGTTATGGAAGACTAGAAGCGCGATGGCCGGGCAGGGGTAAAAAAAAGATAGAGACAGTGCTAGGGTAACACGCACCTTAGGTGATTATTCAGTTTTGTGCTCCTTTGGGTTTAACGTTCAGGCTACCAGAATCTCCCCTCAACAAATTAAGGGGACCTTTTACCAAGTCCCTTAAGCCCTTAACACACTAAAGCATGCACCAGCAGACTGTCGCAAAACATGTTAAAGCATTTTGCGATACTGTGCCTGTTACTGCGCAGCAACCCGTGTGTTACATATTTTTCAAAAATATTTTTTGGAGGAGGTGGGCTATGGGTGGACAGCGGGCATGGAAGCATTAAGCAGCTTGTGCGTTAGAATCAGTGCACGCTGATTGACGTAGGAGGGACTGGTTGACGTGGAGGGGCATAATCGAAAAGGGGTGCCCAAGTTTTCCTGAAGATGTCCTCGCAGGACATCCCGGTGAAGGGGCGGGGGTAACCAGTATTATCGAAACAAGATGGGTGTCCATCTTTCATTTCGATAATACGGTCGGGGATGCTCAAATCTCGAAATTTAGATCGACTTTAGAGATGGTTGTCCTTAGAGATGGTCGTCCCTGATTTTCGCCGATCATGGAAACCGAGGACGCCCATCTCAGAAACAACCAAATCCAAGCCATTTGGTCGTGGGAGGAGCCAGCATTCGTAGTGCACTGGTCCCCCTCACATGCCAGGACACCAACTGGGCACCCTAGGGGGCACTGCAGTGGACTTCACAAATTGCTCTCAGGTGCATAGCTCCCTTACCTTGTGTGCTGAGCCCCCCAAAACCCACTCCCCACAACTATACACCACTACCCTGAGGGGTGAAGGGGGGCACCTACATGTGGGTACAGTGGGGTTTTTGGTGGGTTTTGAAGGGCTCACATTTACCACCACAAGTGTAACAGGTGGGGGGGGGGGGGATAGGCCTGGGTCTGCCTGCCTGAAGTGCACTGCACCCACTAAACCTGCTCCAGGGACCTGCATACTGCTGTCATGGAGCTGGGTATGACATTTGAGGCTGGCATAGAGGCTGGAAAAAAATATTTAAAAAGTTTTTTTAGGGTGGGAGGGGGTTGGTGACCACTAGGGGAGTAAGGGGAGGTCATCCCCGATTCCCTCTGGTGGTCATCTGGTCAGTTTGGGCACCTTTTTGAGGCTTGGTTGTAAGAAAAAATGGACCAAGTAAAGTCACCCAAGTGCTCATCAGGGATGCCCTTTTTTTTTCCATTATCAGTCGAGGACGCCCATGTGTTAAGCACGCCCCAGTCCCGCCTTTGCTATGCTTCCGACACGCCCCCAGGAATTTTGGTCGTCCCCGCGACAGAAAGCAGTTGAGGGCGCCCAAACTCGGCTTTCGAGTATGCCGATTTGGGCGACCTTGGGAGAAGGACGCCCATCTCCCGATTTGTGTCGAAAGATGGGCGCCCTTCTCTTTCGAAAATAAGCCTGATAGTGTTAACATAGGAGCACTTAGTACCTCATAAATAGGAGGCAGTGTTCCCGCATTAACATTTTGAAGGTACCATTCGCTAATGATAACATTATTGCACAGTCTGCCAAAAAAAAAAAACAACAACAACAGGAAAATGTTTTTAAAAAGTGCAGCATTCAAACTGGACTTACAATGCAGGAAAGTCCTGTGTTAAGATGTGCTAAGCCCAGATTCTAACACCCTTTAGTAAAAGGCCTCTTTGTTAATTGAACTCAACAATTGGCCATTGTACCTTTAAATATTAAACTTTCCATTTCCATTATACCTATTGAAAGCAATTTCTATGAAAATTGTCCTCCCTTGTTTCAGTGCCGTATTTATTTATTTAATACATTTATAACCCACCTATCCAGCCATCTAAGCAGGGTACAACATCACACTCATAAAAAAAATTTGATAAAAACATGTAAAAAAAATATCCCGTACAGTCAATGCCCCAGAAACGCCTGAAAACTCTCCCCTGTTGGATCGTGTGGCTTTACTTTGACTGCTGTTGCTTTACTACTACTACTACTTAACATTTCTAAAGCGGTACTAGGGTTACGCAGCGCTGTACAATTTAACATAGAAGGACAGTCCCTGCTCAAAGAGCTTACAATCTAATAGATAAGAGTGAGACAAATATAGGACAATCAAGCCATTGTGACATCACTGATGAGGTTGGCTCTTAGGCATTGGTGGAATGAGGCATTATGACATCACAATCTCAGCTCTGGTTAAATCACTGCTTTGAGCCAAGTATTGGACAGTCAAGCCATTGTGACATCACTGATGAGGTTGGCTCTTAGGCATTGGTGGAATGAGGCATTATGACATCACAATCTCAGCTCTGGTTAAATCACTGCTATATGTAATACTACTACTACTACTTAACATTTCTAGAGCGCTACTAGGGTTACGCAGCGCTGTACAATTTAACAAAGAGAGACAGTCCCTGCTCAAAGAGCTTACAATCTAATAGATAAGAGTGAGACAAATATAGGACAATCAAGCCATTGTGACATCACTGATGAGGTTGGCTCTTAGGCATTGGTGGAATGAGGCATTATGACATCACAATCTCAGCTCTGGATACCAGAGACTGAAACTCTTCAAACTAAGGGGGGAAGTGGGCCAAGTATAGGACAATCAAGCCATTGTGACATCACTGATGAGGTTGGCTCTTAGGCATTGGTGGAATGAGGCATTATGACATCACAATCTCAGCTCTGGTTAAATCACTGCTATATGTAATACTACTACTACTACTCAACATTTCTAGAGCGCTACTAGGGTTACGCAGCGCTGTACAATTTAACAAAGAGAGACAGTCCCTGCTCAAAGAGCTTACAATCTAATAGATAAGAGTGAGACAAATATAGGACAATCAAGCCATTGTGACATCACTGATGAGACTGGCTCTTAGGCATTGGTGGAATGAGGCATTATGACATCACAATCTCAGCTCTGGTTAAATCACTGCTATATGTAATACTACTACTACTACTTAACATTTCTAAAGCGCTACTAGGGTTACGCAGCGCTGTACAATTTAACATAGAAGGACAGTCCCTGCTCAAAGAGCTTACAATCTAGAAGACAAGTGAACGGTCAGTCCGATAGGGGCAGTCAAATTGGGGCAGTCTGGATTTACTGAACGGTAAGAGTTAGGTGCCGAACGCAGCATTGAAGAGGTGGACTTTAAGCTTTAAGCTTTATCCCATTCCTTCAGAAGTTGCAGCCCTAGGTGATAGCTTAGTCTGCCTAATGGTTAAGACTGCCTTGAAAAAGCATGGTGGTCAGGGGAGGGAATGGTGGCTAGGCTCAGGATGAAAGAGAAAGCGAGGCTGAAGCTGTGCTGAGATGGCGGAAAGCAGTGTGGTAGCAAACAGGAGACAGTATGTGCCAAGCTGATGAGGGAAGGGTATGACTAGAGGAAAGATTGGATTTGGGAGCAGGAAGAGAGTACAGTACATTGCTGGTTTATGGAAGGAAGACAGAGAGTCTGCCAGTCCAGGGAAGATAACGTTTGTTAAATATAGTAGCTGGTACCAGCTAGGCTTTGACAGGCAGATGATCAAAAGCAAACACCGGCGCTAGAGGCTGTTAGCGCCATACTAGCGCCGGCGTTTGCTACCGACCCATGATCAGAGCCCTTGAGCGCATGAAACAATGCGCTGGATGGCTCTTAGCGCAAGTAGCATGCAAATGCATGCTAAACATGGGTCTTAGCGCAAGTAGCCTGCAAATGCATGCTAATCAGCGCTTAACGCATTCATCCCCAATGATCAGCGTTCAGTGCATCAAAGATTGGGTCGCTGGCCGCAACAAACCCTACGCCAGCTCCGAGCTGGCGTTAGGGTTTGCAGATCATTGGGGAGGAATGGTGAGCCCTGTCCAGCAGGCCCCCATTCCCCCCTACAGCAAACCTGCCAGCGAGGGCAGTTGAGGACATCCAAAATTTGGACGTTTCCGTGACGGGGCAGTTGAGGACGTCCACATTTTGGGCGTTTCTGCAATGGGCAGTTAAGTGCGTCCAAAATTGGATGTTTCTATGAGAAAGACGTCTTTCTCATAGAAACATCCAATTTTGGACGTCCTTAACTGCCCATTGCAGAAACGTCCAAATTTTGGATGTTCTCAACTGCCCCGTCGCTATACCTCTGACACCCCCTTGAAATTTGGCTGTCCCTGCAACAGGGCAGTTGAGGACGTCCATTTTCCGATTTAAAGATGGGCGCCCTTCTCTTTTCATTGGTCTCCAGCCCAGATCTGTCAAACAAGTGCGGGAGGATTGTGCCGAGCGCATGCTCAGGCACAATTTTCCCGCACTTCTGCCCCATAATCAGAGATAATTGCGCTGCTTAAATTTGCATGCATTATCTCTGATCATAGGTCTAATAGCGCCCCGCGCTATTCCAGCGCTATTTTAGAGCACTGTTTGGAACAGCGCTGGGCTTTTGATCATCTGCCTGTTAGTTTCCTGCAATTCTGCAACTCTACAGATCCTGCCTGGAAAGGCAAATTCTGTGGCACTGGATGTGTTTTGGAGGCATTGATGCCCCTCAGTTTTTAAACAATGCCCCCTGGCATGGAAGAGAAGCTCTGCTGTTTCTGTTACAGATGCTCCTTGTGACCATGGGCAATAGTCACTCACTCTCTAATGATCAGGTGCAACTTAGGTTACAGTAGCTACAGCACCTACATTTGAACTCGCCTTGAGGTTGAGTAAATGCCGGTTCAATTTCTGCAGAACAGGAAGGGAAGGGTCTTCTGCATTTAGTGTATGCCGGTTTCAGGAGTAGATCTACTTATGGCTTCACCTCTTCATACACGTATTGCAATCCCTGCTTTTTACTGCATCTAGATTCTTCCTGGAGTTCTTGGAACTCTTACAAAGTTGAGGGGACAAGGCCAGGTTCCAGCGAGTGAGATCATCCTTCAGGAACTGCTCAAAGTACATGTAGCACACAGCTGCTCCTACTGTGAAACCTCCAGAATCATTCCCCCCTCTTGATTCTGGGGGTTTCACAGCAGAAGCAGAAAGACTGCTCAAAAGACTGGAATTTCCGGAAGAAAGTACATTTGTGGTGAGGAGGGATGATCAGAGGCATCAAGGGTTTGGGGAGTTTCTGCATGTATGTTTCATGCTCTGTTATATAGGACCCTATCAACAGGAATGCTGTGGATTTTTTTTTTTTTATTATTTTCTTTGCCAATTACTCAGTGCTGGAAAATGAGCAGACTGCTCAGAGCCTGAGAGAGGAGGAAGTTAACAAGCTCAGCATGTACACTCTGTGTGTGTGTGTGGGGGGGGGGGGGGGGGGTAGATAGACTGGCTCAGCTAACCACCAAAGCACAGAAAAGTCCTGCACATCAACTACTCAGAAACCCCAGGGGCCAGGAGTTGGAAAGC
Organism: Microcaecilia unicolor; assembly: GCF_901765095.1. Taxonomy (NCBI): domain Eukaryota; kingdom Metazoa; phylum Chordata; class Amphibia; order Gymnophiona; family Siphonopidae; genus Microcaecilia; species Microcaecilia unicolor. Next base: position 21,925,131 of record NC_044044.1, on the reverse strand, counting down.
CAAGGTTACTGCTCTGCCTCTCTCCTTGTATTCATTGCTGCTTGACAAGACAGGCCTGAGCCCTCAATTCCCTGGGCGTCTTGTCACATCTCTACTGCACATGCCAGGGGTGGTGCCACGCACCCTTATCAGCGCTTCACACGCATGGCAGTTGCTCCTGGCAGTGATTTTCCAAATGCAGCCTCATAACCCAGTACTGAGTTTATGCACTCCAGCTACGGTTGCAAACTGGCTCCAGATTCACCTGACAAGGTTGATCCAGTCCAGGTTTTACTCCACTGTATACAGGGACTTGTTCTGATTTCCAAACTGGATTCCCTAAGAAAAGCAAGGCTACAAGTCTCTGCATGCAATGGTTTAAAACCTGGATTGGATCATCCCCGTCAGGCAAATCCAGTGGCGTAGCCAAGGGTGGGCTTGGGTGGGCCCAGGCCCACCCAGTAGCAGCACACCTATGATGTGGCTGGCAGGGATTCCTGAGTCCCACCAGCTGAAAACTCCCAACAACTGTCCCTCCTGCATACTTTGCCTGTAGCGAGCAGCAGCTGATACATACTACTCACACCGGCCCCACACCTTCCCTCTGAAGTATTCCTGCCTATGCGGAAACAGGAAGTTGTGTCAGTGGGAAGGCTATGGGGCCAACATGCGCAGTGTGTATTAGTTGCTGCTCACTGCCGGTGAAAATCTGCTATTTAAAAAGTATGCGGGACAAGGGGGATGTTTTCAGAGACCATATAGCATGCAGGTGAGAGAAGGAGAGACCAAGTCACCTGTGGGATGGGGTGGGATTCTTCGGCCCACCCATCTTGGGCCCAGGCCCACCCAAAATTGGGTGTCTGGCTACGCCCTTGGGCAAATCTGAAGCCAGTAGGCAACCCTACTTAGAGTGTGTGTGTGTGTGTGTGTGTGTGTGTGTGTGTGTGTGGAGGGGTGTCAGGATCATCAGGTATGAAGGAAATATCAAGATATGTACAGTCTCAAGTATTACTACTACTACTACTATTTAGCATTTCTATAGCGCTACAAGGCGTACGCAGCGCTGCACAAACATAGAAGAAAGACAGTCCCTGCTCAAAGAGCTATGTAATAAAAGTGAGCCAAGTATAGGACAATCAAGCCATTGTGACATCACTGATGAGGTTGGCTCTTATTGGTGGCCTGAGGCATTATGACATCACAATATCACCTCTGATTACAAGAGACTACTACTACTACTACTACTACTATTTAGCATTTCTATAGCGCTACAAGGCATACGCAGCGCTGCACAAACATAGAAGAAAGACAGTCCCTGCTCAAAGAGCTTACAATCTAATAGACAAAAAATAAATAAAGTAAGCAAATCAAATCAATTAATGTGAATGGGAAGAGAGAAGGGTAGGTGGAGGCGAGTGGTTACAAGTGGTTACGAGTCAAAAGCAATGTTAAAGAGGTGGGCTACTGTTTTAGCCTATCTCTGTATGTGCAACTAAGACCTAATCAGAGTTTTACTAATATAAGTAAAAATCTTATTCATAAAGAGCAGTAACTTATGAGGCATTCCAGAATACGGCAAAGTCACAGGAATGCTTTGACTGAGGGATCACACAGCAGGAATTTGCCTCCAGTTGTCCTAGTGAGATGAACTGAAGCCTAGTGGAAAGTCAATCCCACGCTCCCGGGAGGCAGGTTCCTGAGTCAGCCTGTAAGGAAGGCTTGTTCTGATTCAGAAAGAGAAAGCTCTCAGGGAGATGAGATCACCTTCACCCACAGAACCAGAACTGAATCACAAAAGATCTGAAATGTACAGAACTGGGACCAAGACCCAGGTGGAAGTGGTCAGCCCCCCAGGTTAGGTAGATCTCAGATAAACGTTCTCTGTGGTCTATCATGGGATGCATGAGGAAAGAGCATGTCCCTTTGTGCTCGCATAAGTTGTCTCAGGGCATCACAACCCCTTGAGTCAGCTCTACTACTACTACTACTTATCATTTCTATAGCGCTACTAGACTTACGCAGTGCTGTACACTTGAACATGAAGAGACAGTCCCTGCTCGACAGAGCTTACAATCTAATTAGGACAACAAACAGGACAAGTAAGGGATAAGGACAAAGAGTAGCAAGATTCTATGTGGAATCCCAAAGAGTAGCAAGATTCCGGAATCCCACAGTAGCAAGATTCTATGTGGAATCCCAAAGAGTCGCAAGATTCCGGAATCCTAAAGACTACTACTACTTATCATTTCTGTAGAGCTACAAGGCATACGCAGCACTGTACACCATACACAAAAAGACAGTCCCTGCTCAAAGAAGCTTACAATCTGATTGTTAATACCCCAAGAAATTCAATAGGTCTTGGTGGGAAATCAAATGCTCACTTTACCAAGTTTCCCGAGATCCTTATTTATTTATTTATTTATTTTAATTATTTATTTGAGATTCACCCAAGGAGATGTACCGCAGGTACAGTTTAACATAAAACTTACAATTTTGTTAACAACATAACACTAGTAAAATGACCAAATATAAACAGCCCATTATAGAATAGACTTGAGGGCCGATTTTGGTGTCCAAATTTGGCCACCAGGACTTAAGCCAACTGAAATCAGGTGTAATTCCAAGCGCCCAATTTCAGCGCACATCATTGATATTCTATAACACTGCACAGCTATTTTAGGAACGCCCCTGATCTGCTCCTGTGCCTCCCATGGCCATGCCCCCTTTTGGGTTGTGCACTGCAGCATTTGGGCACACATTGTTATAGAACTGTGTAACATGATGTGCATGCAAATTCAAATTGGTGCTAATTAGTGTCAATTAGCACCCAATTATTGGCATGAATTGGCTTGTTAGCCAATTTAGTTCTGCATACATCTTGGATCAGTGATCAAATATTGGCGCTCAATGTTGGGTGCCATATACAGTGGGGGAAATAAGTATTTGATCCCTTGCTGATTTTGTAAGTTTGCCCACTGACAAAGACATGAGCAGCCCATAATTGAAGGGTAGGTTATTGGTAACAGTGAGAGATAGCACATCACAAATTAAATCCGGAAAATCACATTTTGGAAAGTATATGAATTTATTTGCATTCTGCAGAGGGAAATAAGTATTTGATCCCTCTGGCAAACAAGACCTAATACTTGGTGGCAAAACCCTTGTTGGCAAGCACAGCGGTCAGACGTCTTCTGTAGTTGATGATGAGGTTTGCACACATGTCAGGAGGAATTTTGGTCCACTCCTCTTTGCAGATCATCTCTAAATCATTAAGAGTTCTGGGCTGTCGCTTGGCAACTCGCAGCTTCAGCTCCCTCCATAAGTTTTCAATGGGATTAAGGTCTGGTGACTGGCTAGGCCACTCCATGACCCTAATGTGCTTCTTCCTGAGCCACTCCTTTGTTGCCTTGGCTGTATGTTTTGGGTCATTGTCGTGCTGGAAGACCCAGCCACGACCCATTTTTAAGGCCCTGGCGGAGGGAAGGAGGTTGTCACTCAGAATTGTACGGTACATGGCCCCATCCATTCTCCCATTGATGCGGTGAAGTAGTCCTGTGCCCTTAGCAGAGAAACACCCCCAAAACATAACATTTCCACCTCCATGCTTGACAGTGGGGACGGTGTTCTTTGGGTCATAGGCAGCATTTCTCTTCCTCCAAACACGGCGAGTTGAGTTCATGCCAAAGAGCTCAATTTTTGTCTCATCTGACCACAGCACCTTCTCCCAATCACTCTCGGCATCATCCAGGTGTTCACTGGCAAACTTCAGACGGGCCGTCACATGTGCCTTCCGGAGCAGGGGGACCTTGCGGGCACTGCAGGATTGCAATCCGTTATGTCGTAATGTGTTACCAATGGTTTTCGTGGTGACAGTGGTCCCAGCTGCCTTGAGATCATTGACAAGTTCCCCCCTTGTAGTTGTAGGCTGATTTCTAACCTTCCTCATGATCAAGGATACCCCACGAGGTGAGATTTTGCGTGGAGCCCCAGATCTTTGTCGATTGACAGTCATTTTGTACTTCTTCCATTTTCTTACTATGGCACCAACAGTTGTCTCCTTCTCGCCCAGCGTCTTACTGATGGTTTTGTAGCCCATTCCAGCCTTGTGCAGGTGTATGATCTTGTCCCTGACATCCTTAGACAGCTCCTTGCTCTTGGCCATTTTGTAGAGGTTAGAGTCTGACTGATTCACTGAGTCTGTGGACAGGTGTCTTTCATACAGGTGACCATTGCCGACAGCTGTCTGTCATGCAGGTAACGAGTTGATTTGGAGCATCTACCTGGTCTGTAGGGGCCAGATCTCTTACTGGTTGGTGGGGGATCAAATACTTATTTCCCTCTGCAGAATGCAAATAAATTCATATACTTTCCACAATGTGATTTTCCGGATTTAATTTGTGATGTGCTATCTCTCACTGTTACCAATAACCTACCCTTCAATTATGGGCTGCTCATGTCTTTGTCAGTGGGCAAACTTACAAAATCAGCAAGGGATCAAATACTTATTTCCCCCACTGTATATAGAATTTGGGGGATAGATGTGAAGCCTCTGTTCATGCTTTCCAAAAATACTAGGACCAGGGGGCATGCGATGAAGCTACAATGTAGTAAATTTAAAACGAATTGGAGAAAATTTTTCTTCATTCAACGTGTAATTAAACTCTGGAATTCGTTGCCAGAGAATGTGGTAAAGGCGGTTAGCTTAGTGGAGTTTAAAAAAGGTTTGGACGGCTTCCTAAAGGAAAAGTCCATAGACCGTTATTAAATGGACTTGGGGAAAATCCACTATTTCTGGGATAAGCAGTATAAAATGTTTTGTACATTTTTGGGATCTTGCCGGGTATTTGTGACCTGGATTGGCCACTGTTGGAAACAGGATGCTGGGCTCGATGGACCTTTGGTCTTTCCCAGTATGGCAATACTTATGTACTTATGTAATATCTATGTTTGTATATATATCAGATGTGTACTGCTTGTGTGTTCCCTGAAACCCAAATCAACAAACAGGAGAGACAGTGATCTGCTTGGAAATATAACGTCAAACACAAAAGCAGACTGAGAAATGGATAGCTGTATAGGCTTATTTTCAGTTACCCGACGTGGCCACGTTTCACCTCAAAAGGCTGTGTCAGGGGTTTACAATACACTGTTAAGTAGACATACAAAAAACAAACATATAAATTAATTCAAATGTCTAAAACAATTGAATTTGTTCTATTGATTTATTTAAGCACTGCAACCCAGTATTGTTAATGGTGTTCGTTTAATATGTTATTATTGTTTTAGAACCTTTACTGATCATATATTATTATTAAAGATTTTGACCATTTTTTTAATATTCTTTCATTAGATGTTTTTAGAATTATGTATATGTTGTTTTAGAAAATTGAACTAATTTATATGTCGATTTTCATTTTGTTTTTTTGTATGTCTAATTAACAGTGTATTGTAAACCCCTGACGCAGCCTTTTGAGGTGAAACATGGCCACATCGGGTAACTGAAAATACAGCTATCCATTTCTCCGTCTGCTTCCCTGAAACCCACACACCTTTGCATCCCTTGTTGAAAACTCCAGATCAAGGGGAGAATTCCACGTACAAAGGTGCCTTATGTGGAGAGACAACGTCCCGCCTTGGGAGAGTGCCTTGCCAGGTTGGCTGCTGCGATGCCCGTGGCATTTTTGGAGCCCGCTCTGAATGAGTATAACGTATGTTCTGTGTACACCTCTAAATCGCCACGGGAACGAGCTACTGAGTTTTCAGCCTGATATGTCTACCCATATATGTTACCCAATACTGCAGGGGGAGTGAACTAGTGAGGGGTCAGTGGTATCTTCAGTCAGTAGTATAATATCTATTTCCTCAAGGGTCCTCAGTGATGTCTTTCCTTTAAGAGGGGGCTCCATGGCAGAGCCGGTGGTGGGAGGCGGGGCTGGTGGTTGGGAGGCGGGGATAGTGCTCAGCAGACTTATACAGTCTTTGCCAGAGCCAGTGGTGGGAGGCGGGACTGGTGGTTGGGAGGCGGGGATAGTGCTGGGTAGACTTATACAGTCTGTGCCCTGAAGAGGACAGGTACAAATCAAAGTAGGGTATACACAAAAAGTAGCACATATGAGTTTATCTTGTTGGGCAGACTGGATGGACCGTGCAGGTCTTTTTCTGCCGTCATCCACTATGTACTATGTGCCTGGAAAAATGAATAGAAAAAGATTAGTGGCCAGAAATTACAAAGGAACTCAACAAGATCAGCACAGGGAAAATGTCTAGTAATGCTAAATGAGACAAGGAAAGACATCAGGTTGGAAAAGGCCCGGGTAGAAGGGAAAAGAAGACTGCTAAAGAAGTAAAGCGAAGTGACTACTACTACTACTACTTAACATTTCTAGAGCGCTACTAGGGTTACGCAGCGCTGTACAGTTTAACAAAAATGAACAGTGCCTGCTCAAAGGAGCTTACAATCTAATGGGCGAAATGTCAAGTTGGGGCAATCTAGATTTCCTGAATAGAGGTGTAGTGGTTAGGAGCCGAAGGCAACATTGAAGAGGTGGGCTTTGAGCAAGGCTTTGAAGATGGGCAGGGAGGGGGCTTGGCGTATGGGCTCAGGGAGTTTATTCCAGGCATGGGGTGAGGCGAAGCAGAAAGGGCGGAGCCTAGAGTTGGCGGTGGTGGAGAAGGGTACTGAAAGAAGGGATATGTCTTGAGAGCGGAGGTTACGGGTACGAACGTAAGGGGAGATGAGGGTAGAGTGGTAAGGAGGGGCTGCAGATCGAGTGCATTTGTAGGTTAATAGGAGAAGCTTAAACTGTATGTGGTACCTGATCGGAAGCCAGTGAAGTGACTTGAGGAGAGGGGTGATATGAGTATATTGGTCTAGGCGGAAGTGACAAGACTTTGTTCAGGTGTATCAGGGAAAGGTGAAAGGCCAGAGTTGGCATCTTAAGACTGGATGGAGATGAAAAGCAATCTGGGGAATGTGACATCTTAATGAAGCATAGTTGTTAAATATTTTCATTTGGTGGTCATAGGAGATGATCTTAGAGAAGGACCACTGAATGCTGGCAAGAATACTTGTGGGAATAGGGTGGAGATGGCACTCTTTATGTTCATCGGGTAACTCTCTTATCTATACCCTTGTCCTCCACTGCCAAATCTGTTCCCTTTATCTTGCTGTACCTTATACCTCGAATAGACTTCTTGAGTCAGTACGTCAAGCTCCGTCTCTGGCCATATTCAAATCTAGGCTTAAAAGCTCGCCTTTTTGAAGCTGCTTTTAACTCTTATCTCTTATTCACTTATTCAGTACTTGTGTCTGTTCTTTTAAAATCTTTATTTATGCCAACAGGAAAAGGCCAGTACCATACAAAGAAGATAGAATAGGTATATAAGCAGATCAACAATGAACTAGGTCACATGGAGGAGGGGCATTTTTTTAAAATGATGTCTAAATCCAACTTTGGACATTTTGCTGAAAACGTTCAAAAATAAAGTAGTGAAAATGACTATTTTCAAACCAGAAAAAAGTCTATCTTTTTCTTTGAAAACTATCATTTCCTAGACATTGTTGTGGAGGAGTGGAGGAGTAGCCTAGTGGTTAGTGCAGTACACTTTGATCCTGGGGAACTGAGTTTGATTCCCACTGCAGCTCCTTGTGACTCTGGGCAAGTCACTTAACCCTCCATTGCCCCTGGTACAAAATAAGTACCTGAATATATGTAAACCGCTTTGAATGTAGTTGCAAAATACCACAGAAAGGCGGTATATCAAGTCCCATTTCCCTTTCCCTTATGACATCACACTATCAGAAGTGAGCCAAGTATCAGGCAATCAAGCCATTGTGACATCACTGATGAGGTTGGCTCTTATTGGGAGAACCGAGTGGAGGAGTAGCCTAGTGGTTATTGCAGTGGACTTTGATCCTGGGGAACTGAGTTCCATTCCCACTGCAGCTCCTTGTGACTCTGGGCAAGTCACTTAACCCTCCATTGCCCCTGGTACAAAATAAGTACCTGAATATATGTAAACCGCTTTGAATGTAGTTGCAAAATACCACAGAAAGGCGGTATATCAAGTCCCATTTCCCTTTCCCTTATGACATCACACTATCAGAAGTGAGCCAAGTATCAGGCAATCAAGCCATTGTGACATCACTGATGAGGTTGGCTCAGGCATTGGTGGAATGAGGCATTATGACATCACAGTATTAGCTCCAGTGGAGGAGTAACCTAGTGGTTATTGCAGTGGACTTTGATCCTGGGGAACTGAGTTGGATTCCCACTGCAGCTCCTTGTGACCTTGGGCAAGTCATTTAACCCTCCATTGCCCCTGGCACAAAATAAGGACCTGAATATATGTAAACCACTTTGAATGTAGTTGCAAAAACCTCAGAAAGGCGGTATATCAAGTCCCATTTCCCTTAGTACGTCTATCTTTTTGGACCATTACAAAAAAAAAAAAAAAGTAATGTGCAAGTGGAAAACACACATAATCAAGCCAACTTTTCTAGTAGACTGGCCACTTAGACATCCCAGCAGAGCAGTGAGGCACCCTAGGGGGCACTGCAGTGGACTTCACCTAAAAGGTCCTAGGTACACAACTCACCATTCCCCCCCCCCTCTATATTGTATGGTGAGCCCTTTAAAACCCATGAAATACATACTGTACCCAACTATACACCACTACAATAGCCCTTATGGCTGCAGGTGTGACCTATATATGGGCACAGTAGGTTTTGGGGGTTTTTTGGGGGGGCGGTGGTGACACTTTCCACCACAAGTGTAATAATTAGAGTGGATTATAGGTCTGGGTCACCTTCTGTACAGTGCACTGCACCCACCACTAGTCAGGAATCAGTTATTCAGCCCAAAATAGCAGTGCTCCCCAGAAAGCAGAGGGGTAACCTCCATAGACTGGCAGTTACAGCCCTAAATGAAAGGTTTGGGGGTGGCCTGCATATAGGTGTAACCTTCAATAGAAGATACAGGTTAATTTGCACAGAGCAGCTGTTAGAAGCCTAAACATCTGGCAGGGCAGATCGGAGGGGCCATGATCTGCTATCATTTACTACTGTCCTATGTGACTGGGATGGATCAGGAGCCCTGCAAGGTGACTGCGTACAATGATGAACACCAAGTCTATGCTCGACACATAATACTGCAAAACCCAAGATGAGTCTCACCCTAAGGGCATCTACTCATGAAAAAAATTTCCTGGTGAATCTGCAGGTCCCATCCCAGACTTTCCTGGAAATCTCAGAGTTTACACAACTTCCTGTTTCTGCCTTCTCTCATTTTCTAGAGGGAGAATGACAGTAGAAGAAGACAAAAAGACAGTAGGTGAGAGATGGTTTAAGACTGGAGGAAGAAAAGAGTGTGAGAGGCAGAAAGGATAAATAGGGAGAGAAAGGAGAAAGGAAGCAACCCATCTCTACAGCAAGGACATTTGCTATACATGAGCTTCAGAAGTCTAAGACAAAACAGCCATTTCCCAACTAACAGCTTTCGGGAAAAATATCTCTCCTTCCTTCCGCTCCCCTTCCCCTTCTCCTTTCCTGGAATTTGAGCTGGCAAGTTTGACTCAGACAGTATATCACTTGGAAACGGATTTGGTTATTAGCAAAAATGGATAGCAAGCATTAAACTGGCTCCAATACACTCTTAAATTCCTGTTCTTCCTCTCACTTCCTGAACCTCACATAGGATTACAGAACCTGCTCTATACACCGAACTCATTTGCAAACATCTTACCTTTAAAAATATTTCAACTCACCTTTTTCTGCATGCACTGAGTCATAAGGAAGGCAATTTTCTCAGGGAAATCAGCTTTCAAATGTGTGGATACAAAATACACATGGACCTACAACCTTTGCAAGGGGGCTCAAAACAGCCCTGCCAGCTCCTTGCTTATATGCCCAGTGGCTTATGTGATATTTATTTATTTGTGGTACATTTATACCCCACATTTTCCCACTAGAGCGTGAACAATATGGCTTACAAGGTTAGCAAAAGGTTACAATGCAAGGAGGGTAAGGACACGACAGGTCAGAAAGACAAGAAAGAGCAGTAGGATTACACAAAGATGCATGACTAGATTGAAGTAGCAACGGGTATAGTCTATTTGAGGTAGGTGGGGATTAAGCATTAGTTGGTAGGATAAGCTCTCTCGAATAAAAATGTTTTTTTAAGGATTTCTTGAATAGTTGGTGGTCGTCAATCTCCTTTAGATGCCTTGGTAGAACGTTTCAGGACTTTGGGCTGATGTAGGAGAAAGATGATGAAAAAAGTAGCTTATACTTAACAGACTTGCAGCTTGCATAGTGCAGATTAAGGTAGGATCGAGCAGTTACCGAGGAATTTCTGGATGGTAGATCTATTAAATGTAGCACGTAAGCAGGGGCTTCCCCATATGTTATTTTGTGAGTCAATGAGCAGATTTTGAAGGTAATACGCTCTATAATGGTGCTCTGTCTGGGTCAAACTTAGTTAACGTGTAGTAAAACAGTAAATGATGGCAGATGAACACCAACATGGTTCATCTAATCTTCCAGTAAGGTGGCAAGAGTTGTACCTGCTGCTCCATACATGCTACACCCCTCTCTGCTTTTTGAGGTGTGGAAGTCGAGGATGTTTGCTTTGAGTGGAAATGCTTTATACGTTGGTTCCATCCTCTTGTTAAATATTCCTTTTCTTTTTGAATTCCATCACTGTTTTTGCCTCCACCATGACGACATTCCAAGCATCTACAACTCTTCCCATGAAAACATATTTCCTGGTGTTGCTTTTAAATTTTCTTCCGCTCTCTGGTTTGTTTGTTCATTAACATCTTCCAAATATTTAAACATCTGTATCATATCTCCCCTGTCCCTCCCCTCCTTTACAATGAGCTGGTATAAGATATTCAGTGGCTTTGGGGAGGGAGCCCTAAAGTTTTCCTGCAGCCTACCCCTCCTTCAGCTTGAGACAGGCTTTGGGGCCCCCTGTGGCAAGGGGGACCAGGGCAACTGCCCTGTTTGCCACCTCCCTAACATTGCCCCTTCTTCTAGGGTGCATATATTCAGGTCATCAAGACTCTTCTCATACATCTTCTGGAGCAGAGCCCATACCATTTTGGTCACGTTCCTCTGAACCACTTCCATTTTGTTAAAATATCTTTGGCAAGATATGGCCTCCAAAACTGAACACAATACTCCAAGTGAGGCTTGCTATGCAGTATTCTATAAAGATCTGTATGCAAATCTTTCAAAAGGGGGTGTGGGCATGGGAGGTTCATGGGTGTTCACTAAAGACATGAGCAGTGTTACTGAATACCGGGGATCCACGCCTAAGGTTTCAGTTGGTGTAAATCCTAATTGGCTGTAAGTGCTGTTGTATAAACAGCGTGCAATTTGGAGCGTTGTTTATAGAACAGCCTTGGATTCTTTTTCAGCGCTGAATTATGAGCACTGTTTACTGAATCCGGCCCCATATGGTTCTGTGCATTTGTAAAACTATCTCCCACAATGCTGCCAAAGTTACAACCGCTCCGAGTTAGGAGAAATGTTGACTGTGTATGAGCTGGTGAGATTTGGCACTTAAGTGTGTAATTTACAAATTCCTGCCTCTGTTCTGCCCATTCTCTGCCCCTGGGAATGCTTAAACATAGTGCTATGCAGCACAGAAAACACAGTTTTACACAGTCAAGCGGCCATGCAACCAGACTGCCATTTTTGAAGGGCCTGAGCTCAAAGTGGGGACCACAAAATTTTACCCTGTCTCCACCCTTACCCTGCTCTCTGTGCTCCCCTACGACCCCAAATACATTTAGCTGCTGGTGGGAATCCCCAAGCCCTCCCCCAGCAGAAAAGGTGGGGTGCCAAATTCCACCTCCCACTGCACATGCAATAACCGAGCATGCGTGGGGCAGGTGGCTTCCTCCCTCCCCCCCCCCCCCCCCCCCATGCTCAGCATGGTGGTGGTGGTGGTCCATAGAAAATGCTACTGATAGCCAGAACGCTGGAGGAGAACCTCTTTAGCTGGTGGGGCTTAAGGATCCCCACCAGCCATAGCAGGACTGGAGATGCACAGTGCTGCAATATTAGGGGGCCTGAACTCCAAGTATGGGGGGCCAGGTCCCCGAGACCCCCTCATGACTATGCCACTACATCCAAGTCACTTATAAATTTAAGGGTGGTCAGCATGCTTTAAAATGCCAGTTTTCTACCTGGATATTCAGCACTGAGCCATACCCAGAAACCAGCACAGAATATCTGGGTATAATGTGAGCACCAGGAATTGATCAGCAGTCTTCAGGCCTTTTTGTTGTCTTAAAACGTTATCCGGAGAGTTACTCCGTTAATGGACTGGAAACCTCTGCTAATTGGGTAACTCCCAGCTCCACCTAGACTGTGCCCCCGGACCACCTTGGCATTGGCCAGATACTGCCGAGGCAGTCTGGCCAGATATTTATCAGCAGTCCCTGATTATGTGCCACCGAATATCTGAGTTTGTCCCTGTTAGCATGACTTGACTGGGCAGAAGCCTCTCCTGCTAGATTAAATCATTTTACACACCAGACCCTTACTTCCTACATGTATAAATGTTATGAAGTCTGGAAAAGTGAACAGAAAATTGACGTTTGAAGCGGAAGTATATGTGATAGACCCTCTAACTGGGTATACAGATTACAGGATCTCTAATTGGATGTATAAATGACAGGAAATCTAGTTTGATGTATTAAAGAGGACAGGAATCCTAGTTTGAGTGCATACGTGAAAGGAATTCTAGTTAGGTGTACAAATGATTAAAACTATACTTAGTAATATAGAAGATAGCTACAGATAGGAAGCGCTCAGGGCAGGATTAACCCTTTGGTGGTCCCTAGGAAAACATATGTATTGGGCTCAGGTTGCAATATAAATATATGTTAAATCTCCCACAAATTTATGCATTTATTTACTTATTAATTAGGATTTATTTACCATTTTTTGAAGGAATTCACTCAAGGTGATATACAGTAAGAATAAATCAAACAAGCAATAGACTATTACAACAGTAAAAATATTCAAATAACAATACAAAGTATGGCATAGTATACTTCGGTGAATCTCTTCATAAAGGCGGTTAATAAATCTTAATCTATCAATCAATAAACACTACAATGCCAATACAATGCGTAATAAAATATTTTAATAGACAGCGTTGGTTATAAGCAAGATGGAACATATAGGGCAGTTTACTAAGCCGTGCTATAGGTGATAGCATTTTTAGCTCCTGCAAAAAATTAGCACGCACTAACGCTAGAGATGCCCATAGAAATATATGAGTGTCTCTAGCATTTAGCACACGCTAAACATGTTAGTGCACCTTAGTAAACAGGGCCCATAGATAGGTGAGAGTAAGAGGAGTTAGAAATAAGGGGACTAATTTAAAGAAAGTTGCACATGAGGTCAGAGAGGTAATTAAATATTATCTCAGGGTAGGAGTGGATAAACATGCCCTATATGTAGTATGTGCAAACCGTGTCACTCCTTGTGTATGTATGTATGAATGAGACTAACAAGTTAGTTAGTTCTTCCATGAAAGGCCTGGTTGAAGAGCCAAGCTTTCACTTGCTTCCTGAAGTAGAGATAGTCTTGAGTTAAGCGGAGCCTTTCAGTTAATGCATTCCAGAGTGTGGGGGCTACTCCGGAGAAGGCTCACTTGTGGGTATCACATTGTGTAATGTCTTTTGGAGAGGGTGTGGTTACAGATACTCCTTGCGAGGACCTTAGTGTCCTTGGAAGTGTGTAGAGGGTGATCCTGTTCTTCAAGTACTCGGGGCCATTTCCTTTAAGGGCCTTGAAGATCAGACATAGAATTTTAAATTTGGTCTTGCTTTGTACTGGTCACCAGTGACAATTTTGCAAAAATGGTGTGATGTGGTCACATTGCTTGCAGCCTTCTATTAGTCTTGCTGCAGAATTCTGAATCAAATGGAGCTGGTGCAGACCCTTTGTAGTCAGACCAGTGTAGAATGCGTTACAGTAATCCAGTCTTGATGTTATCATGGATTCACAACTGGGATAAGATTTACCATCTCGATGTAAGGAGAGAGGCAGCGTAGTTGTCACAGATAGTAGAAGCATATCTGACACCCCACCCCCCACGGTGATGTCATCACATTTATTTCTATTAAAAATCTTTGTTTTAGAACAATTTTTGAAAATCGGGAACTCTAAGGTGGTGGAAATGAAAACAGTAATGGAATCCAAAAATGTGTGGGATAAACACAAAGGAATCCTGTTTAGAAGGAATGCATCCGAAGCAGCTTAGCGGAGAATAGTTGGCAACGTCGGTAATTAGGAAGCAAAGCCAGTACTGGGCAGACGTCTAAGGTCTGTGCCCTGATCGTGCCTGGACAGGTTCAGCTTCAGAAGTTGGAGAACAAGGCCAGTGCTGAGCAGATTTCTACAGTCTGCGCCTTGATTGTGCTTGAATAGATTTGGATGGGCAGGAGTGGAGCTTTTCAGGGGCTTCAACAGTTTTAGAACAAGGACAGTGCTGGGAAGACATCTATGGTCTATGCCCTGAAAATGGCAAGGACGACTTGGAACCAGTTCCTGACCCTAGATACCAGTATGACCTGGAACCACAATTGCCCTCCTCTTGTCCCTTCCTCCCTTCTCACCCATTACTTCCCTCACCCGTAACTGTCTTGTCTGTCTGTATTATTTAGATTGTAAGCTCTTTTGAGTGGGGACTGACTCTTTGTATCAGGTGTTCAGCGCTGCGTGCGTCTGGTAGCGCTATACAAATGCTAATAATAATAATAATATCTTATTGGGGAAACTGGATGGACCATACAGGTCGTTATCTGCCATCATCTAATATGTTACTATCCAGCTTATTTTCGAAAGAGAAAGATGCCTATATTTCGACCCAAATCGGGAGATGGGTGCTTTTCTCTCATAGGCGCCCAAATCGGTATAATCGAAAGCCGATTTTGGGCGCCTCCAACTGCACTCTGTCGCAGGAACGAACAAAGTTGACGTGGGTGTGTCAGAGGCGTGGTGAAGGCGGGACTGGGGTGTGTTTATCGGCCGAGGAGAGATGGGTGCGCTTGGCCGATAATGGAAAAAAAGGGCGCCAGAAGCCAGAATTTGGGTCACTTTTTTTGGACCCTTTTTTGTCACGAACAAGTCCCCAAAAAGTGCCCCAACTGCCCAGATGACCACCGCTGGTCACTAACCCCCTCCCACCAAAAAAAAAGAACTGTCAAAACTTTTTTTTCCAGCCTGTATGCCAGCCTCAAATGTCATAACCAGCTCCATCACAGCAGTATGTAGGTCCCTGGAGCAGTTGTTAGTGGGTGTAGTGGACTTCAGGCAGGTGGACCCAGGCCCATCCCCCCCTACCTGTTACACTTGTGCTGCTAAATGGGAGCGCTCAAAACCGCCCCCAAAACCCACTGTACCCACATCTAGGTGCCCCCCTTCAGCCATAAGTTCTATGGTAATGGTGTAGAGATGTGGGCAGTGGGTTTTGGGGGGGATTTGGGGGGCTCAGCAACCAAGGTAAGGGAGCTATGGACTTGGGCGCTATTTTAATTTTTTTTTTTAATTGTTACAAGTACCCCCTAGGGTGCCCAGTTGGTGTCCTGGCATGTCAGGGGGACCAGTGCACTACGAATCCTGGCCCCTCCCACGACCAAATGCCTTGGATTTGTTCGTTTTTGAGCTGGGCACTTTCGGTTTCCATTATCGCTGAAAACCGATACCGCCCAGCTCAAATGCGCCCAAATGCGATGCATTTGCCCAGCACAAACCGTATTATCTAAACGAAAGATGGAAGCCCATCTTTTTCAGAAATACGGTCTGTCCCGCCCCTCGGAGATAGGCGACCATGGAGATGGGCGTTCGCGTTCAATTATGCCCCTCCACGTATATTACTATGATTATACATTGTTTGAGGGGTTTATGCAATGTTTTCCATATTATCCAACAACGGGTCGGTACCATTCATGTTGGATAATTGAGTCTTTACTGCATTTGCCATATGAGCTGGTCTGTTATACAATCACCCTCTTGAATGAAGGCAATTTTCAGACAGCTAATTTAGGGGCCCTTAGAGCTGAAAATAGTGTACCGTGAGACATGCTCCAGCATCCTATGGTAAGTACTAAATGTGCACGTGGAGCGTGCTAAGAAATATTTTTTTTTCTTTTTATTTATTTATTTATAGTTTCAATATATTTTACAAGAAACACTTGTACAGAAGGAGAAATTAGACCTTTGCTTTCCTTTAGTCCCTCCGGACCGGACCAGGCTAGTATTTTCTCAGTCTCCACCTGCTGGTAGGCGGGCACAACCCAACAGTCCAATCCTGGTCCGGTCCGGAGGGATGCTAAGGAAAAGGAGTATTATCAAAGCAATTCAAGAAATTAGTTTATAAACAGTATCTATTAAATGATAATTACTGCTAAAGTCCACAATATAGTCAAGGCACTATTCAAAAAAATTGGTTAACATAGGAAAAAATGAATAGAACTTATTCCCACTTATCCTATTACGGAGTAGATACTAATGGAGGAAGCGCCAGAGAGTTTACAGCCGGCTCTTGTCTGGAGTCCAGGAACTTTGCTAATTGGTCACTCTCAAAGAAAACACATTTAATCGATTGCAATTTAACAACATATTTACAAGGAAAATTAAGCCAGAACATTCCCCCCTGCAACAACGCACGGTCACGAAGCTTCAGAAAGGACTGAACTCAGAAATATTTTAAAATCTTTTAAGGGAGGGCGTGTCTGGGGCGGAGAGTGGGCATTCCTGCACTAATCACTTAGCACAGCTATATTACCCTGCACTAAACCCATCAGTGCATGTGAACCCTTCCTGCTTACAAAATGGGTGGCAGCAGGGGCGGACTGACCCTTGGGACAATAGGGCAGTGCCTGAAGGCCCACTCTTCCCTAGCCTCTGTTTAGTTTAATCACTTTTGACCGCTGTCAGTCCACCCCTGGGTGGCAGTATCTGCGCCCGTGTTAATTTTTTTTGTAATTTATTTATTTATTACATTTGTACCCTGCGCTTTCCCACATACAACACAGTCTCAATGCAGCTTACATAGTAAAAAAAAAAGCATTACAAAGAACATGTAACAGGAATATTATAAACTGTGATAAGCACAGTGACAACAATGCCCAAGAATATATGAATTGGAATAAGGAAGGTAGACAAGGATAGGATAGGGAAGGTAAAATGGAAGGAGATGGCAACATTAGTGCATAATGTACAAACCTCACTCAGATCTGCTTCACTGGTTATATGAGACAACTCAATAAAAAAAAAAAAGTGAAGACCTTACAACACTCTCAAGTGAAAGGAGGAAAAAGATCTCATCAAACACACACATAGATACTAAAGCCGTTTTGCATGATAAAAATTATTACATTTAAAAAAATATCCTTTTTAGGAGGTTTTTTTGATCAGTGATTACTTTTTAACCGTGTGCTATAAAAGTCATTAGAACTGCCACAGTTCACTTGAGATTGTCGTAAGGTCTTCACTTTTCACATTAGTGCATAGCCATGAATACAAGAAATAGAAAAATGGTAAAAAAAATAGTCTTAGTGCAAGGGAGAAACTTGCACAAGGGCATGCCAACAGTGGCGTAGGGGGGGGGGCGGTCCGCCCCGGGTGCAAGCCGCTGGGGGGGGGGGGTGTCGGTTTTGCTGGTTCCCTGCTCTCTCTGCCCCGGAACAGGTTACTTCCTGTTCCGGGGCAGAGAGAGCAGGGAACCAGCGGAGCCGACGCAGCTCCCAGCGACGTGCACTCGGGGCAGATCGGTGTTCCCACCTGGCCCTCGCTTTCGTATGGCAGTAAGAATGCACTCCAGGGGGGTGCGCGCTGAGGGGGGGGTGCGCTGTGCTGCACCCGGGGGGGGGGGGGCGCAGCAGCGCCCCACCCCGGGTTTCAGCCGCCCTCGCTACGGCACTGCATGCCAAGGCCACTTTCTACCACAGTTTAGTAAACGTGTCCCTTATCGAGGTACATCATGATTTTACCCCGTTAAATGGCATTGAAAATTGTCTTTCCCTAGAAGGTTTCCATCGGTCATTGGGTTAAACAGCCCTATTGTTCGGAGACTTTGCAGAATGATAAAGTCTGAGCTATTTGGCTTGTACAATCACTGGATCAATCGCATGCGATTTCTTTTGCTGTCTGGCTGCGTTCTGTATGATTATGTGTATGCTGTCTGTCTGAGTGTACCTACTGTTAACTTTATGGCTGTGTGACATCCTCATTTGTGTGTTTGTGTGGCTCTCTCTGTCTGTATGTCGCTCTCTCTCTCACACACACACTGCGCTGTCTCCCTATTTAACAAACTGTCTGTTCCTATGGAAACCCCTGAGGGCGGAACTGTTCTCATAGATTGACTCACCTCTGGAAAATGTGGCTGCTAACTTCTGTACAGAGATTCCAAGACCATTTGCTGGCGCTGGCTCCTTACAATGTGTTTGCAAACTGCAGGGAACATACACCACCACCATGTGCCCCTTTGTGCAGTGTTTGTGTTTTTACCAGTGTTCTGCAATGTATGACAGCATCTACTGGATTTTGATAGCCTGTCCAGCTGTTCGCCCATCCATGGTTTGTGCTGCTCTCAGCTTTAACGAATTTGCACCAGATTTTGTAAGATTTGAGAAGTCAAAAGAGGGGGGATATTCACGCTCAGAAAATTAGTAGGAGTTGTGTTTCTGTATCTTTCTGTTTTATAAAAGTGCATTCTATTTTATTTTCTAAACAGTGTGCAGTATTAACAAAACAACACAGCTTCCTGCCTGCACACCCCTACCAAAGATCATTTTATACCGAAGATTATTTTCTACGTCTTTGCCCTGATCGTGGCTGGACAGATTTGGATGTGCAGGAGTGTGGCTTTGATGACAGCTTCAACAGTTAGGGAACAACACTATTGCCAGGCAGACTTCTAGGGTCTGTGCCCTGATCCTGACAGATCATTGGGACGGGCTGAAGCGGAGCTTCAGTCACAACTGCAGAAGTTAGAGAACAAGGCCAGTGCCGGGCAGACTTCTACGGTCTGTGCCCTGAAAATGGCAAAGACAAATCAAGATCAAGTATACATATGTAGTATCACATCATACCTTATGCTATGAGTTTATCTTGTTGGGCAGACTGGATGACCTATAAGTGCATTCGCTCTGCAGCCCCTCGCTACCTCTCCACCCTCATATCTCCCTACACTCCTTCCCTAGAACTCCGTTCACTAGGCAAATCTCTCCTAATTGCACCCTTCTCCTCCATTGCTAACTCCAGACTCCGCTCCTTCTATCTCGCCGCACCTTATGCCTGGAATAGGCTTCCTGAGCCACTACATCTAGCTCCATCCCTGGCTGCCTTCAAATCCAGGCTAAAGGCCTACTACTACTAAACATTTCTAGAGCGCTACTAGGGTTACGCGGCGCTGTACAGTTTAACAAAGAAGGCCAGTCCCTGCTCAAAGGAGCTCACAATCTAAAGGACGAAATGTCAAGTTGGGGCAGTCTAGATTTCCTGAATAGAGGTATGGTGGTTAGGTGCCGAAGGCGACATTGAAGAGGTGGGCTTTGAGTAAGGATTTGAAGATGGGCAGGGAGGGGGCCTGGTGTATGGGCTCAGGGAGTTTATTCCACACATGGGGTGAGGCGAGGCAGAAAGGACAGAGCCTGGAGTTGGCAGTGGTGGAGAAGGGTACTGAAAGGAGGGATTTGTCTTGAGAGCGGATGCTGTTTGATGCTGCTTTCGACTCCTGACTTGTAACTTTTATCTTATCCTTATGTGTCCTTCTGTCTGTCCTTCCTTTCTCCTTTTTTGGTCCTGTCTGTTTGTCCTGATTTAGATTGTAAGCTCTTTTGAGCAGGGACTGTCTTCTTCATGTTCAATTGTAAAGCGCTGAGTACGACTGGTAGCGCTATAGAAGTGATTTATAGTAGTAGTACCGTGTTTCCCCGAAAATAAGACACTGTCTTATATTAAATTTTGCTCCCCAAGACCTGCTAGGTCTTATTTTCAGGGGAGGCCTTATTTTTCGGGGAAACATCGGGGTCACCCCCCCACCCGAGATCGCCGGCTCCCCCCCTCGATCGGCGGCTCCCCCTGCCCTCAGTCGCTCCCGGAACTAACCTCTTAAATGCTTCCTTTCACTATTCATCTTCGCACTCGCCGCAAGCAGCAGGGCAGGCCACTCCTTCCTTCCATGTCCCGCCCTCGCCTGACGTAACGTAACGTCAGGAGAGGGCGGGACACGGAAGGAAGGAGTGGCCAGCCCTGCTGCTTGCGGCGAGTGCGAAGGTGAAAGGAAGCGGTTAAGAGGTTAGTTCCGGGAGCGACTGAGGGCGGGGGGAGCCGCTGATCGAGGGGGGGAGCCGGCGATCTCGGGTGAGGGGGTGACCCCGATGTTTCCCCGAAAAATAAGGCCTCCCCTGCTAGGTCTTATTTTCGGGGGAGGCCTTATATTTTCAAATTGCAGCAAGACCTCTACTAGGTCTTACTTTCAGAGGATGTCCTATTTTCGGGGAAACACGGTAGTAGTAGTAGTAATGGATGGATCGTACAGGTCTTGATCTGCCGTCATCTACTTTGTTACTGTGTTACAGTGGTTCTCAAATCTGTCCTGGGGGATCACCAGCCAGTTGGATTTTCAGGATATCCCTAATGAATATGCATGAGAGAGATTTGAATATAATGAAGGTGGCAGGCATGCAAATCTGGAAATGGAAAAATTGATCTTCTGAAGTGAAGTAACAACATATTTGATTGTCTAGAAAAGACTTTGAGGAACGAAGACTGATTTCTTTACTAAAGAGTAATGAATTCTTAAAAGAAGTGTTGTAAGAAATATTGTTCTATGAGTGAGTGGTTGAGTGATAGTGTTGTCTTTCTTGGTATGTGTTTAAGGCTTTACTAGACATGAGCAGCAATGTGAACAAGAATTTTGAAAAAGCATCAGGCAAAAAAGTAATAAAGGTTGATTTTGTATGGCGTAACAGTTGTTGAAGAATTTGTATTAGATGCGTATTCATGAGGGATATGCTGAAAACCTGACTGGCTGGCGGTCCCCCAGGGCAAGTTTGAGAACCACTGCTTTCTATGTTTCCATATGCAGCAGGCCATTGTGTGGTGCTGGCTTGCTGCCGGGGACACTAATCCCCAGATTCTAAAAAGTTCCAATTTCAGACTAGCACACAAATTTGGGAGTGCAAGTTATAGAATACTGCCAGTTGCCCACATAAAGGGAGATGCTCAAAACAGGGAGCTAAAGCACATAAGGCAGAAACCCATAACACAGGACGAACGCAGAAACATAATGAAGCAATGCAATTTACACTAGTAAACCAAAAGTAGGGGGAGGAACATGCTGGCCTACATGCACAGCGGTTTTATGGTAAACATGGCTCTTGTGCGCATGTCCAGGCAAAAACAAAAACCCCGGACGTGCGAGTCCACATCGGCCCAGATTGTTTGCATTTAAGTTTTTGAAAGACTCATGTTTAAACGCAGGACAACAGGCGTTGATGTGTGCTTCCACTTTCAGTTTTGATCGGACTCACACACGTTTATTTTGCACCGAGTTGGCGTTATGTTTTCAGCGTTAAGGCCAGCATTTGCCTCTGCGCATTGCAGCGTTTCCGTTTGAGCATTGGGAAGGAATATTAACTGACCTCATTTGAATCTATTTAAATGCATTTCACTACAATTTGCAGACATCCTTGATACACACGTTAATACCTGCGCTACAGCCCTCTGAATATCCTGCACACATTAATGTGTGGGCTAGTCTGGCGCTAACTGCTTTATCGCTGGTGTTAGGTTTTGAGCATCGGTCCCTTCATTATTAAATTAGGCACCAATTGCCATTATGTACCAATAGTAGCCCTTAGGAGGCGTTAATTGTAGTTATGCGAGTAACTGTTCTTGGGGGGGGATTTATCAAGCAACGTTAATTGGACCTTAACATCACTTAAAAGGCCCTAACGCTGCCCGACCTAAAATCTTCTTACGTGGAAATATGACCCCTAGTGGCAGTCATGCAAGACTACCGTTAGGGGTGCCATTTGGAAAGCGACACTGAATAGGGCAGGACCGATTGGGCAGTGCTCCTGACGGAAGATCCCTGAACCCCCCAGACCCTTGGAAGAGCCCTCCCCCCATTGGACCACCAATACTGTGACAGGTAGCTCCTGTGGGGATGCGGGCAGAGGGTTTCTTGCTCAAGGGGAGTGCAAGGCTAGATCGGGGCGGTCTTGCTGGGGAAGGGGTGAGCTTGATTGACGGCCCGGAAGCATCAAGTCATGGCTTTGCGGGGTTATTTTATCGTGCCTTTTTAGGCAGGATTCACCAACCTATGGTTCCGGGATCCCTCAGATTGTTGAATCCTGCAGAGATGAAGGTAAACGTTTACTACACCTTGATGAATTCCCACCCCCCACACTTAGGCTCTATTTTATAAACTTAGCACCTAAATGTTCTTGTGCACAAGAGCAAAGGGGGCGGGTCAGGGGTGCGCATAACTTACAGAATACTATCACTTAGGTGCACAACTGCTAGTTTTAGGCGCCAGCATTTATATCAGCCTTTGACATGGTGTAAGTGCAGACGTCTAAAGTTAGGTGAGTGCACGCCGACTTCCGCCCTCTTCTACAATGTCAATGCCACACACAATTGGTGTTACAGAATTGGCACTTAGCACCCATATTTTGGTACCTAATTTTTGGCAGCCCTTGTAGAATCTACCCCCAAATGACTGTGGGGCTTCCGGGTGAAGCTGAGCCAGTCTTGGGTTTGTTCAGTGCACCTATGGACTTTAAGTCTGAAGTTCACTGCTCCCTCTAAGCTGAGCGGGAGTCCTGCAATTGTATTGCTGCCAGTGTAGGGTTACCATATTTTGTCCTCCAAAAAGGAGGACACATGCCCCACCCCCAGCACACACCCCGCCCCTTTCACACCCTCGCTCCGCCCCTGTCACATTTTCTCCTCCCCCTTGTCACATACACCGTCACCCCCCATCCCCGTCACCCCCTCCCCTTACCTTACTACTGCCCTGGTGGTCTAGTGACCTCTTCGGGGCAGGAAAGAGCCCCCTCTTTCCTGCCCGGAGTGCTGCCCTGCATGCATCCTTCCTGTTGCTGATCCTCGGCGCCGATTCAAAATGGCTGCAAAGAGTTGAAGTCTCACGAGGTCACTTCAACTCTCGGCAGCCATTTTGAAGGCGGAAGAGGTCACTAGACAACCAGGGCACTAGTAAGGGGAGGGGAGGCTAGCAATCTGCCCGTTTGTCCGGATTTCTGGACAAATGGGCAGATTGGCAAAACCCGTCCAGTTGCCCGGACATACCCTCAAAAAGAGGACATGTCCGGGTAAATCCAGACATATGGTAACCCAATGCCAGTGTGTGTGTGTGTGTGTGCTGCTTCGATATTGTTTCTTTCAATCACTAGAGACAGGCAGATTTCCTGGAGTACTCCAGAGATGGCCTGGCCTTCACTATTGGAAATGTGATAGTAAAACAACCCCCCCCCCCCCCCCCCTCTCCCCACTGGCAGGACTGTAGATGGAGGATTCCTCACACAGTGCTGAAGTTCCTAAGAAATTTCTCCTCTTACGCACACACGAGGAAGGTCAGTTCAGACCTTGCTTAACATAGATGTTGTATTCACTTATCATTGTCAGCATAAAAGTTGGCCTGCAGAGAGCAGACAGCAGAGGCGATGGGAAACCGCATCATGCCATATATGGTGGAAGCATAATACCCAACAGAGACCTGAGCTAGAACTGATGGGAAGAGCTGGGAGGGGAGAGCCCCAATTGTGCTATATCTGACAGGGGGAAAAAAAAAACCCTTCTTCTCTCCTACAGCTGGATTCTACGTGATCTTTAATCAGGTTTTAGAGAATCCAGTCATATAAATCTGAACTATCTGTGAGGACTGTGGCCTGACATTGGTTTGGCAACTGATGCTTTCTGCACAGCCTCATACTTCGAACTATGCGTGCGTGTATGTGGGGGGTGGGGGTGGGGGAATCCCCCTAGGAGCTTCACCAGGCTTTTCTTTTCCATAGATGTGGAATGGGGGAAAGGCCTTAGTAAATCAGGATATGATTGAGGGCTGCATCATATCTTTTCTAATGCTTGCGATGCTTTTTGTGGTAACATTACAGATTTGTTCTGGTACAGTGACATGAGGAAAAAGAAATTAGGGGTGGCACAGACGGAAAAGAGTGATAGGTTTTCCCAAACAAAATCAAAATGTGTAGGACACTATAAGAGAATAGGGGAACTGATTTGCATATTTAAAGTTACTTGTCGTCTGTTATCCCCTAATTCTAAAACTGTGTGCTCACAATTTTATGCTTAGGGCCAGATTCTATATACAGCGCCCAAAAAACTGGCGCTGAAAAAAACGCAGAGTGGTATTCTATAAACCTCGCCTAACGTTAGGCGCAGTTTATAGAATACACATAGCGGCCGTCCCGCAACTAAAATTTAGGCGCAGGCATTTACACCAACTAAAACCTGGTCTTAATGCCCACATCTTATTTAGGCACGTTTTGGGCATATTCTGTAACAGTGTGCGTAAATTTCAGAAATGCCCATAACTAGCCTATGACCCTCCCATGGCCACACCTCCTTCTTGGATCTACACATTTGAATTTACATGTACCACTTTACAAAATACGCTTAGAAAGTTGTGTGCGTAAATTCTAATTATTGCCAATAATTGCTTGTTATTGGCCAATTATCGGCACTGATTAGCTTGTTAAACAATTAAGTTGTGTGCGTAAATCAGCTACAGGTGCAGATTTGCACATGCAACTTTAGTTGTCGTTTATAGAACCTGTGCAAGATACAGAAAAGAGCCAGTTACGAGAATAACTTAATTGTTAAATTAGCTGCTAGTTGGCAGTAGCAACCAATAATTGGCTATAACTCCTGCTAATTGGCACTAATTTGCAGTTATGTGCCTAACTGCCCTTGGTCGGCATTCTACAAATTGTGCAAACAAATCATAGCGTGTCACTGCAAGGGAGTGTGGACCTGGGAGGGGCATGGAGTGGTTAGAGCACCGGTCTTGCAATCCAGAGGTGGCCGGTTCAAACCCCACTGCTGCTCCTTGTGATCTTGGGCGAGTCACTTAACCCTCCATTGCCTCAGGTACAAACTTAGATTGTGAGCCCTCCTGGGACAGAGAAATATCCAGAGTACCTGAATGTAACTCGCCTTGAGCTACTACTGAAAAAGGTGTGAGCATAATCTAAATAAAATAAAATTTAAAAAATGGATGTGTTAGGGGTGTGTCTAGCACTTACGTGCACGGGTTTTAGAATACTATCAATTAGACATGTTTACATCAGCCTTTGAGCTAGCACAAGTGCTCAGTCCTAAAGTTAGATGCATAACTGCGAACTTAGTATTCTAGAATGGCAACTACATGCATAATTACAGATATATAATTCACGCTTACTGCGCATTATCCTGGTGCCTAACCCTATGCGACTTGCAGACAATTACCCCCTGTGTGCTAAAATGGGGAAAAGCAGGGGGTAGGGGTGACTTTCAGCAGAATCAGGAGAATGAGTGACACTGCAGGAGGGTGGGGGGAAACTGTCATACAGAATCAGGAGAATGAGAGTAACATTAGGGTCACAGCAGGAGTGTAGAGACTCCCATACAGAATCAGAAGAACGGGAGACACAGCAGTAGGGTTCAGGAAATCTCTCACACAAAGAATCAGAACAATGGATGACTGCATTGCATCCTAATTCTACACTAGCTGCCCTTTCTCTCTGTAGCAAAGGGTACAAAGACACTTGGACACTATCTTTTTCCACTGTACTGTAGCTACATGCAGAACTCAACACTCTTCTGCTGCCGGGATCACTTCCCATAACACCATGGAAGGAGCCAGACCACGCTACTGCTGCCAGGCAAAGAGTTTATCTGAGTGCAAATGACTAGGTGTTGACTCGAATGTTATCGAAATGTTCGTGAGAAAGGATAAAATAACCATCAAAGGGAAATGCTAAAAGATGTAGCCAGAGAAAAGCAGTGATTAAGGGTAAATCATAGAGATGCCAGAAGGCTTTGTAGGTGGAAGAAAAAAAATGAGAGTTAAAGGCATGGAATGAGAGATATTGCTCTTCAAGGCAATAAAGAACAATTTTCTAAACCTCTGCAGATAACCCACATGCAATTGGACACCTGGTTTGTTATAATACCCTGTACCAGACTAAGTAAATGGTCCTTCAGCACCTCCATACCATCACCACCAAGACCTCCAAGTAGGTCTCTCCAGCAATGAAACATCACATTCTCTTCTGAAAAAAAACATCTCCAGTGGGTGACCACCAGCTTCCATCTCATTTGACCCAAGGAAATTCCAGGATGATTCTTTACATTGTTACTATTCTGCACTTTGATTACTGTAATGGTTTACTTTTGGGATTACCTAGGAAATTGTTGAAGTCCTTACAGATTGCACAAAATGCCACAGTGCTCATATTGTGTGGTTTGTTGAAATTTGATCACCTCTCTCCAACTTTGATGCACTCCAAACTCTGTACTTAAAGAACTTGACAAAATTCCATTTTTTTTCTAACATTATCAGACTTATTTTCGAAAGAGAAGGGTGCCCATCTTTCGACACAAATCGGGAGATGGGCATCCTTCTCCCAGGGTCGCCCAAATCAGCATAATCGAAAGCCAATTTTGGTCGTCCTCTACTGCTGTCCGTCACGGGGACGACCAAAGTTCACAGGGGCGTGTCGGAAGCATAGCGAAGGCGGGACTGGGCATGCCTAACACATGGGCGTCCTCAACTGATAATGGAAAAAAGAAGGGCAACCCTGACGAGCACTTGGGCGACTTTACTTGGTCCATTTTTTGTTACGACCAAGCCTCAAAAAGGTGCCCGAACTGACCAGATGACCTCCCCTTACTCCCCCAGTGGTCACCAACCCCCTCCCAACCAAAAAAAAAACCTTTTTAAATATTTTTTTGCCAGCCACAAATGTCATACCCAGCTCCATGACAGCAGTATGCAGGTCCCTGGAGCAGTTTTAGTGGGTGCAGTGCACTTCAGGTAGGCAGACCAAGGCCCTTCCCCCGCCCCTACCTGTTACACTTGTGGTGGTAAATGTGAGCCCTTCAAAACCCACCACAAACCCACTGTACTCACATGTAGGTGCCCCCCTTCACCCCTTAGGGCTATGGTAATGGTGTACAGTTGTGGGGAGTGGGTTTTGGGGGGGCTCAGCACACAAGGTAAAGGAGCTATGCACCTGGGAGCAATTTGTGAAGTCCACTGCAGTGCCCCCTAGGGTGCCCTGGCATGTCAGGGGGACCAGTGCACTACGAATCCTGGCTCCTCCCATGACCAAATGGCTTGGATTTGGTCGTTTCTGAGATGGGCGTCCTCGGTTTCCATTATGGCAGAAAATCAGGGACGACCATCCCTAAGGACGACCATCTCTAAGGTTGACCTAAATTTCGTGATTTGGGCGTCCCCAACCGTATTATCGAAACGAAAGATGGACGCCCATCTTGTTTCGATAATACGGGTTTCACCACCCCTTTGCTGGGACGTCCTGCGAGGACGTCCTCAGGAAAACTTGGGCGCCCCTTTCGATTATGCTCCTCCACATTGTCTATTTCTAAGGAAGTTCTCAAACCATTCTAGAACTACACCGGTACAACCTAGGTTTTTCAATCTGCTCAAGAGCAACAAATGGTCAACAATATCTAGTGCACCTGAGATGTCAAATTGTAATAACACTGAAAGAGTATTTTGACTATGGATATTTTTAATCTTGGTCACTAGTGTTACGGTAACGTCTCTGTGCTGTGCTCCTCTCTAAAAACATGTTGGGATTCATGAAGGCACTGATGAATTTCCCAGCTAAAGATTCCATTCATTTGGCCAGCCAGAGAATGCTGGTAACTGATCAAAAGTTTACAGCTTCAGTCAAATCAGCATCTCCAGATTTGGGGGTTGGAGTTAGAATTACACTACCAATTTCCCTTGGAACCTTTCCTTCCTTGAATAATGCATTCACTAATTCTGCTATCCACAATAAAACCTGAGGAGGAGCTGTTTCTAACAGACATGAATGACATTGGTCTTCTAACATAACAAAACCTTTTCCCCAACTTATTCAAAATAGGTCTTACTTCTTTTGGTATAATTTCTGAAAATTTTGACCAGACTAAATCTGCTTTAATCTCAATTTCTTGATTATTAGGGATTTCAGTTAACTCTACAATGTTATACAATTCTGATTGTAACAACGTAGTTCTTATCAACTTTGGTTCTAAAATAGCTGGTTAGTTCTTCTGCTGAAGGTTGCTGATCTTCTGAAATTTGTGTTAAACATGAAGAATTAGTAAGTGATCTAAAAATATTGAATCATTTTCTGTTATCAATTTGTTCAGTTCCTCAACCCAGTCCACAGGACACACCCAGCCAGTCAAGTTTTCAAAAAAAACAACAATAAACATGCATGAGATAGATTTACATACAATAACATAACATATGTGCTACTTTATATGTATAGAGGCAGTGCATGCAAATCTGTCTCATGCATATTCATTGTGGATATCCTGAAAGCCTGAATGGCTGGGTGAGTCCTGAGGACAAAGGTTGAGAACCTGTGACCTAGAAGAATATAGAACTTCTATTTTTATAGAGCAGGAGCAAAGATCTGGAATGCATTGCCCTCCTCTCTAATCTATGAGGAATTTGGAAATGTTTAAGGCTATGAAAACTGTTTTATTTCAGCATGCATTTGTTGTGAAACCGGATAATTACTGAAGCTGAACATGAAGGTTATTAACTTTCCTTATTTTATTTTATTTTTTTTGTGTGTGTGTCTGTGACGTCTGGATATGTGATAATGATGTGTTATTGGTTATCCACCAAGGATTGTAGATTTTGCAGAATATAAATTTTTGAATAAATAAATAAAAAGAATTTAAAGGCGGTGCCATCTGACAGAACCAACAAGCTAAGCTGGATCACAGGAGTCAGAGGGTTTCCGCTGATTCTCTCCTTATGCAAGCACAAGCAGCCCAGAGGCAGATAATATCTCCTGCATCTACGCCCCCATGACACATCACTGTTCTGCTAAGTCTGGCTTTTAAAATGAGCTGCAGGGTTGATCCTGGCACCTACAGACACATAAGACTGATATAGATGCAGGGCAAAACGGTGCAAACAAAAGAGGTGTAGTCCACCTCTTGCTAAGAGGTTACAGAAGATAAATTTGGTAAACGGAGAAAACAACAGTGAAAATAGTGAAGAGTCTTGGGGGGGGTCCTTTTATTAAGGTGTGCTAATGATTAGTGTGTGCTAAATGCTGTACAGCCCACTGTATACCTATGGGCTGCATGGCACTTAATGTATTTATTAGTATATGCTAAATCCATTAGTGCACCTTAGTAAAGGGACCACTTGATAGACAGAGGATGCAAAAATTTTCCAAGGCTTTTGTAGGAATGACACACTAAAAAGGAAAACATGTAAAATAAACAAACAAACAAACAAGTCTTCACCGATAGGAAAGGTATGGAAAACAGGTGTGAGGATGTTATAATGCTGTTGTATCGCTCCATGGTGCGACCGCACCTTGAGTATTGTGTTCAATTCTGGTCGCCGCATCTCAAGAAAGATATAATAGAATTGGAAAAGGTGCAGCGAAGGGCGACGAAAATGATAGCGGGGATGGGACGACTTCGCTTTGAAGAAAGACTAAGGAGGCTAGGGCTTTTCAGCTTGGAGAAGAGACTGCTGAAGGGAGACATGATAGAGGTATATAAAATAATGAGTGGAGTGGAACAGGTGGATGTGAAGCGTCTGTTCACGCTTTCCAAAAATACTAGGACTAGGGGGCATGCGATGAAACTACAGTGTAGTAAATTTAAAACAAATCGGAGAAAATGTTTCTTCACCCAACACATAATTAAACTCTGGAATTCGTCGCCGGAGAATGTGGTGAAGGCGGTTAGCTTGGCAGAGTTTAAAAAGGGGTTAGACGGTTTCCTAAAGGACAAGTCCATAAACCGCTACTAAATGGACTTGGGAAAAATCCACAATTCCAGGAATAACATGTATAAGAATGTTTGTACGTTTGGGAAGCTCGCCGGGTGCCCTTGGCCTGGATTGGCCGCTGTCGTGGACGGGATGCTGGGCTCGATGGACCCTTGGTCTTTTCCTAGTGTGGCATTACTTATGTACTTTATTTGATGTAACCCCAAAATAAGTATCGACTGGTAAAAATGAAGGAAAAGAAGAGTCAAAACAATAGGTGGGAAAAAAAATCCTTGTCTCAGTCTATATATCTTGGGAGGGTTCCTCTGTTTCAGTCCTATTTAATCATCTTCTGGGGTCTTGGTAGAACCCCCCCTGCTCCTCCCCCTCCCCCCATTCTTTCCTTTCTGGATCCAGGTAGAACACTAGACTCCTAGCTGAGTCCTACAAAACATCCTCACAGGAACAGTTCTCAACACAATTCATTGATCAGCATATTAGATAATTACTGGGAGTATCAGTGCCCTGGTCTCTCAACAGAAAAATCCTAAAATCACCACTTCACAGAATGAGTGCTTGAGATGCACCAGTTCTTCACAACAGAACTGATTTCTCCTGGGTTCAGATGGGATACACCACTTCCTGGAGGAATCACAAACTCTCTGGCAACTGGGCTCTGTCCAGATTTAATGTTATCCTTCAGACTTAAGATGCTCCTGAATCCACAGAGGTTGCAGCCAGGGTATCTTTCTGTAATTCACAATGACAGCCCAGTACCCTTCTCCTTCATGTAATTGGAAGGGAAAAAGAGTGGCCTCCACCCTCATACATTCAGCACAGGTCATAAACCTTCTAGGTTCTGGTTTCTGTAATCTCAACCTCATTCCTTGTGCCTGACCTACAGATCGAACAGAGAGGGTAAACGGCATACATAGAAAGTATACAGACAAAAAAAAGCAACACTGGGCCTTCAAGACTGAGACAACAGGAGTAATTTATTAATTAGCGACCCGGCACGGGTCGTGTTTCTGCGTGAAACAACGCCTGCCTCAGGGGTCAGGGTTTAGATGTAAGTGGTTTATAATGTGTATCTGTCCAATGCCTATAGGAAAAACGGAACCTCCAAAGATAAGCGGGTAAAGACCTTTAAAACCAAGCTCGCCTGTTTAAAAGGACAGCCCGCGATGTAGAGTATAAAAAAAGATTTTATGTTTTGCTTTTGCAAAAAGACAAGGTTAATACAGGAGTTTTTATACTCTACATCGCGGCTGTCCTTTTAAACAGGCGAGCTTGGTTTTAAAGGTCTTTACCCGTTTATCTTTGTATTTTGAACAGAAAAGCCAATTTAAGACAATTAGCTAGATTAAACCAATTAAGAAAGCTGTAGCTGAAGTAAAAACCCAACCACAAGTACAAAAGGCAGGAAAGGAGGGAAACGGCAAACGAGGCATGTCAAGTGGCCAAGACTTTGTACGTAGCTAGCCGCCCAAGATAAATCCCACCTGTAGGATTGCTCTTTGTTTGATAAGGACATAAGAACATAAGATTTGCCATAGTGGGTCAGACCAAAGGTGAAAGTAGTCCAGTATCATGTTTCTGGCAGAATTCCAAGAAGTAGCAAGCTACCACCCCTAGGGATAAATAGCGGCTTTCCCCAAGTCTATCTTAATAATGGTTTATGAACTTTTTCCTCCAGGAACTTGTCCCAACCTTTTTTAAAAACTGCATTTACCACATCCATCAGCAACGAGTTCCACAGCTTAACTGTAAGTTGAGTGAAATAATATTTTCTCCTATATATTTTAAATGCATTACTGTGGGACTTCATAAATAGTAAACACTCAATTCACTTTTACCTCTTCTACTTCACTCAGGGGTCCTTTTACAAAGACGAACTCAGGCGCTAGCATTTTAGTGTGCGCTAAAAAATAAGCATGTGCTAAATTCAGATGGATGTCTCTAGTGTTTAGTGCGCACTCAAACTTCTACCACGTCTTTGTAAAAAAAACCCTCTCAGTATTTTGTAGACCTCTATCCTATCCTCCCTCAGATGTCTCTTCTCCATGCTGAAGACCTCTCAACCTCTTTAGCGTATCTTCACATGGCAGTTAGAAGGAAGCTGGCTGCAGGAAAGCTGGCAAGAGATGCCTTAAAGGGCAGGGGCCATGTTGTACAGTGTGAGAGAAGATTGACCTAGAATTGTTCCTTGAACTGACTGTTGAAATTGTTAAACTGTGAATAGAATCTTGAGCTGGTAGGCAGAGACTCTGGAAGCGAGTTGTGAAGCATGCTCTTGTGACTGGAAATAGATGTACGTAAATGAAATGCCTTGCCTCATCTCTAGAAAGGGGAGAGACCAGGGGTTCCTTTCCTGAGTTACTGACTCTGGGAGGTTCCAGTGACACTCTGCCCTATAGAAAGGATAGATTGTTTGCAACACTTCAGCCTTGCAACCCTATTCCTACCACTGTTATAGAACATGACATCAGACAAGGGTCATTAGGCCAGTCCAGTTCACCCCACCTCACTCT
This sequence comes from Microcaecilia unicolor, assembly GCF_901765095.1. Classification (NCBI taxonomy): domain Eukaryota; kingdom Metazoa; phylum Chordata; class Amphibia; order Gymnophiona; family Siphonopidae; genus Microcaecilia; species Microcaecilia unicolor. Next base: position 21,892,586 of record NC_044044.1, on the reverse strand, counting down.
CATTGACCCCAGAGCCAGTGTATGGTTAATATGCACTGTAGACAAACCTTCAGCCTTACATCTCCCCTCTACACTCAGTTAACTTTCAAGGAACTAGACTTTCCATGAGACTCTGATAATTAAACTTAACCATCCTTATTATCCTAACATTCCTGTAAAAACACATAATTTGATATATTTTTTATTAATTTTTGTTTCATATGTAATGGGACCACAGGGAAACCCCCTGGTTGGAGAGGTGGATTACTGTATTTTGTATTTAAGTGTCCAGAAGGCACAGGGGACATCCTTCTCCATGGTCCTACACAACTACTCATTTGGTGTCCACTCTCCCATGGCATTCCACTTGATGACGGGGTGGTTAAGAAATAAGTCCACAGTATACTTTGCTGTGTAACTGAAATTCCAACTTTACTGAACAACTTTGCAGCAAACTAAACATAGCACATTATCTTCTTCAAAGACGCTCCAACAATATTTACAGTATCCTAAAGGCAGAAAACATAAATGGTTTCCATTTTCATTCTTCTACTGGATTCTCCTATCACTCCAGGCACTCTTGCTCTCTTCTCTATTTCACTTTAATCTCCTCTTCAGCTTTGTGGAGGACTCCTCTTTTCCCAAGCCCCAGCTCTGTTAGCTTCACATAGGTTCCACCTTCCAGCTTGACTCCAATTCCGTACCACTGAGCTCCTCACTCTACGTGACAGCAGGAATAGATCCTTAGGAAAAGCCTCCAGTCCCGCCCTTTCCTGGTTGTCCTGGAGCCCCATCCAGAAAAAACACCTTCAAGCTTCCCTCACGGAGAAATTCAACTTTGTGGCTCACTGCTCAGGGTGTACCCTAGTCCAGTGGTTTTCAACTCAGTCCTCAGGGACCACCTGTCCGGTTGGGTATTCAGGATATCCACAATGAATATAGGTGAAAGAGATTTGCATACTAAGAAGGCAGGGCATGCAAATCTATCTAATGCATATTCATTGTGGATATCCTGAAAACCCAAATGGCCAGGTGGTCCCTATGGACTGGGTTGAAAACCACTGCCCTAGTCCAAGGACTAGGGGACACTCAATGAAGTTACACGGAAATACTTTCAAAACAAATTGAAGAAAATATTTTTTCACTCAACAAATAGTTAAGCTGTAGAACTCTTTGCCGGAGGCTGATCCTGACTTTTCCTTTTACCTTCTTATCATCAAGGATCCAAACAAGTATGATTTCTAGTCTAGAATGCCAAGTCTATCAATATCTTTGCCAAATGGAAAACAGATGCCAGTGATTATGTAAGTTATAATCTCTGGAAAGGAGATGGCGTGGTTTTGCTTTATTTTAACAGTAATTCCAACACTGCAAAACCGGTTTCAGCTTTGAAGAGATGGTGAGTGCAGCACTTCTCTGGACTGCTACTGTTTCTAATTTTTGGGGTTTTTTTTATATGTGGTCTGTGTGGCTCTATGAATGGTGGAGCCCACGTTTGAGGAGCCCACGTAGTTGCAAAATATGCAGGGAAATTTTCACTGGGAATCTACTTGGGTTGTGCAAGTAGCTAAGGGCATAGGTGCAGCTAGGCAGGGTGCAAGGGGGGCGGTTGCTCCCCCAAATGGATTTTGAATAAAATGGTGCCTACGCGGATCAGCCTTTCAGCTTCACACTGATGCCTTGATGTCAGAGGGAGCAGACCTTATGTAAAATAGGTGTCCCTGTGAAGCTGAAGGGCTGATCCGCATAGGCACCATTTTATTCAAAATCCATTTGGGGGAGTGGCCGCTCCCCTTGCACCTTACCTAGCTTCACCTCTGCTCTCAGCTACTTGCACAAATAGCAGCTGGGCATTTTTAATGTTATTTACAAAAGGAGACTAACCCAAGCAGTTTCCCAGTGAAAATTTCCCTGCTTCTGGCTGAGGGGAGAAGGAAAATAGTGCATGCACTTTTGAAAATGCCAAGTATGCATGCTGTTTTATTCCCCCAAGAGGCACACCTCTTTGGAACCCAGCTAAAAATATAACTTGCTGTGTCAAGGCAGAGTAGGGTAGTTTTCAGCCATATTACTCAGGAAAAATGTTTTTGAAAACCGGCCTTCTTATACTATAGATTCATTCTCTCCCTCACACTCCTTGTACCAGGTCTGTCTGCATCCCAATGATGTGTCTACCCCCCAGTGTGGTCTCCACCAACACAGCATTACACTTTCACTTCCTGAATCTAGTGGCCAGAGTTTAGCCCCTATGACCTCTCCTTCACCCAGCCACTAGACTGACTCCCCACACTCTTACTCAAGATTTTGTTAGAACATCCTCTGCGTACACTGATGAGCTGGTCTGGAGGTTACATGGGTTGTGTTCGTGACATCCTGCCATACTGGATGTCACAGAAATGTACTCTCACGAAAAACAATTGCCAAACAGAAGCATGATGAATTTTAAGAGTGCAGGAGACCAAAATGGAGAAGGAATGGCTTTCCACAATAAAAGGGTTTTGGATTTAACTCATACTTTTCAGCCTTTTTGCTAACCAAAATTTATCCACATAGCTATATAGACAGTTGACTGAATATCACTGCTCTCCATAATAATATAGCTAGGCCAGAATTTTCACGCTCCACCCTGGCCCCGTCAATTTACAGCCAGTGTGATGAGATTGTTGACGCTTACTCTTCATGTAATATTAGACTGGTTTACCACATTACCTTGCAGCTTACCTTATTCCTTACACCCTTCTAGAACACCAAGAAAAGTTGTTGGCTATAACATGGCCAGCTAGGGTTAGGCTGGAACTTGCTAGAACATCCGCTTTTGTCTACTAACACCAACATTATGGGATTTTTTTGCTGTATGTGGTCAGGAATGAGAGTTAATTTTTGAAGTTTAACAAAATGGGGAAGGCATACAGAGCATGGCATATGATATTCTTTCCAACTCCTCTGCATGTGTGTGTACATCTCTATTGTGTGTGTTTCTGTGTGAATAGCACGTGTTGTGTCTCAGGGGGAAGATAGAGGTTATGGTGCAGTTTGCAGTGAGGTATTTTTGGGAGATTATCCCCTTTATTTCCAAAGCACTTAGCCTTCCAAAGTTCCATAGGTTTCTATGGAACTTTGGAAGGCTAAGTGCTTTGAAAATATGCCTGATACTATATATGGCAGTCTGTGAGGTGATAAGGAAGTTGTGTGGTGTAGTTTTGGGGGGTATGGGCACAGCTTTTGAGGATGGAGTGGTTTGTGGGGTGATGGAACAGTTGCAATGGCTATGTTTTGGGAGAGGGGCAGTTTATGGGATAGTGGGGAAGTTGTGGGGTAGTTTGGGGGGGGATGGAACACTATGCAGGTATATGGTGCAATTGTGAGGCTAGGACAGTTGTATGGGGGTAGTTTTGGAGGGGGGAGGTGAGGCATTTTGAAGGGATATATGTTTGGATATGACTTAGCAGGGTGGTGGGGCAGTTCTGGAATGTTGTATTAGGGGTTGGGCAGCTTACAGGAGTGATCATTTTTACAAGTGGGGCAGTTTGCAAGGTGCTGGGCAGTTTGTGGGGTGGTATTGTAATTGAAAGTAAATTTTGGGGGATAGAGCAATTAGTGGAATAGTAGAGCTGTTTTGGGGTGCTTGTTTCTATGGATGGGCAATTGGGGGGGTGGTACAGTGTTGTAGGTGGTAGTTTTTGAAGTGATGCAGTTTGTGGGGTAGTGGGATAATTATAGGGTATTTTGGGGTGTGGGGTAAAATATAAGGGGTAGATTTTGGGTGTGGAGCAGTTTGCGGAGTGATGTAACATTAGTGGAACAGTTTGTGAGATAATGACAGAGTTACAGGGAACAGTTTGCGGGGTTTCAGCATGTTTTGGCAGTTTGCAAAGTGGGGGCAGTTGCGGGGATGGTTTTATGGGGTGGACATTTGCGCAGGGGAATATTTTTTGGAATGGGGATAGTTGGGAAATTGGGAAAGTACAGAACAGAGATAGACAGTTTGAAATGAGGAATTTCTTAGCTGCTATGTGTCATTGTATGTAAGCTGGATCTCTTTCTTCCGTGGAAATACATTGGGTCATATTTTAGAGAGGCTCATTTTTCTGAAACCCCAGACCAATTTGGCCCATTTTTTAAACACAATTTTGTCTCTTTATTGTTTTTTTTTCCTACATGCAAAGTTTCAATCTAATTCCGTTCATTTTTCTATGCTACAGATGCTGGAACGCCTTCTCCTATAGAAATGCATTGGACTGTTTGAGGGGCGGGGGGGGGGGGCTTAGTTGTCTTGAACCCCCAGTCCGATGTGGACCACTTTTACATTTGTTGTGTCCTTTTACCAGTTTTTCTCTTAGGTCAAGTTTCATCCCATTCCGTTAAATTTTTATAGAGTTATTTTGTCCCCAGACAGACAGATGGACAGGCAAGACATTCTCGGCCCCTTTTGCATAATTCAGTGCAGCCGAGCATTCTTCTGACCTTGGTCACTGCCTTGTCACATTGTTTCACCACCTTGAAATCCTCAGGCATTATTACCTGGAGGTCTCTCTTCTTGTCTGTACATATTGCCTGTGAAATTGTAAGTAGTATACTATGCCATACTTTGTATTCTTGTTTGAATATTTTTACTTCTGTAATTATCTATTGCTTTTGAGCAATAGATGAAACTACAGGGTAGTAAATTTAAAACAAATCGGAGAAAATGTTTCTTCACCCAACGCATAATTAAACTCTGGAATTCGTTGCCGGAGAACGTGGTGAAGGCGGTTAGCTTGGCAGAGTTTAAAAAGGGGTTAGACGGTTTCCTCAAGGATAAGTAGTCCATAAACCACTACTAAATGGACTTGTGAAAAATCCACAATTCCAGGAATAACATGTATAGAATGTTTGTACGTTTGGGAAGCTCGCCAGGTGCCCTTGGCCTGGATTGGCCGCTGTCGTGGACAGGATGCTGGGCTCGATGGACCCTTCGTCTTTTCCCAGTGTGGCATTACTTATGTACTTATGTCCTCTACTTGGCTCACTTTTATTACATAGAGCAGTGATTTAACCTATTGTGATGTCATAGTGGCTCATTCCACCAATAAGAGCCAACCTCATTAGTGATGTCACAATGGCTTGATTGTATAGAATGTTTGTACGTTTGGGAAGCTTGCCAGGTGCCCTTGGCCTGGATTGGCCGCTGTCGTGGACAGGATGCTGGGCTCGATGGACCCTTCGTCTTTTCCCAGTGTGGCATTACTTATGTACTTATGTCCTCTACTTGGCTCACTTTTATTACATAGAGCAGTGATTTAACCTATTGTGATGTCATAGTGGCTCATTCCACCAATAAGAGCCAACCTCATTAGTGATGTCACAATGGCTTGATTGTACGTTTGGGAAGCTCGCCAGGTGCCCTTGGCCTGGATTGGCCGCTGTCGTGGACAGGATGCTGGGCTCGATGGACCCCTTGGTCTTTTCCCAGTGTGGCATTACTTATGTACTTATATTTTTATTGTACACTGCCTTGTGTGATTCCTTCAAAAAAGACGGTAAATAAATCATAATTTAAACAAAAATCAGCCTCTCTTCCTATTACATAGAGCTCCATTGGATTTCTGCACTCCGCATGCATCACCCTACATTTTACTCACATTTAAGCTCATTGCCAATCATTAAACCAATACTAGCTTCTATCCTGTGGCCAAACAGCTATCTGAAAATTACCCCCAGAGAGGTTAATAAAAGAAAAGGGGGGAGGAGAGAATAGGAAAGGGTTTTGGATTTAGCACATGCCGTTTTCAGTTTGGGCAGCGCTGCGTACGCTTTGTAGCGCTATAAAAATGCTAAATAGTAGTAGTAGTAGTTAGCTCCAAGGTAAGTTGCATTCAGGTACAGAAGGTATTTTCCTGTCCCGCTATATAATACTAACAATTACATTAAAAAAATAAAGCGATAGTTTTGAAAAGTCCTGCTCAGTCTTGTCTCCAATCATATATGATTCTGGCCTGGTCACAGGATCCCAAATATTTTGCTGCTATTGCTATAGATCTTGTTTCTCCCCTCTCCCTGAAGATGGATGCAGGTTTTCCCAACTCATTCTTTTCTGGGAAATCTTTGATTCTCTCTGTTGGCTTAAAAGAAGATGTGCATCTCTCATATTTTGTTTCAGTTTCTATTTCTCCAGTGCTGCAATGTAATTTTTAATTCTGTTTCATGACTCTTATTTTTTAATGTTTCGATGAGTCTCTTTTCCTTTGCACCTGGGCCCAACGAACATATATGAAAGCATTTCTTGTAAACAGGCCCCCACCATCTGTGTAATGGGAAAAAGACAGTAAAAGTTGCGCAATGTCACATGTTTCAAGTATTATAGGTCTCAGCTGATGTCCATCCTGTATGCTGGGAGTAGCCTAATATTTAAAACAGCAGGCTGAGAACCTTGGAAGCCTGGTGTAAATCCCACTGCAGTTCCCTTTGACCTTGGACATGTCACTTAACCCTCCATTGGGTACATAAGTACATAAGTAATGCCACACTGGTCCATCGAGCCCAGCATCCTGTCCACGACAGCGGCCAATCCAGGCCAAGGGCACCTGGCAAGCTTCCCAAACGTACAAACATTCTATACATGCTATTCCTGGAATTGTGGATTTTTCCCAAGTCCATTTAGTAGTGGTTTATGGACTTGTCCTTTAGGAAACCTTCTAACCCCTTTTTAAACTCTGCTAAGCTAACCGCCTTCACCATGTTCTCCGGCAACGAATTCCAGAGTTTAATTATGCGTTGGGTGAAGAAAACGTTTCTCCGATTTGTTTCAAATTTACTACACTGTAGTTTCATCGCATGCCCCCTAGTCCTAGTATATTTGGAAAGCGTGAACAGACGCTTCACATCCACCTGTTCCACTCCACTCAATATTTTATATACCTCTATCATGTCTCCCCTCAGCCGTCTCTTCTCCAAGCTGAGATTGTGAGCCCTCTGGAGACAGGGAAATACCCACTGTGTACCTGAATGTAAATCACCTTGAGCTACAACTGAAAAAGGTGCGAGTTAAATCCAAACAAATAAAACCAGACAGACTGACCTAGGGTGACATACCAAAGTAGCAGAGGGTTCCCCCAGGACCTAGTATGAATAAGCTTTAGCCAGCTCTTGTGTCAACAGTGAATCAGTCTTCTTATCTCTATCCTTTGTTGGCTAAGATTGTTACACAAGAGGGGCAGATGGCAGACTTTTCCTGATTATGGGTGGAAAGTGATGGGGAAGGGAGAACCCCATTGTGTCATGAAGAATGGAAAAACAGAGTATGCCCATTTTGTAACTTTGTGTGTGCTCTGTATGTGTCTTATTTATGTGTCTGCAATAACACATCAAATTTCAGCACTGTACTTCCTTTTTACCACTTACAAGTCAATTCCCCAATCTATTTACGTGGGTAAAGAGCATTTGACCTGTGGAAATTACCCTCCATCAATACAGCTAACAGTAAGCATGTTTCACATCCAGAGGATATGTTCCCAGCTGTTTTTTTTTTTTTAAATCTGGAAGACGCAGATAATGCATTTGGATTGCCTTTTCAAACCGAAATGTGCCCACACAGAACATATGCAGATGTCTATGGGCACTTTTGTATCCCCAGTTAGTTTCTATACAAAAGCATGTGTACACTTTTGTGCTGAAACATGGAACAAAGACAGCATCCTTGCAGGAATGGAGGAGTAGCCTAAGGTTTAGCACCGTGGACTGAGAAACTGGGGAACTGGGTTCGATTCCCAGGCAAGTCACCTAACTATCCATTGCCCCAGGTACAAAACAGATTTTGAGCCCAGTAGGGACAGAGAAATGACTGGTATATAGTAAGTCTTAATCAGCTTAGTTGTATCACAGAAAGGCAGTGTATCAAATTCATGACCCATATCCTTTTACATTCTCCCAATGTTGATAGTCTGAAAGCTGTCTCCTGAACGTATTTCTCTGGCAACGTATGAATGACCTGTCAGAACAAAAAAAAAAAAGCTGCCTAAATCTTGAATCTAAATAAGGAACTGAAAATATTTTTACAGAAAACAAGACGACTTATCTGGCAGAGTCCAGACATTCCAAAGAAAGGGAGAGGAAAAGACGGAGGAAGCCTAGTAGCGCTAAAAAAATACTAAGCAATAGTACCGAGAGTCAACAAACAAGAATCAGTGAAAGAAATTAAATAAATAAATTTTGAGCATGACTGAGAAAGAAAAAGAGAGGCAGATGGACAGAAGTCAGCAAATGAGGGAGAAAAGGATGGGGTTAGATGAGCTCAGGCTTTTCGCTGATCCATCTTTCCCTGTTCAGGCTGAGCGCGGTGATCAACAATTTGTAGGACCCCCGAATGACAAACGTGTGTGAAGAAATATTGTGGGGAGAAGGCGGACTGCCAGCCCTGATGCCGTAAATTCCAGAAGCCTGAGAGCTCACCCAGTCTGATGTGCGGTGACTGCATAATCCCCAAGCACATGCCGGCAGGATACTGTGCATGCGTGTACATGTATGTGTGCGTGTGTATGCGCCGGACTTAGGCCTGATAGAAACAGGTGTAAGTCCGGCACACAAAGCTTGGCACAGATCGGCCCTAACCACCTATTTCTATATAATACACACCAAGTTAGGGGTCAATTAGGCGCCTAACTTTAGACATTTAAATGGCAGTACACAATCTTCTGTTTTCGTCCCTGAATTGACACCTCACTCTGTCTTCTTCTGGCTCGCCCCTCACTTCTGGAATTCTCTCCCCTCCCATATCCTAACCTATAAATGTACTCACTCTGCTGCTCCCCAGTATCTCTCCACACTCGTCCTTCCCTACACCCCTTCCCGTGCACTCCGCTCCATGGATAAATCCTTCTTATCTGTTCCCTTCTCCACTACTGCCAACTCCAGACTTCGCGCCTTCTGTCTCGCTGCACCCTACGCCTGGAATAAACTTCCTGAGCCCCTACATCTTGCCCCATCCTTGGCCACCTTTAAATCTAGACTGAAAGCCCACCTCTTTAACATTGCTTTTGACTCGTAACCACTCGCCTCCACCTACCCTCCTCTCCTCCTTCCTGTACACATTAATTGATTTGATTTGCTTACTTTGTTTTTTGTCTATTAGATTGTAAGCTCTTTGAGCAGGGACTGTCTTTCTTCTATGTTTGTGCAGCACTGCGTATGCCTTGTAGCGCTATAGAAATGCTAAATAGTAGTAGTAGTATCCGATCTGAACTTTCTATCTCAAATTCCCTTCTTCCTTGAAGACCTATCTTTTCTCCTTGGCATTCTCGGGAAGATCACAGTGCGGCAGACGATGCTGTCCAGGGGTTCCTGTCTTGGCAGCATCTGTTGTATTAACGTTCCTTTGCTCTGCTTCTGTTATTCTATACAGATCTAGTAGTTCCTTTCTTACTTGTGTTTTTAGTTTACTGTTTTATTGTTAACTGCTTAGATTTTAATTTGAAAGGTGGCATATCAAGCCTTATTAAATATTACATAAGTTAGCACCTACATGGAGGCAATGGAGGGATATGTGATTTGGCCAAGTTCACAAGGAGCAGCAGCAGGATTTAAAAACTGATTTTGGTGGTTCATAGCCAGCTACTCTAACCCCTTGGCTACTCCTTCGCTCTCCACATTTGGATCAGCCAGATCCTTCCAAGTTACCTGAACTAGCCACTGTTGAACCTAGGATGTAGGGTTCCATACACCAGTGACCTGAGGCAGCCTCAATGCTCTCTCGAATGTTTGCTGGCCCACGTATGCTTGAAAAACATTTTAGGCCAGATTCTATGTATTGTGCTTAAAGAATCCATGCAGAAAATATTTCCACCTAGGTGTATTCTATAAGATTTTGGCACGGTATACAGAATATGCTTAGTTGATATCCCAGCACCTAAAACCATGTGACTCCATTTACACCAATGAAAATGTGGCGTAAATCCCTCTGCATAGATTTACGTGGACTGGGCCATATTCTTTAACAAGGAGTGTAAATTTGGGAACGTCCATGAAATGCCCATTTCCCCACCCATGGCCACACCCCTTTTGAACTGTGTGCTTTAGAATGTAGGCGCAGTTCATTACAGAATATGCTGAGCGAGTTATGCACGTAAATTCTAATTATTGCCAATTAGTGCTCATTGTTGCTTGTTAAGTGCTGTTAAAAATGCTGACTGGCTTGATAAGCCAACTAGGTTATGCGCATTGTTATGTAATATGCTTAGATTTCAGCACGGAATGCTAGATGCAATATATAGAATCCGTCAGTTTGTGTACAAATTTTCAGCCTTGACTCGATGTGTGTGGTATAGCCTATGTTGACAATAAAGCCAGCAAAAATGCTGTGCATTTCATTGCTAGGTGTGTGCACTCGCTTTCTGACCTGTGTGCACGCACACGCATGCACAGCTTAAAGGGAAACCTGCGCAGCATGGCATTTCTACTGTTCTAATATATATCAGTATTGGTGGGGACCTTCGTTTTCAGTTTAAACCAATTTTTGCCCACAAATATAGTACCTGGAGTTTTCCAAAGGAGAATATCGGTTTAAACCAATTATCACTCGAATTATGTCATCTACCTTAGCTGCCTTTTAAGTTGCAGCCACAGCACAGATTTATTTTGCTCCAGCAGAAGTTGTGCAGCTTTCTCAGGCAGGGCACTGACTGCCAAATCTCAGCTCCACATGGCTCTTGGAACTATGCGATATCTGTAATGCCGAACAGCTATCACGATGACTAGCCAGAAGCACAAGATTATGGGAAAAACACGCAGATCCAAGTATCTCAAAGCCAAAGGAGCCAGGACAGCCGGGCAGGCGTGAGAGTGACCAATAAGTCCTGTGGATAGTGGAGAAAGTAAAGAAACCAGGACAGCCAGGCAGGAGTGAAAATGAACAATGAGGCCCATGGATAGTGAGGGGAGTAAAGAAAATGGGGCTCAGAAAAAGGAGGGGATAAGAGTGGGCACTGTGGATGGTCAGGAGTGTCAGCAGCACCCTGCGGAAGCACCAGATCAGGGGCGTAGCCAGAGAACAGATTTTGGGTGGGGCAAAGGAAGAAGTGGGTGGGCACCAATTGTTCTCACCCCCCTCCCAACCACCACCCAAAAAATATCTCAGCTGGTGGGAAAACGCTTCTTTCCACACCTTGGCAGTCTGCAGCAGGCATGCGCTGAAAACTGAACATGCGCAGGTGCCGGTATCATGGAGAGTAGCGTTTTCGTTACCATCAGGGGGGAAGTCTTCAGCTGGCTGAGCTTAGGATCCCACCAGCTACCACTAAACGTGTGCTACTGTTGGGGTGGGCCTGAGCCCTAAGTGGGTGGGCCCCTGCCCACCCAGGCCCACCTGTGGCTACGCCACTGCACCAGATAGAAACAACACTCCTCACCTCTGCCCACACCAGTGCAGCTTGGAAAAATGCTCAGTAAATAAGCCCTCCAGATAAGCCATTATTACAATAAACTATTCAGTGTATATGTTAACTATGGATTTGTGATTTTAATACATCATATAGCAAAGTAATTGAATCAAAGGCAAATGTTATCTGTCCACCAAAACAAACTCCAATATTTACCCAGAAAAAAAAATACTTTTTCTTCCCTATCAGTTTTCTTCCTCCTCCCCCTTTTTAAAAATTTTTTGGTTTGTTATTTGCTCTTGACATAAATAGTGATACTTTCCTAGGAAATTCAACTGCCAAAAAAAAACAAATGTAAAGGTCCTTCAGTATATTTATCCTAGATATTTTTCCCTCAATGATTCACCTTGGCTAGGGAATCAAATAATGCTGTTATTATTAAAATATTTTAGTATTACTATTAATAAATATACAGAGATAAAGGAAGAACAAGACACACAGAAAGTGAGGGGAAAACACAAAACGGAAGGATGACCAAGAAACGTTCTATTTTTGGTGACCTGTGGTTGGAAACTTAGCACATCCAGAAATAGCTGGGCATAATCAGGGGTCCCAGATGTTCACAGAATGGCGTTACTTCACCAGAACTCTGTGAGGTCTTTCCCAACATTCCATCCCTGCAGTGTAATCTACGCTGGCCTGCCTTGCTCATCCCACAGGAAGCTCACAACATCAGTTCCAAGTGCAAGAAAAAAAACGGAGGAGACAAGAGAAAAAGATCCAGGGGGTGAAATGAGATGCTGGAAATTCGAGACTCAGCCTAGCCACTCACTCAATAGACTGGACAGGTTGTGCAGACATAGCATGAACTTGTCACAGTCCCCATTTCCTGAGGTCACGGCACTCTCATGGGATTTCATGAGACATGTGTGAAGGCCAATAGTCAGAAGCCAAACTTTGCACATAGATCAAAGAAGTGCATGCAAATTAATTAGCTAACAAGCTATTAACTAGCAATAAATTGATGTCATCAATTATTGCAGGTATTTGGCAATAATTAGATTTTAAGTGTGCATCTTCCTGCACACTAATTCTATAACCCCCGTACACCTAAATCTCCTAGTTCACAACTCAAAAACGGGGTGTAGCCAGGGGCAGGTTAGGGGCATTCCAAAAAATTGCATATGGAGTTATAGAATATTGCCATTCCTCTGCCCAAATACCAACAGTTGGGTGCCAGCATTTACAGCAGGTTTGGACGCCATTTACTGAATCTGATCCCGTCTGCGACTTCATAAAACTGACCTAAATTCTACAAAATCCACGCCATTGTATAAATATCTGGAAACATTCCGCCTGCAAAAGAACCCTATTCTCCGTCGCCTGCATTCATTCAGTGATGTCACAGTCTAGCATCTGTGACATCACAACCGCATAAGATTACGATTGTGATGTCGTCTGGGAATTAGGTAGGAAAGATTCTCAGAGAGAGAAAGTGGCTTTGCATGCATCCTAGCAGGCAGCAGGCTTCTACAATCCTCTCTGACCATCTTATGAAACAATTTTGGCACTGTGTAGTTTTTTTTTTTTTTTTAAGCCTTTAATTTATTTGTAACATAGCAATTGCCAAGCTCTGGTGGTTTTAGCTGCATTAAAGTCTGTTCCTCCAGGCGCTGGCTGTTCTCAAAAGTCAGCTTGTTGTGATTGTTATATAATCATAAGCGGTAAGTTACGGTATAACACACAATGCCATGCTACAATAAGAGGCCATAATGTTATGCTTCAGTGTCGCATAACATTGTATCAAACAGGCAAGGCATAACCACAGCATGGCACAATGCCTTACAGCAGCAGGAAGACACAGTGGGCTGGATTCAGTAAATGGCATCCACAATTAGGTACCGGAAAGATCTGCGCTAGACTAGTTGTTCTATATAGGGCAGAGCGCACTACTTAGAATAATGCTTACAGCGGACTCCCATGCCCAGCCTTAGGCGCTAGCATTTACAACTGCTCAAACCTGGCAGGGCCGCCGAGAGACTGGGCTGGGCCCAGGGGCCCGACCCCGCCGCTCCCTCTCTCCACCCCCCCCCCCCCCCGAGGTCGCCACCGCTCCCCCCACTCCACCGCCCCCGGGCCGGGCCCCCTGCATTGAAATCACAGCGCTTCTCACCTCAGTGTGAAAGCGCTGCAGGCAGCGGATCGCCTCCCTTCGTCCCTCCTTCCCTCCTTGTGTCCCCCCTCGCGGAAGTTACTTCAGACGAGGGCGGGACACAGGGAGGGAAGGAGGACCGAAGGGAGGCGATCTGCTGCCCTGCTGCCTGCAGCGCTTTCACACGGAGGTGAGAGTCGCTGTGATTTCAATGCAGGGGGCCCGGCCTGGTGGCAGACGGTCGACAACGGAGGGTGGGTGGGACTGCGGCACCGGGCCCCTCTTTGAGGCCCGGGGAATTTTGTTCCCCCTGCCCCCCCTCTCGGTGGCTATGAAACCTGGTATAAATGCTAGCGCCTAATTTTCGGGAGTTGAGTGCACAAATGATAGTATTCACACCTTACATCTAGGAACGCCCCCCCCTGATCTGCCCATGCCCCTCCCGTGGCCACACCCCTTTAGGGTTGCTAGCTAGAAAAGTTAGGCACTGATGTTCTAGAATAGTGACCAGGGCAGATGCACGCACAAATGCAAGTTGTTGCCAATTAACTCCAATTATTGATTGAACGCCCACGTTTTTGTGACTTCTATGGAATCTGGGGAAGTGTGACACTGCCATACAGCACTGAGGACTGGAACGGGGCGTTCTCTCCCTGTGTTGTCGCAGCAATTTACATTTTAACTCTCCAGATTGGCACAATGCCACCCAGCGAGGTACAGTGTGACACCACTGCATGGCACAATACCAAACAGCAGCACCTAACCCTTACCGTTCAGTGAATCCAGACTGCCCCAATTTGACTGCCCCTATCGGACCGACCACTCACTTGTCTATTAGATTGTAAGCTCTTTGAGCAGGGACTGTCTCTCTTTGTTAAATTGTACAGCGCTGCATAACCCTAGTAGCGCTCTAGAAATGTTAAGTAGTAGTAGTAGTAGTAGCACCAGGACAAAATGTAACGTTCTCTCCCTATAGGTGTTGCAGCAGTGAAGTACAACGTGACCCCCCAGAATGGCACAATGCCACACAGCGAGATACAGTGTGACACTACAGCAAGGCCCATTGCCATACAGTACAGTTGACATCATGCCTTGGTATAATGCCTATGAGAATCAATAAGACAGGTGATAGAAGCAGTGGCTAGATTTTTACACGGGATGCCTTGGTTAGATTATCTCCGAGGAACAGAGACTGTCCACTGCATGTCTCTGTAGGGCAGTGCTTTCATCTGGTACTCCTTATACAGATCACAGACAGTCATAGCTGTTATGGCTTGCCCATAAACTTATTATATTGACATTAGATCCTGGGTGCCGCTGAGGTTATCTGTTTTGTTACTTCCAGCCAAAAATGGGGAGGAGGGGCTGAGGGAGGGATGATTTCATTTCACAGTTACTAAGAAACTTCCTGCCCAGAGGGAAGAGGAGGAGGAGGAGGAGGGATGTCTGAATAGATATAAAGTCAGAGGACTTTGCTACAGGCAGTCCACAACAGCTGGAGCCAGCAGTTCAGTTAGTGAAGAGCCAGAATTCACTGGGAGGGCACCGCAGTCCTTACACTCAGACCCAGCAGCAGCATCAGTACCTTCAGGTAAGAAGCAGGGCTACAGGATTCCCTCACACAAACTCTCAGGGGGACTTCGGACCCTGGAAGAGGGATGCAAGATCACGGAAGGGGTGGATTCGAAGAAGAAGAACCTTGAATGCTAGGAAGATTTCAGGGTCGGGGTTTTATTTGAATGGAGCCTCAAAAGGAAAAATGGGGAGAGCCTAGAGGCATAGGAACCAACTTTTCAGAATTATTGGGGATGCTAAATTCGATGGAAATTGCTTGTGCCTGGATACAGTCATGGAATTTCTTCAATACTGGGGGTGCTCTGGCACCCAAAGCTGGCTCCTATGGGGAGAGAGCTATTGAGGGGAGGTTAACCAGGGTTTATGGGGATTTCGGCACACATATTTGAGGGTCGGCACACATATTTGAGGGTGTTAATGGGGATATTTGGGAGTCTCAGCAGAAAGTTTGGGGGAGGGGGTCTCAGTGGAAGTGTAGAAGGCAGCCTCAGCTGGAATACTTAGATTACTACAGTACCCACAGGTCACAGAACAAAAGCCAAGGTCAAGTATTTGCCCTCCCTCCCCAGTTTCTTCAGTGCTCAGCATCCCATTCACTCTAGTGCCCTGTGGAGTTCCCCTGCCGGTTCCCTGCACATGCATCTCTTTTTCCTTGTTCCATTCTTGGTTACCGTGATAGGTGCCAGTTCTACGGGTGGCTGTGGGTGTTTATTCCTTGAGTGTGTCCAGGGAGGGGTAATTTCTGCTGCGTTTAGCACCCCCAATCATTCTGAAACGGTGGCTCCTTTTTCTCTCTCTGACGCTGTAGCTCCATGTTATGTAATCTGATGGGAAACCCCTTGCTTCCCATGGTGTAAGCCAGCTGTAGTTGCTGAGGTAGTAAACTGGGAAAGCAAAGAAGAGTGTGGGGGTGGACCAGAGGGAAAAATACACCAGGTAGGATGCTTTATCAGCATTTGGGTCTCAAGCGTTTCCCATGCAGACAGTAGCAGAAGTGCAACAGTGGTGCAGGAAGCTTGTGAATATATGTAGGTGCGAGGTGGGATGGAAGATACGCTGCCTGTCTGAACAGTTAAAACTTGCTGCAACGTAACTCTGTGACTGGGAGAACATGCATTAGGGAGATAGGAATTAGTAAAAGAGAAAAGAAAAGAAAAAAATAAGCTTAGAAAAGTAAGATTGCAAGGTCCATCTAGTGTGCCCAGTTTCATTCCTGGTGCAATGCCAGAAACCCCAGCTGATTCCCTTCACTACTACTCAACTGGGGATTCTCACAACAAAGACTTTACTCTATTGAATGGTAAGGAGATGCCTCTATCTGAGGCTTTTAAATATTTATAGCAAAGAGTTTTGACTACATAAATGAATTTAAAAAAATAAAAGACCTTGAAAGTGAATGAATGCAAGCCTATCCTTACCAGCCACCATTGGTGCAAGCCTCATCGGGTTTTCCCCTTCAAGATGGTGTCCACTTTCAACAGTGAGAAAATTGGAAGTAAACCATCAACTTCACTGTATGTAATTATTGCTTCCTGCTTAAGGGTGTTCAGCTTGAAAATTTTCTTTTCATGTTGTTTTCCGTATTGTTACTGGAGCAATGTCAGTAAGAATGCTTGCTCTTTCAGAAGGGTGTGCATTAATAGTAAAACATGAAATTTTGTGGTTTCCTGCCATTTCCATTTGAAAACAGCATGCATCAACACGGGGAACAGCAGAACAAACAGCAGACC
The DNA here is from genome assembly GCF_901765095.1 of Microcaecilia unicolor. Taxonomy (NCBI): domain Eukaryota; kingdom Metazoa; phylum Chordata; class Amphibia; order Gymnophiona; family Siphonopidae; genus Microcaecilia; species Microcaecilia unicolor. The sequence goes on along the minus strand of NC_044044.1, from coordinate 21,875,802 downwards.
AACACACATTAGAAGACGCAGCAAGAACTTTAATTCAATTCAACCCAAAATATTTATGCCTGATGTGGTCTCGTTTCGCCAAAAGTTGTCAGAGGCAAAACTAGAAAGGAGTTTCTCCTAACAATTTGATGCGGGACTCATTCCCTTTGAGTGCTATACTAGAGAGAAGTGTGTAGTTGACAGTGTCTCTAGTTTTGCTTCCGACGCAGCCTTTGGTGAAACGTGGCCACGTTAGGCATAAGTATTTGGGGCTGAATTAAAGTTCTTGCTACAACTCCCAAAACGTGTTGTTCTGCTGCGCTTGCATCGCAAAGCTTCTGCCTCTCTGGTCTGAGCATGCCCGTAAACCCATGTCCGTACTGAGCATGTCCGTGCCCCAATGTGTTTAAATATATTTTATTGATGAAACACAAATTCCACTTTAACCAGAAATATCGTCCGTGCCCCAATATAAGATCTTCCTGGCTAGATACTGCCCAGCCCTATTCATCCATCATATATGAACACTGTTGCTGACTGCAAAATATGTTTCTCTTCAGAATGAAGCTCTTTGGGATTGCCATCACATGCCTTGTCTTCGCCGTCACCATGGGAGCCCCGCGGCCCTCCGAAAGTTCCGAGATTTCTAAGCTTGCCACAGACTTCGGCATGAGAGTGTTTCGGGAAATTGTCAACTCCTCTGAGGACCGGAATGTGGCATTCTCTCCCTACGGTGTCGCAGCTGTGCTAGCGATGATTCAGATTGGCGCCAAGGGGAACACGAAGAGCCAGATCAAGGAGGCCATGAAGTATGGGATAGAAGGTAAGAGAAGGGACAGGAAAGAGAAAGAGACAATACAGGCAACTGAAGGGCAATTCTATTAATTCGGTGCCTGTGGTTAGGCACCTCTTTTTACACATTTGTGTATCAAAAGGTAGCACTTATGTACATTACTGCCCTAGGCATTATTCTATAAGGGCACGTGTAGGTGCTATGGCGTGCATATGTAAGGGGGACATACATGTGGGTGGAGCATAGAACATCTTCCAGTTATGCGCCCAACTTATTGAACACTATATGTGCCATTGCTGAATTTACACACAGTCAGTTAAGCCAAGAAAATGGCAGGCATAACGGCGCATAAATATTAGGCACGCCAATGTTGGGTTAGTCTAGTATTCTGTAATTTATTTATTTATTTATTTATTGCATTTGTATCCCACATTTTCCCACCTATTTGCAGGCTCAATAATAGCATCTTGGCACTCAGATGGCGTCATAGAATTGGTGTTCAGTACACACCATTGGGATGCCCAACTCGTGGCACCCAGGAGTGGAGGAGTAGCCTAGTGGTTAGTGCAGTGGACTTTGATCCTGGGGATCTGAGTTCAATTCCCACTGCAGCTCCTTGTGACTCTGGGCAAGTCACTTAACCCTCCATTGCCCCTGGTACAAAGTAAGTACCTGAATATATGTAAACTGTTTCGAATGTAGTTGCAAAAACCTCAGAAAGGCGGTATATCAAGTCCCATTTCCCCTCTTTCCCTTACGGAATTGACACCGGAACTCATCATTTTGGGGTTCCATTCAAATTCTCTTAAGTTAGACTCAATTCAGATGTGTTCCCTTTTTTTGACTAATCAGTCTCAAAAATATTATCCCCGCCCACCAATGCATCAAGCATTTTTATGTCAGAATCCTCCTTCGGATGAAGCCAGTGCAGACATGTTGGCACCTCACCTTAGATCAGGCTCAGGAATGTTAGGGTTACCATTTTCATGAATCAGTCTCAGATATACTGGCATCTCTTCCTCAATGGATCAGGCTTAGACATATCAGGAAGAAAGGATGGGGGGACCTTTTCTTACACTTTGTAGCAGGAGAATTTCCTTTCCAAGTTTACTATTCATGTCTTTCCTCCTGCAGAGAAAGGTGTGGCCACAGCTCTGAGGAAGTTGCGGAAGGAGATCACAGGCCCTTTGAACTTAGATGTGGTCAACACAGCAGATGCCCTCTTTGTGCAGAGAGACATGAAATTGGTCAGAGGCTTCCTGAAGAAATTCCTCAGGGCTTTCCATCAGATGGTGAAACAAGTGGACTTCACTGAGGAGGAGACGGCAAGGTCGATCATCAACGACTGGGTGAAGTTCCGCACGGAAGGTGAGCGAACTGCAGCGCCTCACTTACCATGATTCATAATGAAATAAAAAATTATTTAGGTTGATTTTCAAAAAGCAACTGAGCAGCACAGAACACCAACTAATTTTAACTGGTTATCTTTGGGCAAATTTTCAGCAGCACCTAAACTAGCTGTGTTTTTTTGGCTAAGGATTTTCCTAAACCTATCAATACAAAATATGACTGGTTAGGTTTAAGCCTGCTATTCATTTAACTACTACTACTACTACTACTACTATTTAGCATTTCTATAGCGCTACAAGGCATACGCAGCGCTGCACAAACATAGAAGAAAGACAGTCCCTGCTCAAAGAGCTTACAATCTAATAGACAAAAAATAATGGCTAAACAGAGCTGGATTACACTGAACACCAGCACCAACTGGCTAAATCATAAGCCTGTCACAGGAACACCTCTAGAGATTCCCTACTTTTGCCAAACTATGGGCTAGATGTACCACAAGGTGCTACCGCATTACCACATCCTAGGAGACATTAATGTACATGATTTATTATAGGTCCCATTGTATGCCATGAGACCTAGTTTCTAATGATGCATATTAAGTGTTAGAGGGTGCTAACGAGACAGTGAGCTTTAATGAATCTAGCCCTAAATTTGCCAGCTTTAGGTGGTGAGATTCAACAAGGCAGTTGGGGGAAATCTTTAAACCACAAACTCCCAAACCTAGCTGATCACACCCCACTGAGACTGGAAGCTGGCACTAGCCAAAGGAATGAAAGATATTAAAAAGTCAGTTCTTTAACTGGGCATGTGCAGTTACAGGTGTTTTGCGCATATAAGTGCACAGAAAAGCGCCTCTTCCATGAATAAGAGCACTATGAGCTATTCTGTAAGATAGTGAGTCAAGGGGTGAATTCTACATATGGCACCAAAAAAATCAGCACCGAATAAAAATGCGCTTAGTACTAACTCTATAAACCTCACCTAATGCCAGGTGCGGTGTATGCATGGCAGCCCTCCCTGTGTCTAAAATTTAGATGCAGACATTTATTTATTTGTTGCATTTGTATCCCACATTTTCCCACCTATATGCAGGCTCAATGTGGCTTACGTTATGCCGTAATGGCGATCGCCATTTCCGGGATGAGAAATACAAAGCAGTATTGAATTAGGGTTCATAGTTAGTAGAGTATAGAGTATCATCCCACGCGCACTAAGAGCATCGCAGCCAGAACATGCACGTGCCCTCATGACATCCAATCTGGTATAAATGCCCATGTCTTATTTAAGCATGGATTGGGCCTATTCTGGGACAGTGCGTGTAAATTTTAGGAACGCTCATGACCTGCTCATGCCCTTCCCATAGCCACACCCCCTTTTGTGATCTACATATTAGAATTTACATGCACCATTTTACAGAATACGCTTAGAAAGTAGCGCTTGTAAATTCTAATTAGTGCCAATTAGTGCCGATAATTGCTTGCTAATGGCCAATTAGCGCCAATTAGCTTGTTAAAACAAGTTGCACATGCAAATTGGCTATGTGTGCATGGCATAAAGGATTGCATCTTAATTTAGGTGCATCAGTGCGGGTTTATGCCACGATTCTAGAATGGATTTGGAGCGGCCAGATGCCATTTTAGAGTTGGAGTTCTCTTGCTGCCTTGGGTGAACTTAAGTACATAAGTATTGCCACACTGGGACAGACCATAGGTCCATCAAACCCAGCATCCTGTTTCCAACAGTGGCCAATCCAGGTCACAAATACTTGGCAAGATCCCCAAAACGTACAAAACATTTTATGCTGCTTATCCCAGAAATAAGCAGTGAATTTTCCCCAAGTCCATTTTAATAATGGTCTATGAACTTTTCCTTTAGGAAGTCGTCCAAACCTTTTTTAAACCCCGTTAAGCTAACCGCTTTTTGAATTTCTCCCTTTCTGTGCCTCATTACATGAACCAGTCTTATGTAAGGAAAGCGGAATGTGTAAAGGAGTAGGAGGGGATGTGTGAGTGAAAGGTTGGCGTGGATAAGTGTCGGAGATGCAGAGAGCCCGAGGACTGGGGGACCCTTGATTCATTCCTTTCTTTCTTCCTCAGGGATGATCACTGACTTCCTGGGAGAAAACGACTTGAACGAGCTCACACGCCTTGTATTGGTCAATGCTATTTACTTTAAGGGAATGTGGAAGATGCCATTCCCTGAGAAGGCGACACACAGCCGGGTTTTCCATAAGTCTGATGGCAGTACCGTCTCTGCTCTCATGATGGCCCAAACTGCCAAGTTCAACTACAGTAAGTCAGCAAATTTTATCAGGTCACTTGCTGCCCCTCAATCAACTCTGTTCCACAACTAGCTGACTCTTCCCATCCCACCTATCCTTAGCTCTATATTATCCTCCTGCTGATAAACCAATCTTCAAGAGGATTATTTTGCAAGCCATTTACCCAGGTAAACTCTTATAAATACATGCATACTTTTAGCTGGGCCAAAAGAGCTTCTCTCAAGGACATGTTCAGGATGAGGAAGTAAACAGTGCATATACCCTGGCATTTTCAAATACATGTTATTTAGCCTCAGATCTGTTTCTTGCCCAATTAAGAAGTGCAAAGAACACACACCTGTATAGGTGAACTTTAAAGAATCTAACATTCAAATGCTAACTAACAAATAGTTCCCTTTAAAAAATCAACTAGATAATACATGCATGCCACGGGTGGGCCCAGGCCCACTCAGCAGTGGCACAGCAGAGGTGTGGTTGGCAGGGATCCCTAAGCCCCACCAGCTGAAGACTCCCAGTATCTCTCCCTCCAGGAGATCAGGGAGTCACTTATCTCTACTACCCTGACCCCACCCCCCCTCACCTTTAAATCCTTCTTCTCTGGTAGTGAGCAGCAACACACTTCCCCCTACTTGCCCCGGGGCCTTTCCTCTGACGCCACTTCCTGTTCCAGGAATTTGTGTCAGAGGAAAGGCTTGCAGCCCGAAGGGAAATGAGTTGCTGCTCACTGCCAGCAAAGAACTAAAAGATTTCAAGGTACATGGGGGGGGTGGGGGGTTAGGGGAGTGAAGTGTTCATTATAGTTCAGTTTAAGGCATCAGGGATTTCGAATTAAGAAGCTTCTTTCATCAGAGAAATTCTGGTCTTCATGCCATGGCCCGGTATAATTTCCTCCATGTAACCACAGCACTTTCACTCTTGTTTTCCTAGGTGAGTTTGTCACACCCAGTGGGGACTATTATGACGTCATTGAGTTGCCATACCACGGGGAGACGCTCAGCATGCTGATTGCAGTGCCCTTCCAGAAGGAGGTCCCACTGTCGGCGCTAACGGACATCATTGATGTAGAACTTATCAACCACTGGAAGAGTCGCATGCAAAAAGTGACACGCCTCCTCGTCCTTCCAAAGTAAGACCCTCAGCCCTCATCCTCTACTTGAAGGTTCAGTGTCCTTGTTGTTAGACACAATGAACCATCCTCTCGTGATTTCAGCCCATCCTAAATACTGAGCCTGCACCTGTACGATACATTCAGGGAACACAGGGATTACTGCCATCTGCTCAAACATGCGAGTGGTGCTGCTGATGGTATGGAGAACCTACACCAATCTCTCTCCATGAGTGAAACAGTTCCCAGTCCCAGTACACGCACTGCCTGTTTCAGAGGCTACAGGTAGAGCCTCATGATGCCAAACAATTTGACTGATGGGGGGGGGGGGGGGGGGCTTAAGGTTTCTCCTAATGTTTTCTATAAAATTAGCACCAAGATTACGCACCTCAATGCCTTGTGCTTAATACCAATTCTATAACAGCATTTGGGAACCAAGATTCCATTATAGAATACAAGTATAAGCCGGCATTGGCGCATCTAAAGTTAGGCACTAAAAGTTATGCTAAGTCGAAGGTGTTGGCACCTACCTGTGCCCTCAAGTGCGTGTAACTTATAGTAATCTGTAAGTTGTGTATGTGTTCTAAAGACACACCCATGACCCATGCACTCTCTCAAACTTATGTGCTACGGGCCGGATTCTATAAATGGCACTCAAAATTAGGCACCGGAAAAAACGGATACTAAGCGCTATTCTGTAAAGGGTGTGTGCCCTTTATAGAACAGCACTTAAGAGCGGTTCTCGTGTCTAACTTTGGGCGCCATACTTAAAGCCCACTGAAACCGGATGTAAATGCTGGTGCCCACGTTAGGCGCGCTGACCCATTTTTCTGAACGCTCCTGACACAGCCACACCCCCTTTTGAGACACGTGCTATGGGAGTTATAGCACACAGTGAGCTGCAAATATTAATGAGTGCCAATTAACATCACTAATTGGCTGTTAGCAACCAATTATGTCATTGAGCTCATGAAGCAATTCATTTGCATGCACATCTTGGGAGTGTGTTCAAATCTGGGTGCGCAAATCTGGCTACCATATCTAGAACCTGGCCCTAAAAGATTTTGGTATCCATGTTATAGAATTGTGCCTAGAATTTATGTGTGTAAATGCCACCAATCTCATGCATAAGTATTAAGCGCAACTGATGCCTATCTTTAGAGACCAGTCTAGAATTATCCTTCACCGTTTTGTGTGCATAAGTTTTCATTTTGCACATCTCTTATACTGTCCCCCCGTGGCCAACAAAATTCTCTCCATCCACGTTCACAGCAATCTATAGGGTTGTCTCTATGGCGCACCCTGTTATGGTGTCGTGCAGTAGAATTTGAAATGGAGAGAGATGGCTTAGTGGTCCTTTCCTGTAACACTGGTGCTAATCTGGCTGTCACCTGTCATTGACAGATTCTCCCTGGAAAGCAAGGTTGATTTAAAGGAGCCGCTAATGAACTTGGGGATGACCGACTTGTTTGATGAGAGCTTAGCTGACTTCACAAACCTTTGTGGTAAGCAATGAAAGCAGGGTTGAGAGGTACACGTTTGGAACAGGGCAGTGGCAAATTTAACCCTAGGTGCTCAGTGATCTTTTCTTATTTTTTGTTTGTAATTTATTTTTATTAACAACCAAGAAATAATCACAATAATTATACTAGTAACAAAATGAAAAACAGTACAATCAACATCATATTACCAACTATATAACATAAGCACAAAGTCCTTTGATAGATGTGCCCAGAACACTTACATTATAGTTTATTTTCTCTCTCTCTCTCTGCCCCCCTTAGCATTCCCCACTTCCATCATCTCCCCATTCCCCATCCCTACCCCACCCCCACAAACTCTCTCCTGGATCCAACGGGGTTCCTTACATTGGTTCAGGAGGAAAACAAGCTCTAAGCTCTCTCTTTCTCAACCACAGGGTATAGTGAGTTCCAAATCAATAAAATGCAAATACAAGAAAATGCAATACAATATTAAATACAATAAAACATAATTCAATATCCAGCTACATGCCCAATGAGGCATAGCAAACCACACTGGGTCCCACATTTTCTTTGAAAGATTATCTAGTGTTCAATTAATCTTTCCTTACCTTATATTTCTGTTGTCCAGTGTAAGCAGAGATTTATTTTATGCTACTCCAGGATGTGTGCCTCACTATATCTTTTGACTATTTCAGATGAACAGGCATTGTATGTGTCACAGGCCCTGCAAAAGGTGAAAATTGAAGTGAATGAGAGTGGGACTAAGGCAGCTGCCAGCACAGGTAAGAGTAATGCATGCTTAACTAAATCAACCTACTACTACTTATCATTTCTATAGCGCTACTAGACTTACGCAGTGCTGTACACTTGAATATGAAGAGACAGTCCCTGCTCAACAGAGCTTACAATCTAATTAGGACAGACAAACAGGACAAATAAGAGATAAGGACAAACAGTAACAAGATTCCGGAATCCCAAAGAGTAGCAACATTCTGTGCAGAATCCCAAAGAGTAGCAAGGTTCCGGAATCCCAAAGAGTAACAAGATTCTGTGCAGAATCCTAAAGAGTAGCAAGGTTCCAGAATCCCAAAGACTACTACTACTACTTATCATTTCTATAGCGCTACTAGACGTACGCAGCGCTGTACACTTGAACATGAAGAGATAGTCCCTGCTCGATGGAGCTTACAATCTAATTAGGACAGACAAACAGGACAAATAAGAGATAAGGACAAAGAGTAACAAGATTCCGGAATCCCAAAGAGTAGCAACATTCTGTGCAGAATCCCAAAGAGTAGCAAGATTCCAGAATCCCAAAGACTACTACTACTACTACTTAGCATTTCTATAGCGCTACTAGACATATGCAGCGCTGTACACTTGAATATGAAGAGACATTCCCTGCTCAACAGAGCTTACAATCTAACCAGAATAGACAAACAGGACAAATAAAGGATAAGAGAATTACTTAAGGTGAGACTGATAAAACAGACATGGGTACTGAACAAGTGAATAGGGGTTAGGAGTTAAAAGCAGCCTCAAAAAGGTGGGCTTTTAGCCTAGATTTGAAGATGGCCAGAAATGGAGCTCGACGTACTGGCTCAGAAAGTCTATTCCAGGCATATGGTGCAGTAAGATATAAGGAATGGAGTCTGGAGTTAGCGGTGGAGAAGGGTACTGATAAGAGATATTTACCCGAGGGGAGGAGTACAGGAAGAGATAAGAGTGGAGAGGTACTGAGGAGCTGCAGAATGAATACACTCGTAAGTCAATAAGAGGAGTTTGAATTGTATGCGGAAACGGATAGGGATCTAATGAAGTGACTTGAGGAGAGGGCTAATACGAACATAACGACACTGGCCGAATATAAGTCATGCAGTAGAATCTGAAGGGGTGCCCAGATTCTGTTAAAGAATAACCCCTAAGTTGGCTGGTATCTAAAGTAAAGTGCCTAAATGCCAACTTATTTATTTATCAATGTATTTACTACTACTACTACTTAACATTTCTAAAGCAATACTAGGGTTACGCAGCGCTGTACAGTCTAACATAGAAGGACAGTCCCTGCTCAAGGAGCTTACAATCTAAAGGACAAAGTGTACAGTCAGTCAAATAGGGGCAGACAAATAGGGGTATTTATACCCCACATTATCCCCACAAACATGCAGGCTCAATGTGGCTTACAAAACCAGAGAGAAAAATCTCTGGGTGGTATCAGATACAAATTAGAATTGATGAGCAAAAGTGCAAGAAAGAAACTTAGGGTCTGTTCCTAATCTGGGCACCCAGCTGCCATTATCGAATACTAAATGCACAGAAAAAGGGTGCCTAATTTTTAGTGTCCTTTATAGGATTTCCCCTCAGGGCTTGGTGCAGCCCATTGTAGAAGTGGCAGCTGATTTTCCTCCATCCTTGGGCTTCGGTGTGCCACCTCAACAGCATGTCCAGGCTCTGCAGACCCAAACTTGAGTATTCCGTACTGGGGTGCCGAAAGAATGGGCAGCCTGTGGCATTTATATGTGACAGCTAAATGTTGACATCTAGGCGCTATTCAGTTTCAGTGGGAAGTTTTCTCGAACCACGGATAAGCTGTAGCTTGTTTTTATATAATTCATCTTGGCAGGTTCTTAAGCCCTAGCTTGGTTTTGCACGTCATCAAATTCTATGAGTTATATGATGACAAATTCAGACTATTGATGCAGACCTTGTAAACCGAAACATGGCCGTGTCAAATCGTATGGATTGCCAATAAAAGTATCTTGTGCTTCTTTTGTCACCTCCACAGTGGTGGTTTTTTTTTCTTAGGCGCCTAACTGCCATTTTCCTCCATTTGGGCACCTAACTTCCATTTGAGTGCCTAAAATTAGGTGCCTAATTAGCACTTAGCTTGTGGCACTCTATATAAAATTATGGGGTGAATGACACTGAGAGAAACTACTACTACTACTTATCATTTCCATAGCGCTACTAGACATACGCAGCGCTGTACACTTGAACATGAAGAGACAGTCCCTGCTCAACAGAGCTTACAATCTAATTAGGACAGACAAACAGGACAAACAAGAGATAAGGGAATATTAAAGTGAGGATGATAAAATAAGGGTTCTGGAACAAGTGAACAAGGGTTAGGAGTTAAAAGCAGCATCAAAAAGGTGGGCTTTTAGCTTAGATTTGAAGACGGTCAGAGATGGAGCTTGACGTACTGGCTCAGGAAGTCTATTCCAGGCATATGGTGCAGCAAGATAAAAGGAACGGAGTCTGGAGTTAGCGGTGGAGGAGAAGGGTGCAGATAAGAGAGATTTACCCAGTGAACGGCGTTCCCAAGGAGGAATGTAAGGAGAGATGAGAATGGACAGGTACTGAGGAGCTGCAGAGTGAATGCACTTATAGGTCAATAAGAGGAGCTTGAACTGTATGCGGAAACGGATAGGAAGCCAGTGAAGTGACTTGAGTAGAGGGCTAATATGAGAATAATGACACTGGCAGAATATTAGTCGTGCAGCAGAATTTTGAACAGATTGAAGAGGAGAGAGATGGCTAAGTGGGCGACCTGTGAGAAGCAAGTTGCAATAGTCTAAGCGAGAGGTGATGAGAGCATGGATGAGGGTTCTTGTAGTGTGCTCAGAAAGGAAAGGGCGAATTTTGCTGATATTATAGAGAAAGAAACGACAGGTTTTAGCAGTCTGTTGAATATGTGCAGAGAAGGAGAGGGAGGAGTCGAAGATGACCCCAAGGTTACAAGCTAATGAGACAGGAAGGAAAACAAGCTTTTCTCAAGTCTTAAGACTAGTGAGGGTATTTGTGCCCCACTTCCAGGTGTGCTGTCTAGGCTGGAGGGATTTACATGAGGAAAAAAAATGAGAACCCCCCACTCCCATAGGATCAGCATCAAACCTGATATTCGTGCTTTTAGGTACTGCTTAATGACCTTGCCTAATACAAGAAAGACTGACACCAGCTTTTCTCTTGCAGCTGCTATTGTCTATGCCAGAATGGCACCTTTGGAAGTGATAATGGACAGGCCCTTCCTATTTGTAGTGAGACATAATCCAACAGGTAAGCAGTAACATGGCTACAGCTACACAGCTTTCCTGCATCTGCCCTACCTGTCCTTTTGCTGATACCCTGTGCCTTTCCTTCCATCCCTCTTCTACTCACCTCTCTCTTAGCTAAGATTTCCCCATGTCATCCTGAACAGCACTAAAGTTTTTTTTTTCCATCTTCTCTTCCAGGATCTGTTCTGTTCATGGGCCAAGTCATGGAGCCTTGACGGATCCCCGTTTCAACATGAAGTAAAGCAAACAAGGTCCGGAGGGACCATGGACTGAGCCAAAGGATTTCTGTAAAAGCAGAAATATTTTCCATGGTTTTGGAAAACACTCGGCACCATGTGCCCTCTCCCATTTCAATTACATGAGAATTTTCTGGGGTGGAACATTACCCCCCTCCCCCAAAGGCAGCCTGAAAACCCATATGGTGGACCTAATGGGACTTTGAAATTTTGTGGACATATCGGCTATGAACTACCTCCTTACTGCAGAGCAGGGCGGTGGCTCTGTGAAACATTCTCGGGAGGGGGGGGGGGGGGTTGTTTTTCTTTAGACAGATGGTTCCCAAAGGCTAGGTCTCTTCGCTTTAAGACAGTATAACACCAAATGGGTAAGGTGTGCATAGCTGTCCGCACTGTCCAGGAATTTCATCATAGTTTATTAATGGAGATGGCCTTGTCTACCATAACTGTTGCTGCACTGGCTTCCCTCTTTTTCCATGCCCTTGTAGAGTGCTTAAGTCCCAGGGTTTTTCTTAATAGAAGAATGTCTCTGCTGGGAAGGCAAAACTATTTTTTATCCAACGTATGCTTTCTCTCCTCTTAGTGATTTTGCTTCCCAGGTTGGTTTCTAGTCAACTGTGTCCAAGCAGTTCCTCCCTTGTGTACAACTAGGGTGGGAGAGACAAGTATTAGAAAGAAAAATGCTATTTTTCTTTTCATGTTTGCACTAATGATGTGTACATAAGTAAATATTAGTGGAGTGTTTTATGTTATGTAGCCTGAACAAAAAACCTTATGCACCAGGGCCAATTTCATAGTAACTGTGCTCACATCTTGCTGGCTCTGGCTGGGCAAGCAGTGCCCTCTAGTGGCACCAGGATGAAACCAGGCTTATGTTTTAATGTTTTGCTTAGCACCTTTTCCTGGTTTTACTTACTGAACCTTGGATTTCAACACGAAGTGAATCATGGGCTCAAGTGAAATCGCTGATGTGCCAGGCTCTTTAGATGTGAATAACACATGTCTGTCTGATCTATCTCATTACACACTCAAATATTTCATCAGGACACGGGGGGAAATCTGTAGTTATTAACCTTGTGCAACCTGGAATCAGGCCAAAACCCAGTAATTTGCAAAAGACCATTTATCAGGGGAGGTGCTCATCCTTCCATACTCATGGAAATACGTAGATATAAAACTGGAAAGGTCAATGCAGCACTCGGAAACATGCAGCACTTTACAACTTTCCAATCTCAAAAGCATAGATTTCAGTTTTTATTTATTAAAATGTTAACCTTTTATTTTTTGACATATGTAGACACTGGGGATTATTTTTATATTGTATGGTGTTTGAGATTATACTTCAGATGTTTATATGTTATCGTTTTATACGTAGTTCATGTCCTTCCATAGTCCTGCACTGAGATGCAGTGCTAAGTCAGAAAAGCAACTTACCTGTTGAACAAATGAAATTAATAAAAATGCTGCTTTAGAACTTGTACAGAGACCTGTGCTCCTGAATGTGACAGCTAAACAAATCAGAGATGAAATGTGCTGTAAGATCCGGGTATTATTCATTCAGCCTGTTTTTCCTGGCTCCCTCTTTTGTTGAAGCTGAGGTGGTTGGTGGCCCAGTTTACCAAAGGCTGGACCTTTGATGCCCCTGGTGTTAGCTTGCTAAAGGGTACTTGAAGGATGTACAACAGGGCTGTTTGGCCTTTGCTATGCAGATGGATGTACTCCCGTTATTATCGTTTAACCTGCCCATAGAAGGTTTAGTTCCATTTAATGCTATGCCAACATCACAGTTCAGTGCTATGAGAGCCGTAGGGCTGCATATGAGCTGTAATAAAAATTTAGGTTCAAGTCAAATACCATCTACCCACTAGGTGCCAACCTTGGATCCAGCAGACATCACGAAGCAGTAGGTTTATTCACTTAACAGTGAGGAATAATTTGAGATCAGATTTCAATTATGCAAAAAGGAAGGGGAAAAAATAAGTCGGGAATTGGCTGTATTCCATTTTCATTGAGAAAAGGACTTAAAACAGGGGAGATTTAGGTGGAATTTTGGGCACATAACATTACTGGCATGAACCTCACTTGTAAGCTAGAAGATGCTGGTTATGGTCTCACTTACTCAAATGTAGCACTTTTGTTCTTAATAGTTGAACTGTGCCAAAGAGAACTTCCATCTGGGGAATCAAGCGTTTGGAGTTACCTAAAAAGGTGATGGAATCTCTAACATGGAGGTTTTTAAGAGCAGGACAAACTTTAATCTGTCTGGAGGAACGGATTTACTAAATCCTTTTTTTTTTTTAGCTCATTTTTCTACAACCTTTCTTCCTTCGGGAATCTCCACTGTCTCTCTTCTCCCTCAGTAATTTTTATTTGGAGTCTCCCCCTTGTCTCTCCCTCTTACCAAAGCTACAGACTCTACTAAATTTTTTTCATATCCTCAACATTCCCTGCAGCAGCTCGCTCATATTACTACCGTCTTAGGGGCAATGTTTCCACATGGGTTAGTTTTGAGCATAAATAATCCCAAAATATATTTTCCTAGACAGAGAATCACTATAAATAAAGACCAACTGTATTTAAAAATTTCTTTAAACAATGAAACCTCAACTGCCATAGGGGGTCCCACAATGTAACCACCCCAAAATGCGCTTCTATCACTGGTTTCTTTAGTGAACCCTCCAAAAATGGAAGATCACTAAATCACTATCAGTATACTCTTTATTTCAAAAGGCATTCAATAAACCCAAAAATGTTTCTATATCGAGGTCAGAAAAAGCATATATATTGAAAAAAAACTCATGCACAATCAACTTATCTCCACAGCTGTGAGGCAAAACGTTGTTCATCGTCAGAGAACATGAAACAAGAGAGCCCTTGTCTAGGATTTTGCTCATTTGTGCAACAATGTTGGTTTAGCTGCGCTGGATAATGGCTTTGTCTGGAATCGCCTGTTGAAAGTTTAAGGTTGACGTTTTGCCTCACAGCTGTGGAGATACGTTTATTCTGCATGAGTTTTTTTCAATTTTTCTGAGCTCAATATAGAATTTTTTTTGGAGGGGGGTATTGAATGCATATTGAAATAAAGACTATACTGATAGTGATTTTAGTGATCTTCCATTTTTGGGGGGGGGAACATTGATTTGTTTTTGTTTTTTATCCCTTTGGGAGCTGTTTTTCGCTGTTCCGTTTTTTTCAGATTCACTAAATAAACCAGTGATAGAGGCCAATATTTGGAGTAGTTACATTGTGGGACCCCCCTGTGGCAGTTAAGGGGTCATTGTTTAAAGAAAATTTTAAATACAGTTGGTCTTTCACTAGCAAAATACATTTTGGATTATTTATGTATTAGACATTTTGCTTTTCAATCATTTATTGATCTATATTGGTTTTGAGCATACCATGGCAGTAATGAACCTCACTCCTAAGCAAGGGTATGTGGATATGATCTCAGTCTCTCAAATTTACAGCTGACACTCACTGTCGTTATCATGCAAAAAGAGCTTCCTTTGATTACGGGTCTCCCCTTCTCTTGTATGCTGTAGATCTCTCTGTCCTTAGGACTTTCTAGTCCGAGTCTCCCCCTCACCCTCAGACCTATTATGAATTCACCCCTCCTCCTCCTCCTCCTCAGCACTCTCTGACGTGTCATGGGTGCTGCAGTGCAACGTCGCAGGCGGCGGCTGAACGTAAGTTCTAAATGTTATGGACTCAATGTAAGCTGTTACTAAGGAACATAAAATAATTCTACTTAGCAACTCGTTCTGACCTTCAGGGGCAAAGATGCTGAAGCAAACATATTAACTGAGACTCTGAAGAGAAGATGAATGATGCACGTATTCATATATGTAGGTATCCATTACACAATTCAGGATGCGAGGATTTGTTCCGATGGTATAGAAAAAAAAAATGCAGGTGGCATGGTCATTTCTATGTAGGCATCTTTATCCTCTCCAGAGTCAGGGAGTTGTGACCACAGGTTTATTGCAGAAGGGCAACTGTACTGTCACGTGGCACAGCATGGTTTGTATATTTATTTATTTATTGCATTTAGTACATACATATAAGTAATGTCATACTGGGAAAAGACCAAGGGTCCATCGAGCCCAGCATCCTGTCCACGACAGCGGCCAATCCAGGCCAAGGGCACCTGGCGAGCTTCCCAAACGTACAAACATTCTATACATGTTATTCCTGGAATTTTGGAGTTTTCCAAGTCCGTTTAGTAGCGGTTTATGGACTTGTCCTTTAGGAAACCGTCCAACCCCTTTTTAAACTCTGCTAAGCTAACCGCCTTCACCACTTTCTCTGGCAACGAATTCCAGAGTTTAATTACACGTTGGGTGAAGAAATATTTTCTCCGATTTGTTTTAAATTTACTACATCGCATGCCCCCTAGTCCTAGTATTTTTGGAAAGCGTGAACAGACGCTTCACATCCACCTGTTCCACTCCACTCATTATTTTATATACCTCTATCATGTCTCCCCTCAGCCGTCTCTTCTCCAAGCTGTATAGCCCTAGCCTTTCTTCATAGAGAAGTGGTCCCATCCCCGCTATCATTTGTATCCCACATTTTCCCACCTATTTGCGGGTTCAGTGTGGCTTACAATACATTGCATTGATGGAAGTACAGTTTGTTACAACTCGATTATGGTTACATTGTGAGGAGTAAAGTGAGAACAAAGTCTTTGTATCGCAAGGGGAAAAGGACAATGGAACAGAACAATGGAATAGTGGAAGAACAATGGATACTGATAGGATTACAGAACAATAGCTAGAGAACGTTTGGTTGTTACATTAGTACCTGTAGGTTAAGGTTTGAGTGTGTTAGAATTTCGGGGGATAAGAGTATACATGAGTGTGTATTGATGCAGTATTAACAGTATGCGTGGGCTTCATGTGTTTTAATCCTTTCGATAGATTTCTTCGAAGAGATAAGTCTTCAACGATTTGCGGCAGTCGGTCAGCTCGTAAGTCGTCTTCAGGTTGCGTGGTAGTTTATTCCAGAATTGCGTGGATAGATGAAGTGGATAGAATGGTTTAGGTCATGCCTTCAGTTACCCCGAGCTTGCAAAGAATGGCCCCAGCAACAGATTAAAACAATCATAAAAATTACATCTCAGTCATACTCAATATATCCTTTTTTTCATGTGTGTGAATGAACACACACACACAACTTTATCTCCATATCACACCACACTGCAGTATCTCTTTCACTACTGTATTCACAGATATACTTTACATATATTTTCATGTGTCCATATACACAACGGTGACTGCGTGGCAATGTTTATTATAATTAACCGAATAATCTTGGTTACATCCGCAGAAGGGACAAATGGCCTCAAAGGATCATTTACGACATCTCTGGCTATTCTTGTGCCAATCCAATAAAAAGTATCATGGCGTACAAAATCTCATCTTGCCTCCAAAGTAAACCTTATTAAGAGCAGTCCCATTTTATAAGCAAATGCTCCTGATTTAGTGGGTTACATCACTGCTCACCACGTGATCCAACAGTTTCCTGTCACTGCTTCTACAACAACCGAATGTAGAGGCCACAAGTCACAGCCCAAAATGCTACAGAAGTACCTCGAGGGAGGCAGTAAGAGAGGGGGAATGCAAGGGTTTAGGTGGGCAGAAAAGACACAGGTTTGAAGCTGAGGTGAGAAGGAAGGAAGAACCCAACCATTAAATCAGCGCTTCTTTTTTTCGTGGCACCAACCACTTGGAATAATCTTCCATCTCTGATCCTCGCTATCATTTCAAGCCTACCCAAATGCCCCAACCTAATCTCGCCAACTTCCACCCCCAATTCTGTTCTGACTTAAATACCAACCTCCCATCCTTCTCTTTCCAGCTCTCCTTAATTTTATCCCTCCTTACCCTTTCTCCCAAATTACACTATCCTATCCTGTCTACCCTCTTTTATCCTAGTCATATATTATCTAGCTCAACTTATCATACACTACTAAGCCCAACTTTACATTGTTTTACTACTGTTTTATTAAAATTCTATTAACTTTGTATTTCAAATTACTATGTAAGCCGCATTGAGCCTGCATTATGTTGGAAAGAGCGGGGTACAAATGTAATAATAATAATAATAATATTTAAATCTGCTGTGTAGACTTTTCTTTTTGAGCAGACGTTTCAGAAGCTGTGCGTCTCATAAATTCTGGAAGCCTTCCTGTAATTACAATTGCTAGGTGTTGATTGATGGATGTGACTTGACCTATTTTACAATTGTATACTGTATTTGATTAATGATTATTTATCTTGGCTGAATGAATCTAGCATATTTTATTGGCTGTGGATGACTGTTACAGTAGCTTGGTTGCTTGGATCTTTTCTATCATTTTAATAGGGTTCGGCAAGCCTTAAGATGGAGTCCTACAGACATTTGTAGCATTCCTTGCGTTTCCCCCCACTCTCTATCCTATCTGATATCTCACTCATTGTTATGTATCATTCTAATGATCACTACTTTCACCTTTCTTTGGCTCTTATGTTTTCTTCCTTTCTAGCACCATTAACATGCTAGTAGTGGAGGAGTGGCCTAATGGTTAGGGTGGTGGACTTTGGTCCTGAGAAACTGCGTTCGATTCCCACTTCAGGCACAGGCAGCTCCTCGTGACTCTGGGCAAGTCACTTAACCCTCCATTGCCCCATGTAAGCCGCATTGAGCCTGCCATGAGTGGGAAAGCGCAGGGTACAAATGTAACAAAAATAAAATAGATACTATTGGAGATTCTACATGGAATGCTGCTACTATTGGAGATTCTACATGGAATGTTGCTGCTATTGGAGATTCTACATGGAATGTTGCTGCTATTGGAGATTCTACATGGAATGCTGCTACTATTGGAGATTCTACATGGAATGTTGCTGCTATTGGAGATTCTACATGGAATGCTGCTACTATTGGAGATTCTACATGGAATGCTGCTATTCCATGTAGAAGGCTGCGCAGGCGTCTGTTTCTGTGGCCTAATGGTTAGGGTGGTGGACTTTGGTCCTGAGGAACTGAGTTCGATTCCCACTTCAGGCACAAGCAGCTCCTCGTGACTCTGGGCAAGTCACTTAACCCTCCATTGCCCCATGTAAGCCGCATTGAGCCTGCCATGAGTGGGAAAGCGCAGGGTACAAATGTAACAAAAATAAAATAGATACTATTGGAGATTCTACATGGAATGCTGCTACTATTGGAGATTCTACATGGAATGCTGCTACTATTGGAGATTCTACATGGAATGTTGCTGCTATTGGAGATTCTACATGGAATGCTGCTACTATTGGAGATTCTACATGGAATGCTGCTATTCCATGTAGAAGGCTGCGCAGGCGTCTGTTTCTGTGGCCTAATGGTTAGGGTGGTGGACTTTGGTCCTGAGGAACTGAGTTCGATTCCCACTTCAGGCACAGGCAGCTCCTCGTGACTCTGGGCAAGTCACTTAACCCTCCATTGCCCCATGTAAGCCGCATTGAGCCTGCCATGAGTGGGAAAGCGCAGGGTACAAATGTAACAAAAATAAAATAGATACTATTGGAGATTCTACATGGAATGCTGCTACTATTGGAGATTCTACATGGAATGTTGCTGCTATTGGAGATTCTACATGGAATGCTGCTACTATTGGAGATTCTACATGGAATGTTGCTGCTATTGGAGATTCTACATGGAATGCTGCTACTATTGGAGATTCTACATGGAATGCTGCTATTCCATGTAGAAGGCTGCGCAGGCGTCTGTTTCTGTGGCCTAATGGTTAGGGTGGTGGACTTTGGTCCTGAGGAACTGAGTTCGATTCCCACTTCAGGCACAGGCAGCTCCTCGTGACTCTGGGCAAGTCACTTAACCCTCCATTGCCCCATGTAAGCCGCATTGAGCCTGCCATGAGTGGGAAAGCGCAGGGTACAAATGTAACAAAAATAAAATAGATACTATTGGAGATTCTACATGGAATGTTGCTACTATTGGAGATTCCAAATGGAATGTTGCTACTATTGGAGATTCTACATGGACTGTTTCTATTCCACTAGCAACATTCCATGTAGAAGGCTGCACAGGCTTCTGTTTCTGTGAGTCTGACGTCCTGCACGTACGTGCAGGACGTCAGACTCACAGAAGCAGAAGCCTGCGCGGCCACATTGGTGATCTGCAAGGGCCGACTTCTAGTGGAATAGCAACATTCCATGTAGAATCTCAAATAGTAGCAACAGTGGAGGAGTGGCCTAGTGGTTAGGGTGGTGGACTTTGGTCCTGAGGAACTGAGTTCGATTCCCACTTCAGGCACAGGCAGCTCCTCGTGACTCTGGGCAAGTCACTTAACCCTCCATTGCCCCATGTAAGCCGCATTGAGCCTGCCATGAGTGGGAAAGCGCGGGGTACAAATGTAACAAAAATAAAATAGATACTATTGGAGATTCTACATGGAATGTTGCTACTATTGGAGATTCCAAATGGAATGTTGCTACTATTGGAGATTCTACATGGACTGTTTCTATTCCACTAGCAACATTCCATGTAGAAGGCTGCGCAGGCGTCTGTTTCTGTGGCCTAATGGTTAGGGTGGTGGACTTTGGTCCTGAGGAACTGAGTTCGATTCCCACTTCAGGCACAGGCAGCTCCTCGTGACTCTGGGCAAGTCACTTAACCCTCCATTGCCCCATGTAAGCCGCATTGAGCCTGCCATGAGTGGGAAAGCGCGGGGTACAAATGTAACAAAAATAAATAACAGCTCATTTTCCAATCTTTTGATTCTAACTTTTGCAGGGTCAAGTCCAAGATAACGAAGAATTGTCGCTACCACCACTGCTACATTAGCAATATGTATGATGCTACAGGGCTTCACTTTATTTCCTTCTGTCAACCTAAACTTAGTCATAGGGATTTTTTTCTAAGTGCTACAGTTTTTTTTTATTCATGATTTGCAATCCTTTAGCTTTTGTCATTTATTCATATTTTTTTTTTTTGTGATTCTTAATTATGTGATTTATTTTCACTCTGATACATTGGCCCATTAGCAATTTTATTATTTTATTTTTAATACTGCTTCGCTGCCATAGCGATCGTCAGTGATGTCGGAGATCTTGAAAACCTTTATTTTTAAGAATCAGGTTTTGTTTTTTTGTCTTTGAGTTATTTGCATTAGCTCTTTATATTCTTTCTTTTGTTCCTTTTTCAATTTTGTCTTTTGGTGCGAAAAGATGACATCATCAGGTCTTTTTAATACACTGTGCACAGTTACCCTTTGCCAGATCCTAGAGCTGTGGCCAGCGCTACGTACTGGTGAGAATAATTTCATGACTCTCTGTTAAACATTTGTGCCCTTGTCTACTAGGCCGCGCTAGCTGCTGCCGTGTGCTAATCCTGACACAGCCCATTCACTTTGACTGACTCTACACTTGTCTTCTGACTGTACACTTGTCTCTAGATTTACACCTGTCTTTTAGATTGTACACCTGTCTTTTAGATTGTAAGCTCCTTGAGCAGGGACTGTCCTTCCATGTTAAATTGTACAGCGCTGCGTAACCCTAGTAGAGCTTTAGAAATGTTAAGTAGTAGTAGTGTCGCAAGGCTTAGTAGACAGGTGGTTGGTATGTGTTTATATATTAGACTGGCTTTTTTTTATGTTTCAATGATTTTTATTGACAACAAATGCAAATAAACTTTACATACAAATAAGAAACTTATTCCACATCTCAATGCTGTCACAACATTTTGGTATCTTCCCCATCTCCTCCCTCCCTCTAGTTCCCCCTCCCCCCCCCCCCCCAACCCACCCAATGCATCATATTAAAGTTCAGAAGGAAGCAGGAACTAGGTTTTGAGAATTTGTCTCTTTTTGCTAACGGCTGAAGCGTATTCCAAAATCTGCTCCAGGTCTGCTCCAGACCCCCTCCCCGCCACCGAGTCTAACTCCTTAATTCCGCTCCATCTTCAGCAGATCTATCATAAGTGTTCTCCATTGAGTCAGAAGCGGACCCTGCTGCTCTCCCCAACAAAATAGTATCGCTTTCTTCCCGATCAGAATTGATCTCTGTAGAAACTGCCGGTATCCTGGCAGCTCTGGTTTAGCATATCGATACACACCAAACAGTATCTGTGGTTGTAGGGTCCACCTCCTGTTCCAGTATGTCCAGACCGCCTCGAGCACTTTAGACTGTCTTTTTAATTCCGCACCTAACTTTTGGGTGCAGCACTTATATCTGCCAAAACCTAGTATAAATGCTGGTGTTCAACTAATGTCAGTTGTATGCACAAATGACAGTATTCTATTACATCGTACCTAAATCCTGGGAAGGCCCCTGATCCTGTCCCCCTTCTGAGTAGTGCACCATAAAATTCAGGCGTGCATGTTACAGAATAGTGCGCAGGGCAGATCCGAGCATAAATCTTAATGACAGCCAATTAACACTAATTGACTGTTAATGCGCCATTAACTGATTAGTTTACACACGGTTCTGGGATCCGCCCCCAATAGGGCGCTCTATATAGAATCCATTAGTGACTGACTTAGGTGGTATTGTATAAATGGTGCCCCTAACGCTTAGTAATTTATGCACATATGTGCTTTTCTATACAGTTGTGTACGCAGTTGGCTTCTGACTTTACAGAATTCTCCTGTTACCACAGATTCTATAAAAGGGGCAATGAATTGTGTGTTAAATCGGTCATGCCTCCAATTTATGCACGCTTCCTGAGTAATGAGCCAATCAGTGATGATAACTGGCTGATAACAACCAATTAGTACATAAGTACATAAGCATCGCCTTGCTGGGACAGACCAAGAGTCCATCGAGCCCAGCACCCTGTCACCGACAGCAGCCAAAAGAACAAGCAATTTGTCCCGCCCATCCTAGAAATACTGCATTATTCCCTCGTCCATTCAATAACATTCTATGGCTTTTTCCTCCAGGAAGCCGTCCAACCCTTTTTCGAAGTCCGCTAAGTTAACCGCCTTAGCCACTTTCTCCGGCAGCGAATTCCAGAGTTTAACTAGGCATTGAGTGAAGAAAACTTTCCTCCGATTCGTTTTAAATTTACCACACTGCAGCTTCATCGCATGCCCCCTTGTCCTAGTATTTTTGGAAAGTGTAAACAGACGCTCCATAGCGACCCGTTCCATTCCACTCATTATCTTATAGACCTCTATCATATCTCCCCTCAGCCGCCTTTTCTCCAGGCTGAAGAGCCCCAGCCTCTTCAGGCTACCCTGATAGGGAAGTCGTTCCCATCCCCTGTATCATCTTTGCCGCCTTCTCTGCAGTACAAACTGGCAATAATTGGAATTCACACGCATATCATTTTAAGGCATATTATTAAAAAGAGGTGCGTGTAAATTCTATGTGTAGCTAAAAACATAGGCACAGCCATGGGAGGAGTGTGGGCATGTCGGGGGCCTTCCTCAAACTTACACGCGTGGTTACAGAATTCGGGGGAACGCGCCTACATTTAGGCAGGGGTATTTACACCAGGTTTGCAGTAGCAGAAATGGCCGCACCTACATGTAGCTGCATTCCCTGGTCCTATGCACTATTCTTTAAACTGCACCTAACTTTAGGCGCAGTTTATGGACTACCGCTAAGTGCTATTTTTGGACGCACTTATTTTTAAAAGACTCCATTTAATCTGACAAAGAAATCTGTCACATGAATGCACTGTTTCAGCAGCCAGAGATCCTAGTTATAAAGTGCAGCTGTCTCTGCCTAATTCTGGACTCTTTCACAGAAACTGAAATAGCACAGCCCTCGAGAGAACGCTTCTCATCAGTTCAGCCTTCTACATAACAGGGGCCTCCTACCTTTCAGTGATTAAAGCAGTATAAATGTATCCTAATCACATCTCACAGTCTGAAAAACACTTTCTCCCCCTCGTTTTGGCCCCTTGCACAGAGTAGCCCATATGTCCATGGTAAATGTCATCGCTCCTGCCAGCCTTCCAATCTGCTGAGTCACAAAATGAGGGGGAACTTGTGGTTTATTCCAAAAAAGATGAAATTTTTCAGAATTAAAGTGGATTCATGCAGACATGAATCGAGGTGATGGGAGAGTGACAAATGACAAGGAAAAGGGACTCTTCTAAAGAGAAACCTAAATGACCAAGACCTCGTCTTTCCTGGTATCTTCTTTACCTTAAAGAATGATGCAGAAAAGTAATAGATCGGTTATTTCCTTTCCCTACCCACATCTTTAGCTGAACAACTCCCAGAACGATACACACCAGAAGCTGGAAACCCAGGCACTGCTGAAGTAAAGAACCGTGAGATTTTTTTTTCTCTTACAAATTCTTATATATGTCTCCTCTGGTCAACACAAATACAATGGAATTCAAACATGCGTGGGATATGCATAAAGGAATCCTGTGCAGTAGGAATGGATCCTCAGAAGCTTAGCCGAAATTGGGTGGCGGAGCAGGTGGGGGAAGAGGGGCTGGTGGTTGGGAGGCGAGGATAGTGGAGGGCAGACTTATACGGTCTGTGCCGGAGCCGGTGATGGGAGGCGGGACTGGTGGTTGGGAGGCGGGAAATACTGCTGGGCAGACTTGTACGGTCTGTGCCCTGAATAAGGCAGGTACAAATCGAGGTAAGGTATACACATATGAGTTTGTCTTGTTGGGCAGACTGGATGGACCATGCAGGTCTTTTTCTAACGTCATCTACTATGTATGTTACTATCTCTATATATAAAAGGCACCACCAACGTTCTAAATGAAGCCTCCAGCCGGAAGTGTGAAGGGGGAGAGATATCCGGTTTCCCCATGAGTGTCTGCCCCGCCCTCGCTCTCTCTGTAACACAGTGAAGGAAAACACAGCAAAGCACGAAACCAAATCGCTCTCTCTGTAACAGTGAATGACTCAGAGTGGGGAGGGGAGAGAGGGCAGAAGCCCTCACTATTTCTCTAACACAAACACAGAACAGCAGGAAACTTAACACTGAAGGACTCGACTCCGAGGGGGGAGGGGACAGACAGCACAGGGGAAGGGAGAGAGGGCAGAGGGCAGGGACACACTCACTCTCACATGCACACAGAAGAAAACCTTGCTAGCCCCCGTTTCATTTGCATCAGAAACGGGGCTTTTTTACTAGTGTTATATATGCCTCCTCTGGTCAACACAAATACAACAAAAATAAGCATTGTCCATCTCCGATTGTGTTGGCATCTGTGGCAGGTATTCATGCCTGTTCATCATTTCCACCAAGTTTCTCCCCCATCCTTTTCCAGTCTACCTGTTGCTCATCATGATCATCAGCCAAGTGCACATTGACTTTTGAGTGCATCCTTTGGGTAGTATAGACCATTATCTGAGAGTCCAACATGATTTATTTTAGACAGTGAAACTATAATAGAAATATGTCCTAGTATAAACATTGTTAGATGTCTAGTTAACGCCAAATTTTAGATTCCTTGTAAATGTTTGGATTAAGAATTTAAGATGGCCATTATAACTTGTCTATAAATGCTGAAAGATGCTTCTACTACATACTTATTATAATTTGACAAATTAAAGAGTCTTTTTCATGCAACATGTCTTCAACAGCTAAGTGAAGTGCTTCTATGGCCCTTTCCAATTTCTATTAGTTTACATTCAGTTTTGGGTTTACTTCAAGGGCACTTCTGCAGCTGAAATGTTGTAATGCACCCTACAACCTGTTGGCACAGATGGGGAAACTACTTTACCTTGAAATCTCCCATCGCCTCTCAAAATGCTGTCGAGGTTCATCAGAGAACACTTTCGTATAAGTAAACTCAAAGTCACAATCCACGTCTTATTTTCCCACTGTTCCAATAGAATAGGCCCCTTGAATTTCCCAGTACTCCAGTGGAGGAGGATGGGGATGAAGCAAAGTAAGCATTATGTCCTCGATCTGGTGACCTTCCACCGACAACCTGTCTGGATATCAGGTACTGTAGGAAACAAACTGGACTCAGGAAACTCAAACCTGTTCTGAACATTAGAAAAAGTAAGAAACTCAAAAGGTATTAAAATAAAACTGAATTCAGCTGCATTTTATGAGCAAGGAAGAAAAACTGCCACCTAATCACTATGATGCCCCCAAAAATTATACAGTGACATTCTTGGGACATTCCTACATTGGTTCAATAAAAAAGGTATTGCCCTGCCTGCCAAGAACTCAAGGTGGCAAATAAGCCAAGAGATTTAAGGCATGACCATCATCCCAAATGAGAAAAAGAAACAGTAAATCAAACTCATAAAACAAACTAAGAATAAAATGAATTGTAAAATTTATTCATACCTTTTAACTTCCATTCCTTGAGTCCTGTAAGACCAGTCCGACCTAATCGTTTGTGTCCCCTCCTGACCAGCAGATGGAGGTAGAGAATGTTTCCAATGACATCACTGGTATAAGGGCTGGTGCCTGCTGGAATCCTTCAGTATTGCTTTGCCCAAGCAGTATAAGGACTTAGACAAAAAAAAACCCCAAACAAACCCAATGTTCTCTATAGAGAACGGCTTTGCAGAACATTAGGATTACCATAATCCCCAGCTTCAAGCAAGAGAGGAGCAGAATGAAAACCATAAACAATCCCTGATACTGCAGTTTTCCAGGGTGGGTCATGGACTGGTCTAGTAGGGTTCAAGGAAAGGAAATTAACACTTATGAATAAAATTACACCCTCCTTATTGTACCATTAGACCAGTTTGCACCAAAAGGGACATACAAGAGGAGTCCATTAATGGCAGGGGGGGGGAGATAAGCTTCCTTAACTGCCCTGCCAAAGGCTGCATTCTGTTTGGCCAGAATGTCTATCTGGGACGATCCATAAAGAAGGGGCTCCCTGTGATGCCACTATTGTACCAGAACGTCTATTCCCACAGCTCCAGCCTCCCTTCTACCCACCCACCTTGGGTGTCCACATATAGAACATGCCTCGCACACAGAAAAAAAACTTTAGAAAATTATGTTCAAAGTGGTTAAAAGAGAAACTCCTTTTTCAAAATTTATTATCTGTAGGATTTATTTACCGCCTTTTTGAAGAAATTCACTCAGGGCAGCGTACAGTAAGAACAAATCAAACATGAGCAAAAGGCAATTACAGCAGTAAAAATATTCAAACAACAATACAAAGTATGGCATAGTATACTAATTACAATGTCAACACAATGAGGCATATTTTCAAAGCAGTTTGGGAGGCTAAGTTCCATAGGTTTCTATGGAACTTTGGGAGGCTAAGTGCTTTGAAAATGAGCCTCAATACGTACTAGAACATTTTAATTGACAGTAAAGGGTATAAGCAAAGATGGAACCTATAGATAGGTAAGAGAGCAAGAAAAGTTTGAAAATAAGGTGACTAATTTAAAGAAAATTGCACACGAGGTCAGAGAGATCGTTAACATACAGATGGATAAGAGAAATTAGAAAACAAGGTGACGAATTTAAAGAAAGGTGCACATGAGGTCAGAGAGACGGTTAAATATTAGGGTAGGAGTGGATAAACATGTTCTACTGATAAACGGGATGGAACGACTTCCCTATGAGGAAAGGCTGAGAAGGTTAGGGCTCTTCAGCATGGAGAAAAGGCGGCTGAGGGGTGATATGATAGAAGTCTACAAGATAATGAGCAGAATAGAGCAGACAGATGTGAAGTGTTTGTTTACACTTTCAAACAACAACAAAACCAGGGGACACAAGATGAAGCTAGAATATGGTAGATTTAAAACAAATAGGAAGAGAGGTGTGGTAGCCGTGTTAGTCCACTCTTAAGGTTATCAGTAGAAATCAAACAAAATAAAACATGGAAAAGAAAATAGGATGAAACCTTTTTTATTGGACATAATACATTTCTTGACATTTGCTTATTTCCGATCTGACGAAGAAGGGCAACCTTGGAAAGCTAATCAAGAAATGTATTAAGTTATGTCCAATAAAAAAGGTATCATCTTATTTTCTTCTCCATGTTTTATTTTGTTTGATTTCTATTGATAAACAACTAGGAGAAAGTTTTTCTTTACTCAGCGCGTAGTTAGACTCTGGAACTCGTTGCCGGAGAATGTAGTGACAGCAGCTGGCCTTATTGAGTTTTAGGGGGTTTGGACAGATTCCTGAGGGAAAAGAACATTATAAAAAAAAAATTGGGGGGGGGGGGGGGGAGGGTTGCCGGGTTCTTGAAGCCTGGATTGGCCGCTGTCGGAGACAGGATGCTGGGCTTGATGGTCTTTTCCCAGTATGGCGGTGCTTATGTGCAACAGAACAATTATCATTATTAGCATTTGTATAGAACAATAAACATAGAAAAAAGTCTTGTATTGGCAGATTCAAAGGCACATGTATGCAGAATTGTCTTATAATATTTGCTTGTTTACTAAATAATTTCATGCTTTTTCATTATCATTTCACCCAAGATCCTTCTGTAATGCTAAATGTTTAATTCTTCTACATCTCCACCATTCACGATGTATTTGTAAGCCACATTGCGCCTGCAAAGAGGTGGGATACAAATGCAATAAATAAATGAAGTGTGGGACGCACGGTGCATGTCGCGTGCAGAAACTTGAGCGCAGCAGGAGAAGCTTCGGAGGCTCGCGCTGCTGCTGCCCTGGGACGCACGGTGCATGTCGCGCGCACAAACTTGAGCGCAGCAGGAGAAGCTTCGGAGGCTCGCGCTGCTGCTGCCCTGGGACGCACGGTGCATGTCGCGTGCAGAAACTTGAGCGCAGCAGGAGAAGCTTCGGAGGCTCGCGCTGCTGCTGCTGCCCTGCCTTGACTGCAGTGTGGCCACGCGCACGGCTGTGGGTGGGACGGGCCAACTCTCTCGGACAAACCCACGACCACGGAGCCTCATAAGGTCGAAGCCAAAAGTGAGAGGGAAAGAGGCACTAAACGACCCCGCTTTCCCCGGTGCGGTGTCTCTCCGTCCCTCTTTTTCTCACACCCCCAAACCCCGCCCCCAGCCCAGCCCAGCCCAGCCCAGCTCCGCTCTTACCT
Source organism: Microcaecilia unicolor (assembly GCF_901765095.1). NCBI lineage: Eukaryota > Metazoa > Chordata > Amphibia > Gymnophiona > Siphonopidae > Microcaecilia > Microcaecilia unicolor. The sequence goes on along the minus strand of NC_044044.1, from coordinate 21,847,567 downwards.
TTCCAACCAACGTAACTTTCGGGTGTGTGACCAGGGCTCCTCCTCCTTAGTCCTCTCTCAGGCTCTTTTCCCTTCCCCGAAGCCCCGCCCCTTTGCCCAACCTCTTTCCTTTCAGTCGGCGGCCGCCCGACCGGAAACAGGAAGTTGCGTCAGAGGAGGGCGGGACGCGGCGTCGGCGACAGACGAGAGAGACGTGTGTTGCGTCGCGTCAGCGGTGGCGGGACGCCAGAGAAGGGAACCTGCTGCGGGGGCCGGTCCCGGGCGACCCGGATGCCAAGGCGGAAGGTAGGCCGAGGGGGGTTGGGGGGAACTGAGGAGTGTGAGGGAGAGAGATGTCGGGGAGGCTAGAGGGGAAGAGAGAAGAAAAGATAGGAGACCCGGGGGGAGAGGAGAGAGGAGCGGTGCCCGGTGAGTGTGAGGGCGGTCGAATTAGGTAAAAACATAGTAGATGACGGCAGAAAAAGACCTGCACGGTCCATCCAGTCTGCCCAACAAGATAAACTCATATGTGCTACTTTTTCTGTACACCTGACCTTGATTTGTATCGGCCATTTTCAGGTGTAATGTAGAGGGGTATTGTCAAAGCATTTAGGTTTCCAAAAGTTACATAGTACTGCTACTTAACATTTCTAGAGCGCTACTAGGGTTACACAGCGCTGTACAATTTAACAAAGAGAGACAGTCCCTGCTCAAAGAGCTTACAATCTAATAGATAAGAGTGAGACAAATATAGGACAATCAAGCCATTGTGACATCACTGATGAGGTTGGCTCTTAGGCATTGGTGGAATGAGGCATTATGACATCACAATCTCAGCTCTGGTTAAATCACTGCTATATGTAATACTACTACTACTACTTAACATTTCTAGAGCGCTACTAGGGTTACACAGTGCTGTACAATTTAACAAAGAGAGACAGTCCCTGCTCAAAGAGCTTACAATCTAATAGATAAGAGTGAGACAAATATAGGACAATCAAGCCATTGTGACATCACTGATGAGGTTGGCTCTTAGGCATTGGTGGAATGAGGCATTATGACATCACAATCTCAGCTCTGGATACCAGAGACTGAAACTCTTCACACTAAGGGGGGAAGTGGGCCAAGTATAGGACAGTCGAGCCATTGTGACATCACTGATGAGGTTGGCTCTTAGGCATTGGTAGAATGAGGCATTATGACATCACAATCTCAGCTCTGGTTAAATCACTGCTATATGTAATACTACTACTACTACTTAACATTTCTAGAGCGCTACTAGGGTTACGCAGCGCTGTACAATTTAACAAAGAGAGACAGTCCCTGCTCAAAGAGCTTACAATCTAATAGACAAGTGAACAGTCGGTCCAATTGGGGCAGTCTGGATTCGCTGAACGGTAAGGGTTAGGTGCCGAACGCAGCATTGAAGAGGTGGGCTTTAAGCAAAGACTTGAAGACGGGCAGGGAGGGGGCTTGGCGTAAGGGCTCGGGAAGGTTGTTCCAAGCATAGGGTGAGGCGAGAACATAGTAACCTATATAACTTAGTAAGTCTTAAGTCCTTTGAAATTGAGCCCCTTGGTCTCTCTGTACTACTACTACTTACCATTTCTATAGCGCTGCCAGGGTTACGCAGCGCTGTACAAGTTTAACATGGGGAAGGATAGTCCCTGCTCATGAGAGCTTACAATCTAAAGGTTACAAACTATGTAGTCAGTGTAGGTAACTTACAACTTATGTAGTCAGTGGAGGTAGCTTACAATCTAGAGGTTACAAACTCTGAAGTCAGTGTAGGTAACATGAATGGGGAAGGTGGAGAGACTTCAGATCCCACAGTGTGCAGACATAAATAAAAACCAGGAAAGACCCCCCCCCCCCAAGTGCCTCTTCCTAAAGTTGTCAACTACATCCAGATTCACCCGCAGGGTGGATTCCCGTCCTGGGTGTACCTGTTGAATGCTGGGATTTGTAGTCTTGTTCGTTTTTTTTTGGGGGGGGGGGGGAATGCAGTGGTTTAATCATCAGAACTTGCAGTGGGGTGAACTCAGGACTGGATCGGCCCTGTCGGGTGAATCTGGCTCCGCTTAGCACCTGCTTCACAGTTGTTTTACTCCAGGGGTTCCCAGTCCAGTCCTAGGCACAGCCACCCAGTCAGGTTTCGGGATATTCACAGTGAATATGCACGGGATAAATCCGCGTGCGGCGCGACCTCCAATTGTGTGCAAATTTATCTCGTGCATTCATGGTAAGCATCCTGAAAACCTGACTGGTTAGGTGTGTCCCAAGGACTGGGTTCAGAACCCCTGTTTTTACTCCAAAGAGCAACAAACCAAAAAAAAGTACAAGGAGCCTTCAAGAGTGTTTGGCTTCTGCTTAGTATTTTATTGATCAGAACTTGACGCTGTCTGTATTTTGGCAAAACCAGGGGTCTGGCAATGGTCACAAAATCCAGTGGTGTCAAACAATTATTAGAGAATGCCAAATCTCAAATCATCAGAAAAGACTCTGACAAATGGTGCCAGGTACAAAAGGGAAATTTCAGAAACAGCTCTCCCAGTAGGAATCTGTCAGCCTTGGTACAGGGCGCTGTATAAGTTTATGCTTCATGTATCCCAGTACTCTGAATAGGCTTCTAACCTATCAGGAGGCAGACTACTGGACACAAGCCACAGTGGAGGTCCAGAGGGAGAACATAACATCTATATTAATAAATCCCACCTTGAACGTTCTGAAGCTCACTCCAAGGCAGAGAAGCACAAAACTCCTGTAGCCTTCATAGGCTAGGACCAGTCACCCTCACTCATAGACCCGCCCTCAGCCACGCCCCATCTACTATAATAAAACTCACCCTCAACGTTCTGAAGACAACGTTCTGAAGTCACTCAGTCACTCCCTGAAGGGTTCATGGATTCATGGTGGTGAAGCCACAACACTGACCATGTCTCTCTGCCCCGCCCTCGCATGACGGACCAATCAGAAAAAACACCCTCAACATTCTGAAACACAAAGGACCATCACAACACCGTTGCCAGGCAACACTAGGCAACGTAAGACAGACCAATCAGAGGAAACTACGTGACAATAAGGGAGGAGCATTCCCCAGCAGAATGGCTCATTATCTGTGCAGCACGGAGAGCACAGAACCACCACTGGAACGAGAGAAGAATATTCCTGCTGTGGGTATGTGCAAAAATAGACCGGGGGGGGGGGGGGGGGGGGGGAGAAATTTTTAAATGCCTAATGCCAGTACTGAAGAGTGCCAGAGGGCCAATAGCACAGACTATATTTGGGATCGCTTGACATGGAGTCAGAGGAGCCAGAAAACAATGTGCCCGTCACCATCTGGGACGTGGACGAACAGGACAAGCTGCGGCCCAGCTGGAAGGATTGCCCGCGACCCAGCCAGCAGCAAACAGCGACCAAGGACAGCACAGCACAACCCCCAAGCAAAAAAACAAAACAAAAAAAGACACACATCAACAACCTGCACACACACCGCACCCTCACACACACACACACACACACACACACACAAAAATAACTCTGTGACATACACACAAAAAAAAAGCCACATGCTAGCGCCCGTTTCATTGGTTTCGGAAACGGGCCTTTTTTACTAGTAAGAATATAAGAGAGTAGCTATACTGGTCAGACCAATGGTCCATTAGCCCAGTATTCTGTTTTCCAAACAGTGGCCAATCCAGGTCACAAGTACCTGGCAGAAACCCAGTTAGCAGCAACATTCTATTCTACCAGTCCCAGGGCAAGCAGTTCCTTCCCCATGCCTGACTCAATAGCAGACTATGGACTTTTCCTCCAGGAATTTGTCCAAACCTTTTTAAAACCCAGATCCATTTCCCTCATTTTATTTTAGTCGCCCTTTCGAAAATTAAACGCAGCTACAGTAGATCTCCTTTGTGGGTTCATCCCAGATAATAAACTTGATCATGTTATGATCACTGTTTTCCGGGGGACCCAACACCAGCCACATCTCGCACTTTGCACCAGATCCAAAATGGCTCCTCCTCTTTCTGTGTTCTCCATCCATTAATGATGTGACCCCTCCCCCCCCCACCACCCAAATTTGGTGTCCAAACCCATACTTTGAGATCCACTGTTTTAGCTACTACTCTGATTCCTCTATGAACCCAGCTATACAGGTTCCCTCTACCAAGTCCTGTAGGGATGCGATGTGTAGTCTAATGTGTGTTGTGTGAAGAAGTGGTTACAACATAAGCAGTGCAACAGGGTGGTGTCACTCTTCTCTCTTTTTGTTTTCTCTGCTCTACTCCCTCCTTATTTGTGTAAGCACAGCTTATCTAGTAGTGTGTCCATGGCTCGATGTCAGTGGAGGCTCTGTCCTTTTATTTATTTATTTTATTTATTTATTTGCATTTGTATCCCACATTTTCCCACCTATTTGCGGGCTCAGTGTGGCTTACAATACTTTGAGAATGATGGAAGTACAATTGGTTACAGTACGATTATGGATTACATTATGATGAGTTATAGAAAACAGAGTAAATACAGGATATCGGAGGGAAGGGGGGGAGGAGGGTGGAAGGGGTGGGGAGAAAATGAAAATTGGTGCAAGAGAATAAGGCAAGTCGTGTTGGCAGCTGAGGTCTCATAGCTAACGTACTATGTTGTATAACCATTTATAGATGGGGGTTTGAGCTGGGAGACCTCTATGTTTGATGTTTGCTGATATATGTTTTTGATGTAGTGTATTTTTATTGATACAGTTTGTTCATGGCTACACTTGTGTATTTCTCTTGCCAATAAAGACTATTAACAAAAGAACATCAGAAGATAACAGTGGTGAGTTGAGAGGGGGACAAACAATATCGAGGTAACATAAAGGTCTAACATTCTTATTTGTGGGTAGGGTTTTAAGGGTGGTGAGGATACGGGAGAAGAGACTATCTATTGGTTTGTATGGACTTCATGTGTTTTGATTCTTGCCGTAGATTTTCTCAAACAGATACGTTTTCAGTAGTTTGCGGAAGTCGGTCAGTTTATAGATCGTTTTCAGATTGCGTGGTAGTGTGTTCCAGACTTGTGTGCTCATGTATGCGAAGGTCAATCCGTGCAATGCTTTGTATTTTATTCCTTTGCACTTGGGGAAATGGAGATTGAGGAAGGTTCGGGAAGATCTTTTTGCGTTTCTGGGTGGTAGGTCTATTAAATCAGACATGTATGCAGGGGCTTCCCCGTGAATGATTTTATGGACTAAAGTGCATACTTTGAAAGTGATGCGTTCCTTGAGTGGTAGCCAGTGTAGTTTCTCCCGTAGGGGTTTTGCACTTTCGTATTTTGTATTTTCGTATTTTGTATTGGCTAGCAGGCCAACAACAGCATGGATGCAGCTGAGAAATGTCTCTGGTAGTCGCTTCTTCGCTTGTCCTACTACTCTAACTTACTTGCATCCCTTCGACTTTGGAACATAGCTCCTCCTGCACAATAAATGTTTGAGCGAAGAACTGCTGAGCTAGTTAAGACATAAGCATCGCCACACTGGGACAGACCAAAGGTCCATCTAGCCCAGCACCGTGTCTCCAACAGTGGCCAATCCAGGTCACAAGTACCCAGTAGTAGCAACATTCCATATAGAACCCCAAAGAATAGCAAGATTCTAGAATTCTAAAGAATAACAAGATTCCATGCAGAATTTCAAAGTGTAGCAACATTCCATGTGGAACCACTAAGAATAGCAACATTCCATTCAGAATCCCATGCACATAAGTGTTGCCACACTGGGACAGACCAGAGGTCCATCTAGCCCAGCACCCTGTCTCCGATAGTGGCCAATCCAGGTCACAATCACCCGACAAGATCCACGGAGCAAAGCATTTTGTACCGCTTGTCCCAGGAATAGTGGATTTTCCCCTACGTTCCTTTAATAACATTCTATGGCCTTTTCCTTCAGGAAGCCGTACAGACCTTTCTTAAACTCTGCCTTAACCACATTCTCCGGCAATGAATTCCAGAGTCGAATCACGCGCTGAGTAAAGAAAAACTTTCTCTTATTTGTTTTAAACTTACTGCACTCCAGCTTCATCGCATGCCCCCTTGTCCTAGTATTATTGGAAAGCGTAAACAGACACTCCATATCTAACTTTTCCACTCCACTCATTATTTTATATACCTGTATCATATCACCCCTCAGCTGCCTTTTCTCCAAGCTGAAGAGCCCCAGCTGCTTTAGCCTTTCCTCATAGGAAAGTCGTCCCATCCCCTTAATCATCTTGCACCTGAGGGACCTGAATACACAGGCAGGTTGCCACTCAGCAGAGAAACTCTGTCCTCTGCAGAACCCTCCCTCTTTTCACCTTGTTCTGCGTGGGTCAGTTCAGAGAGCATTCGGCAAAGCTCGAAAGCTGGTACTTCCATTAAGTGGATCAAGTATATAGTTGATTCAGTCCAACCATCACACCTTAGCGCCAGCAATTGCTGGATGCCAGGACAGGATTAACTCCTTGGCAGGCCCTAGGCAAACAAGCATGCCGTGCCCCCTGTTGTAGCATAAATACAATGTGAAATTTCCGCAAGGTTATGACTGCAAAGGAAAACTAGTCGAAGAGGATGCAACAGATAAGAAGCTGCTTGCCCTCTCCTGCTGCCGTCTATAGGACGATATCAATATCAATTCAGTATCAATTTATTGTTTGTATACAACTGTATCCCCAGGAAGGGTTCACTATGGTTTACATTGAGTTACAAGGCAGTGTCCATAGAGTTACAGCTGTATGTCAGGATATCGTATGTATAAGGTTACATGGGAGTATGACCATTTTACAAAACGATTTACAGGAGATTATTAAATCAGGCAGAAAACAGTTTTCTATTAGTTACAACAGCAATATGTAAATCTTAGCGTAAAGATCAATGTACAAAACAGTATCGGACCTTAAGATTTGGAGGGAAGTAATAGATTTACGTAGAGCATTCATCGATGCACAGGGGTTGGGGAGAATGACAGACATCTGCAGTCGGTAGCTCTTTTTTTTTCTCCCCAACCCAGAGACACACTTCTTACTGCCAGCAGCTGACTTACTGGGGCAAACATCTGCCTTGGGAGCCACTGAATTAGCATATCTGAAGAGGTCTAGCCTAAACGTTAGGGTCCTAGGCATGTGCCTAGTTTGCCTATGCCATTATCCTGCCCTGCTTGATGCTCTTTAGTTATTTTGCTGGGAGAAAGAGGGTGAAGAATACTATTTTTCTCCTTGCTTTTTTCCTGAGATTATGCACCTCTTTTTTTTGTATCTCTTCAATGTCATTTTTCCAAGCTGTAGTCATTCATGATCATGTTTGATGATCTTCTCCTTACCTATTTTAATTTTTTGTCTTCTCTTTGAGGTGGTGTGACCAGAACTGCATAGAGCAGTACTCTTCACCACTTTTCAAGTGAAGGCTGCTTTGGCAGATGAAATTTAATATAGACAGATGTAAAGTGATGCACATTGGGAAGAATAATCTGAATCGTTGGTTCTAGGGTCTACTTTTGGACTCAAGAAAAAGACTTCATTGTAGACAATACGCTGAAATCTTCTGCCCAGTGTGCGGTGGTAGCCAGAAAAAGCAAATAAGATGCTAGGAATTATTAGGAGAGGGGATGCAAAATAAGACCAAAAGTATTATTATACCTCTGTAATGCTCCATGTTGTGACCTTACCTTAAGTATTTTGTTCAGTTCTGGTCGCTGTATCTCAAAAACGATATAGCAGAGTTAGAAAAGATTCGGAGAAGAGCAACCAAAATGATAGAGGGGATGGAACTGCTCCCATATGAGTTAGGGCTCTTCAGCTTGGAAAAGAGACGGCTGAGGGGGGAGGGGGATATGTTTGACGTCTACAAAATCCTGTGTGGTGTGGAGCGGGTAGAGGAGAATCGATTTTTCACTCATTCAAAGAGTACAAAGACCAGGGGACACTCAATGAAATTGCATGGAAATACTTTTAAAACAAATAGGAGGAAATATTTTTTTCACTCAACAAATAGTTAAGCTGTGGAACTCATTGCCGGAGGATGTGGTAACGGTGGTTAGTGTATCTGGGTTTAAAAAAGGTTTGGACAAGTTCCTGGAGGAAAAGTCCATAGTCTATTATTGAGATGCACATGGGGGAAGCCACTGCTTGTCCTCAGATTGTTAGCATGGATAGGATTTCTGCTAGGTACTTGTGACCTGGATTGGCCAGTGCTGGAAGCAGGATACTGGGCAAGATGGACCATTGGTCTGACCCAGCATGGCTATTCTTATGTTCTTGTGGCAAAGTGATTTCAGTGTGAATTCAGGATGGTTTCTGCACAAAACCGCTGGTGCCCAGCACAGTGATGCAATGGAAGGGGGGGTCTCCTTCCAGTGTTGCAACCAGTGCAGCTTTTCAGGTACAGTCAGAATTTGATGGAACTAATCCTTCACATTCTGTCTCCCTCCCCCCCCCCCCCCCAATCATATCTCTTTGCACCCCTCAACAAAATTTTGTTCCCAACTCCCATTCTGGCCAGTCTTAGTCTCCAACAACTTCTTCACTCAGTCAGCTGCTATCAACCTATCCCCAGTCTCGCCAAACCAGATCTCTCTCTCCACCCCCCCCCTCCCCAATTTAATGTTTCTCTCGCCTTCCATGGAGTCTTGCTGCTGTTGCTACCTCTTCTGTTTACCTCTAGCATTGCGTGCCTCTCACTGAGTTCAAGCCACATAGAAGCGTATTTTCAAACCGCTTAGTCTTACAAAGTTACATAGCAACCTATGGAACTTTGTAAGTCTAAGTGCTTTGAAAATGAGCCCCATGGTGTCCAGATGCCTTCACAGTTTGCATAGTACTTCAAGAATAGCACAGGAGTTTGTATACTGTACAGATCAAACTGGCTGAGGTTTGCACAGCCCTGAAGGGAAGCAGAATGGCTGTTCTACAAGCAGTGCCAGCATCAGACCTCCAAAGAAGGTAGGCGGAAAGTGGGTACTAGGGAAGACAGCCAGGGAGTCGCACCTAGGGATGATAGAATCTGTCGTTCGCCCCCAGACCTTACAGTGGAAGACTTCCGGTGTAGAGTAATTCAGATGTGAATGAACCTTGGATTTAACAGTATAATATTTACAGTAAACCATTTGTGAATAACTTGTGTCATACTGAGGCATATTTTCAAAGCACTTAGCCTTCCAAAGTTCCATAGAAACCTATGGAACTTTGGAAGGCTAAGTGCTTTGAAAATATGCCTCATAGTCAGCCTTTTGGACCAGCACTGCTCACATTGGGCTACTTCTGGCAGAGATATAATCACAGTGACACCCAAGATTTCTTTCTGGAACTGTGATAGAGAAACTAGAGTCCACTGCTGCGCATGAGACGTTTGGATTGCTTTTTTTTTTCCTTGTATTGTACATTGCTCTTCTCTGTGCTGAAACATATGTGTCATTTTCTTGCCCACTCACTGCTGTTTGTAAGATTTTTCTTTAGCAGCTTTTCACTGTCAGCTTTGGTGTTGATTCTTATCCAGACCAGAATAATTTTGCCGCCTCTGCACTCAGTACCATTATCAGCGTTGATTCGCTTCTCTGAAACCATTTCTGTGTTGTATAGCACCGCTTCCAGCACAGACCTGTGAGGGACACTGCTATTTATCCACCCCTGCTTTGCAGCCCTTCGTTTCTTACTGTCAGCCAGTTTATGAATGTGTTTTTTCTGGGGTCATGCACCTGAAAAGCGCTTGGGTTGTGCACCTGCTGTCAGGTGTGCAAAGTTGTGGATTGCCCCTGGCCAAGCCCCCTTTTGAGTTACACGCTGTGGGATTTAGGTGCACGGTATTGTAGCGTGTAGGCAGATGCGAATGCAAATTCAAAATAGTGCCAGTTATCTTCAATAATTGATAAGACCAATTCATAGTTGATAGCTTGTTAATTAAATTAGTTGCGTGCGCATCTTGGATCTCGAGAGTTGCACGGGGACAGAAATCCAACCTATCCCCGTCGCAAGTAATCTCCTCCATCCCAGCCCCCAGCTCACCCAGTCCCTGCTGCACAGTTGTCACCTTGCTATCCCCCCCCCCCCCCCCAAGAAAGTGATCTGCATGAAATATTTATTTTTATTATTTTGAAGTATGAAAACTACTTGTTTCTGAAACATGCTCAAAACAGAATAATCCATTTGTACAAAAGAGATGAGGTGAAAATGTGATTCCATGTGCCTCAATGAAAGAAGAGTTTTTAATTTTACTTCTAATCTTTATAACACTAGGTGCTCATTTTCAAAGCACTTAGTCTTACAAAGTTCCATAGTAACCTATGGAACTTTGTAAGGCTAAGTGCTTTGAAAATACGGCTTCCCAAGGCAGATTACAACAGTTAAGATAAACTCGTCAGAAAACAGGATATTCTCACTGAAACTTTTTTTTTTTATTATTATTTATACCCCGCGCTTTCCCACTCATGGCAGGCTCAATGCGGCTTAGGTACTTATTTGTACCTGGGGCAATGGAGGGTTAAGTGACTTGCCCAGAGTCACAAGGAGCTGCCTGTGCCTGCAGTGGGAATCGAACCCAGTTCCCCAGGACCAAAGTCCACCACTCTAACCACTAGGCCACTCCTCCACTCCATTTTGCTATACAGAACAGTGTAGAAAAATGAGCACAAAATACAGCCTTTATTAGTGCTGTTTTCACCAGCTAGAATACATTTTGAAGCTGTTTTAGTGATATTCAGTTTTTATTTTATGATATTTACACATGAGAAGCTTTCAAATAAATTCAAAAGCTGCGAAATAAGTTAAAAAAAATAATAATCTTTTGTCCTCCACCCTTTAAGACACTTCCTATCCAACTGGAACAGCTTTTGACTTTTTTACAGATGGGATCACGCATAGGCAGTTCCTTATTTCCAAAAATCTTTTGCTATTGTTTTCACTAGCGTTTGCTGTTTGTTTTGGGTGAACCAGTGTGGCGGCAGTGTCCACCTACCGGCTTCAACCCATTGGGCTAGATAGCAGGTTATTTTCAAGGAGGCCACAGAAATAGTGGCCTCAAAAGCATGTATATATTTTGCACTGATTGCTGGTAAAATCTACCTGCATTATTTGAACCAGTGCAGGCAGTTTAATCGTTGATATTGTAATCACTATCTTATGTAAAAGTTGCCTGAACTTAGGAGAAGCGAAGATGAAAGGGAACAGGGAGACAGAGAGAGAGAGAGAGCAGCGCTGTGACAACAGCAAGATGATGGAAGCGAGCACGCTTAAGAGCGGAGGCGGGAAATGAGAAAGAACATGCAAGCTAAGCAGGCAAACACCCCCCAAAGCGGAGGATGAGATCCTGCTAACAGAAAGAAGCTCCTGTTAGGAAGTAGGAAGCAGATGACACCTTTATCTCTGCCACAGCTGTGCCGAGTCCTGGCCTGCTCTGTGCACTGTGAATAAGATTGTAATATTCTGAAAGAAGACTGTCAGCTTTTTGTTATCTTTTTTTTAGGAAGTGGTAGGCGGTCGTCATATTCTAGACAATGCAGGAGACCTTCAAAGACGTCCCACAGGTGTTTGGTGTTGACATTTTACATTGCTTTTCCTGTGCGTTACAATTGTGAGCAGCTGGTTGGGGTTTCTGAGTTACGACATTTAATAAAAGTACGGAGTAGTCCAGAGGTTTCCTGACCCACTGTCTTGCAGCCAAACAACGTTGTGCACACATAATGGGTTTTGAAGGAAGGAGAGAGGTGTGAAGTCTAAAGACGGATAAGGGAGAGGAATAAGCCAGGGAAGGGGAGAATAATGAATGGAGAAGGGAATCCATTGAAAATCCAAATACACTGAAATGAGAATTGTATTCCTGTTACTGTTTCATTTTACTGTGGTTAGAAATCTGCTCCCCTAAGTTAACTTTCCAGCTGTTTTGGGGCTCTGATGATCATCTCTTCAGCTGTCTGTGCTGTATTCCTGACTTACATTTATCAGTGTGACACCTGCATAAGTATTTGCTCTTCAGCCGTCTTGCTGTATTCATGCTTTGTGTCTATCAACATGACACCTACTTAAGTAGACTAAAATACTAGCTCAGCATTGAGAAGAGAGAAAAGATGTGCTTATGTTGAAAAGAAATCCCTCAGAGCAGCTGGGTAGACCTGGGCAAGGTAAATGCAGGTTATGGGATGGCTGAGCTGGATCAGACTCCTCCACCTGTCATGGCTTAAGCTTTAGTGGTGTCCGTCTGTGTCCTTTGAATGGGAATAGGAATATTCCATGTCATCTGTCTCTGTGGCTCCCGCGGTATGTAATGGTGTTTCCCATTTTCTCTCAGATGCGCTTTATGATATTGTTCAGCCGCCAGGGGAAGCTGCGGCTACAAAAATGGTACATAGCCACTGGAGATCGAGAGAAAAAGAAGATGGTTCGGGAGCTTATGCAAGTGGTTTTGTCACGCAAACCCAAGATGTGCAGCTTCCTGGAGTGGAGAGACCTAAAAATCGTTTACAAGAGGTGCTCGTCCTATTCCATTTCCTCCTATTCTCGCCTAAATCCCAGCCAAACACCGCCAAAACCAGTACCCCTGCCATGAGCCCCTCTCATGTATTCCCAGCCACATTTCCATGGGACCACCAGCATGTATTAGCAGCCACACTCCTTCAGAAATCCCTGATGTGTATTTCCAGCCTTGCGCCTCGCAAACCCCAGCCCCAAATTTTCAGAGCCCCTCCTGTAACTGTAACCTGGATTTCTAGCTGAATGTGTTTCTCTCTCAGGTACGCCAGCCTATATTTCTGTTGCGCGGTCGAAACTCAGGATAACGAGCTCCTCACTCTGGAACTGATTCATCGCTATGTTGAGCTTCTTGATAAATATTTTGGCAGCGTGAGTATTTTTACGTTGTGTTCTCTTTGTTAACGGTGCTGCATGTGTAGGCCAGCGGTTCCCAAACTGTGAGTCAGGGCATCGTATAGGGTCAGAGAAACAGAGCTGCTTCTCCTCGCTCTGGACCTCCACTGTGACTTATGCCTAGTAATGACAGCCAGATGTATGCGAGTCGGTGAATGTTCATAGAGCCCTGCACGTTTCCTGTGTGAGCTCCCTAAAAGACTGGAAACCTTTTGCAAATACCGTGAGTGCGCATTGGTACTCAAGGACCTGAGCTGCTACTGTCCGTGTTTTGGATAAGTGGGGGAAATGGATGGGGTGGGGATAGCGGTAGAGGTCTGCTATTTTATCATCATCTTCTGGGGTCACTGGAGTTTTTAAGCATTATAATGGGTCTTATTGGATACGAGTTTGGGAAGCACTGGCCTCTCTACCACTAGTCTGTGCAGGGTGGGTGAATCTCTCCTGATAAAGCGTGGCACTGTATGTCTGGACCCTTAACTGTGTCATTACCTAGCTGATTAAATCACCGGTGTTAGAATATTAACAGTGCTTAACACATTCCCTCTGTTCAGCTCTTTCCTGGGTTAATTCCGAGAAGCCACCTCTGCTATCCTGACCACTTTGCATACTGACTCTTTGACCTGTAATAAGTGATGGTAGTGAAGAAAGAAGAACGAGTCCCAGCATATGAAATATTCCTCAGAAAGGGGAGTCTCCTCCATTGAGGGCAGATGGCCTCTGCTGTGCTAAGATGGATTGAAGGAGTAGCCTAATGATTAGTGCAATGAACTGAGAACCTGGGGTGCTGGGTTTGATTCCCACTGCAGCTCCTTCTGACCCTGGGCAAGTCACTTAACCCTCTATTCCCCCAGGTACAAAAATACCGAAAACAAAGTTAGACTGTCAGCTCACTAGGAATAGAGAAAGTACCTGTATATAATTTGTAAAGTGCTCTGGTTGTACCACAGAAAGAGGTACCGTATTTTTCGGACTATAAGATGCACTTTTTTTCCCCCCAAATTTGGGAGGAAAATGGGGGGGTGCGTCTTATAGTCCGAAGGTAGACTTCTTCCTACTCATGCGATCTTCCCTGGTGGTCTAGTGACGTCGGGGCAGGAAAGACCCTCCTCTTTCCTGCCCAGCGCGCTGCTCTCCGTCCTCCTGTATGCAGCCTGACGGTCTCGGCGAGATTCAAAATGGCCGCCGAGACTTCAATTCTCGGCGGCCATTTTGAATCTCGCCAGGGAAGATTGCGTGAGTAGGAAGAAGTGGTGACAGGGCCGGGGGGAGGGCGGGATTCGGACAAGACGCACCGGAGCACCTAGGTTTTAGAGTTGGGAAAAAGGAAAAAAAAAAATTTTTCCTATTTCCCTCCTCTAAAACCTAGGTGCGTCTTATAGTCCGAAAAATACGGTATATCAGATCCATGACCCTTTACCCTTTAGGTATAGGTAAGGGAGACGACAAGCCCACATCTCTTGTTCTGGGCAAATAAAGTGACTGTTGTCCTGCAGTTCTTCTGTTCAGCCTTCTCCTACTGGAGCCGATTTCCTAAGCACACTGTTCTCCAAAGACGAGCGGTTTTCCCAATTGCACAGCTCGGTAGCATCATCCAGAGGCTACTAATATGAAACACATTTTCTAGAGCTTTCCAGCAGAGAGTTGAGTAAAGTGGTGTGGTAGCCATGTTAAGTCCACTTTTACAGGTAATAAATAGAAGTAAAACAGAGAAAAGAAAAGATATCTTTTTTTTTTTATTTGACTAAATACATTTTTTTTGATTAGCTTTCGAAGGTAACCCTTCTTCAGATCAGAAATGAGCAAATGTTGACAAATATCAGAATTTTTAAGTAAAACACAAGAGCATTCCAATGACAGTCTCACAGGAAGAGGATGGGGGTGGGTTAGGTGAGAAACAGAGAGTGATGGATGGTTGATAAGAGGGTGACAAAGCACTTCTCTAATCCCTGGAAACAAAGGTCAACGGAAAGTTTTCAGGAGCTGATATTCTCTTCATTGGATCGGAAGTGTCAAATTACGTTGCTCATTTATTTATTTATTTATTTATTTTTGTTACATTTGTACCCTGCGCTTTCCCACTCATGGCAGGCTCAATGCGGCAGGCAATGGAGGGTTAAGTGACTTGCCCAGAGTCACAAGGAGCTGCCTGTGCCTGAAGTGGGAATCAAACTCAGTTCCTCTGGACAGTCCACCACCCTAACCACTAGGCCACTCCTCCACTGTTGCTACTATTTGAGATTCTACATGGAATGTTGCTATTCCACTAGAAGTCGGCCCTTGCAGATCACCAATGTGGCCGCGCAGGCTTCTGCTTCTGTGAGTCTGACAGACTCACAGAAACAGAAGCCTGCGCAGCCTTGTACATGGAATGTTGCTATTCCACTAGCAACATTCCATGTAGAATCTCCAGTAGTAGCAACATTCCATGTAGAATCTCCAACAGTAGCATCATTCCACGCAGAATCTCCAATAGTAGCAGCATTCCATGTAGTCTCCAATAGTAGCAGCATTCCATGTAGAATCTCCAATAGTAGCAGCATTCCATGTAGAATCTCCAATAGTAGCAGCATTCCATGTAGAATCTCCAATAGTAGCAACATTCCATGTAGAATCTCCAATAGTATCTATTTTATTTTTGTTATATTTGTACCCCGCGCTTTCCCACTCATGGCAGGCTCAATGCGGCTTACATGGGGCAATGGAGGGTTAAGTGACTTGCCCAGAGTCACAAGGAGCTGCCTGTGCCTGAAGTGGGAATCGAACTCAGTTCCTCAGGACCAAAGTCCACCACCCTAACCACTAGGCCACTCCTCCACTGTTGCTACTATTTGAGATTCTACATGGAATGTTGCTATTCCACTAGAAGTCGGCCCTTGCAGATCACCAATGTGGCCGCGCAGGCTTCTGCTTCTGTGAGTCTGACAGACTCACAGAAACAGAAGCCTGCGCAGCCTTGTACATGGAATGTTGCTATTCCACTAGCAACATTCCATGTAGAATCTCCAGTAGTAGCAACATTCCATGTAGAATCTCCAACAGTAGCATCATTCCACGCAGAATCTCCAATAGTAGCAGCATTCCATGTAGAATCTCCAATAGTAGCAGCATTCCATGTAGTCTCCAATAGTAGCAGCATTCCATGTAGAATCTCCAATAGTAGCAGCATTCCATGTAGAATCTCCAATAGTAGCAGCATTCCATGTAGAATCTCCAATAGTAGCAGCATTCCATGTAGAATCTCCAATAGTAGCAGCATTCCATGTAGAATCTCCAATAGTAGCAACATTCCATGTAGAATCTCCAATAGTAGCAACATTCCATGTAGAATCTCCAATAGTATCTATTTTATTTGTGTTACCTTTGTACCCCGCGCTTTCCCACTCATGGCAGGCTCAATGCGGCTTACATGGGGCAATGGAGGGTTAAGTGACTTGCCCAGAGTCACAAGGAGCTGCCTGTGCCTGAAGTGGGAATCGAACTCAGTTCCTCAGGACCAAAGTCCACCACCCTAACCACTAGGCCACTCCTCCACTGTTGCTACTATTTGAGATTCTACATGGAATGTTGCTATTCCACTAGCAACATTCCATGTAGAAGTCGGCCCTTGCAGATCACCAATGTGGCCGCGCAGGCTTCTGCTTCTGAGAGTCTGACGTCCTGCAGTGGGAATCAAACTCAGTTCCTCAGTTCCCCAGGACCAAAGTCCACCCCCTAACCACTAGGCCACTCCTTCACCTGTGGGCTGCTGGTAAGCACTTGTGTCACTCTGATTCTCAACCTCTCTTTCAGGTATGCGAGCTAGATATCATCTTTAATTTTGAGAAAGCCTACTTCATCTTGGATGAGTTCCTGATGGGAGGAGAGATCCAGGATACATCTAAGAAGAGCGTGCTGAAAGCCATTGAACAGTCGGACATGTTACAGGAGGTGAGGAGTCTGGCGAAGGGTAAAGAGGGAGATAAAGTACATCTGCCCCTTGCAATTCACGTGGAGGACATTTTTCGAAAGCCATTCATGCGGATTAAAGTGCTTTCTGGAAATTGCCCTTCCTGTATACGGTTAAAAGTATGCTTGCCTTCTCCATAGTGAACGTAATTTTTTCCTGCGTCGTCGTGCAGAGATTCCTGAGAGGAGTTAGGCCAGGGATGCTCAGCTTAGTCCATGGGATACACCCAACCAGTCAGGTTTTGAAGATCTCAAAATAAATATGCATGAGATAAATTTGCATGCACTGCCTCCTTTGTAATCAGTTATATCTCATGCACATTCATTGTGGATATCCTGAAAACCTGACTGGCTGAGTGTGTTCCGAGGATTGGATTGAGAACTCCTAAGTTAGGCAACAGTGCAAGTAGCTTTGCATTTGCACAATTACAAGTAATTTACTGGCTGGAAAAATTACCTACAGGAAAAAAAATAGAACTCAATAAATCACTGTAGATGCTTGTCTCATAGGGAGCTTTAAAAAGGAAAAGCAAGCCAAATCCGTGAGCAAAAGTGCCCGCGGGCTTTGCACTTAGCTTATAAAACAGAAGGTGGGTCTGCTGCCGGGGTGCGAGACATGACTGTACTGAGACACAGGGTGTACGTCTGCCGTCAGTGTGATGCCGACATTAGTTCCGTGGACTCATTCACTGTGTCTGCTTTTTGGTACATATTTCTCCCTTGCTCACGTTCTGTAATATATATGTCTTTAGTTCTGCAGTAGGTAAGTGTCTCCCGTGCTTTACACGTTTGTATGTATATCTGTCATTGCATCTCATTCGGTGGTGCATGGCTTGATGGATAGAGGGGTGTGTGCAGGGATGTCTCAATTGATGAGTATACGTCTCTGAGTGGGTTATATTCACCACCTCCACCCAATATCCAGCCCACAATGGTAGGGAGCAAAGTCTCAGTTCCGGGAAATAGATCATATTTTGCATCAATGACACACAAACATTGAATTAGGAGTTAATACAATATATAGTGCTCATCAAGGAGTGGAAGTTACTGTAACAGTGAGGTCAGTAGAAGCCCCTCCAGGCTGCCTAGAGTTAAGGAAAGTGGATAGGGAGGCAGGATCATAAAATATATACTTAGCAGACTGCAGTTTTAAGCATACACTTAAAGGAAAGTTAAGCCAGCAAAGATCCCTTGTCTGCAAGACCCCTAGGTTGCAAAGAAAGAAATAGTTGCGGCCTTTTCTGTGTGGGCCTAGTCTCATCAAGAAGGGCCAGGATCGTACAATTAAGGGGAAGTGGGACTTGATATACCGCCTTTCTGTGGTATTTTGCAACTACATTCAAAGCGGTTTACATATATACGGGTACTTATTTTGTACCAGGGGCAATGGAGGGTTAAGTGACTTGCCCAGAGTCACAAGGAGCTGCAGTGGGAATCGAACTCAGTTCCCCAGGATCAAAGTCCACTGCACTAACCACTAGATTAAGAAAAAAGATCTGAGTCCTAAGGACCCCATCCCTATCCAGTTCAAAAACAGTAATTATTTTCCATCCAATTAGGGATGGACAAATCAAAAATTATGAGAAAGTAGTTGCATGTGTCTGTTTTTTGGGTGCAGTCTCATATAAACTGCATCTCTGAAAATTTGGGCTGGAGTGAAGAAGTCCACTGGTACAAATGTACTGTACACATCAGTAGCGTAGCCATCTCTCCAATTTTGATGGCACCCAGGAGTGGACTGGAGGGGCAACACATTCATCCTCTCTCCCCCCCCCCCCCCCCTTCCCAACACACATGCTCTAAACATACAGAATATCAGCTAGGACCCACATAAGTATTTCTGGCCACTTCCTCCTCCCCCACCCCCGGTATATCAAATCCCATCCCCTTTCCCTTTCTCCTTCCCCACCGGAAGAACATCAAGATCCTTCTGCGGGATCCCCTCCCCCAGACTATCAAGCCCTTCCTCCGGGATCATGGCGGGCTTACCTGACCGATTCCTGGTGATCAGCCTAGACCTTGTGGGGTGTTGCATTTGCCGACCACCAGATGGAGACAGAGAAATGCAATAGTTCCTGTGATTTGCCCCTTTAAGGGCTCCATTAAGGCAGTGATCTTTAGTATTTTTCTGTCCCTAGCAGCCTAATCTTTGGGGATAATCTTCCCCTGTATGTACACACACAAACACGGAATACCAGTGCCCAAACCTTTTTCATCCTCATTTCTTTGGGGTATTCCTGGCAGTGGTGGAGCTACTGCTTTACCCCCTCGCCGGATGTCCTGGGTTCTTCATACCAGTGTTTGTGTGTTGATTCATATGTTAAAAGTCTATTCTCCCAGAAGCTGTTAGGACTGGCCTGTATTAGCTACTTTGTGACAACCTGAAAAAAAAGTTTGATGTATTTAATTGAATGCAAAATTTATATCCCATTCCCTGCCTTGGGGATCTGAACATTCTTTTTTATTATTTAAACTCATTTGTATCCAGTATTTTAGAAAATAAATATTGATAAAACATAAACTAAGTAGTAATTTCATTAAATTTGTCCAACATTATCAATACCACAGTCAGCCCACATTAAGGATAGAAAAAGATATTTATTTAGCAAATAAGCTAAACAATAATAATAAATAAAAAACAGTTCTAACATATTTTATCAGTCTATCTTGAATGCCTTGTAACCCTATCGCCCTTTATCCAGTCACCTGAACTCAGAATGTTATCGGCAAGAAATTGTTTCAGATGGAGCGGGATCCTCAAACGAGTAGTGTAACCCTGATATTGCCCTCCACACTCAGATCAGGAAGAGGTTAAAAAGTTTTTTTTATTTTCCCTATAACTTTTGCTTGATTATCGGTACCACATGAAATTTGAGTCTTCTGATCGTTATCTCAACTACTACGCTCCAATTAATCCTACTTATGAGGATCAGACAGGAGTCTATCTAATGTGATCTAATTTTGTAAACTGCATTGAACCCTGAATAAGGGATTTTAGCAGTATTTATTATCTCATTTATACCCCACATTTTCCCAACTGCGTCAGGCTCAATGTGGCTTACATCGCACCGTAGAGGCAGACGCCAATGCAGTAAATTAAGCTAATACTACATAAAACCTACATTCCTCAGCGACCCTCCAGACCGGTCAAGACGCGTGGGTTATGTCCTCCTACCAGCAGAGGGAGACTGAGAAAACACTAAGCTTTTGAAGCCTGTATATATAACCTGTGCAGAACCTCCACTAGCCAGTATTTTCTCAGTCTCAGCAGAGGTAGCAGTTGACAGCCTGTGCAGTCTCCAATAATCTGGTGAGGTAGTTTGTCATTGGGTCGTAGGATTTTTTTTTTTCCTTACAAACTTTATTCTGTTGCAGTACCCTGTACGTGTGTGTAAAAAAAAAAAAAAAAAAAAAGTGCTTTGAGGCCCTGGGTCTGGTGGGGCCCAGTTTTTCCCCCTGGGGTGTTACACCTATGTTTGGGTCCCTCCCCCTGTGCTGCTCTCTATTTCTGTTTGCTTGGCAGCTTTGTGCCTCGGCTGCTTTCTCAGTATTGTAGCCTTGAGTGCCTTACAATTTCCAGATGCCAGAATTAGAGTACTGTGCCTTTAAGGTCAGTTATTCTATTTCGTTTTGCTTGGCAGCTTTGTGCCTCGGCTGCTTTCTCAGTATTGTAGCCTTGAGTGCCTTACAATTTCCAGCTGCCAGAGTTGGAGTACTGTGCCTTTAAGGGCATTTATTTCTTTATTTTCAGCGGACCGAACGGGGGTTTCGATTCCTTGCTGGAACGAGAGAGCAGCGCTTCAGTGCTTTTGCAGTGTGAGTGAGTTTTTGGTTTGGCGCGTTTGCGGAACAGCTTTTCCCTTCCCTCGTGGTTTATGGCGGCCCAGCTCCTCCGATGGCGCGCGTGCTCGTGGCGAGGGGTAGAGGCGCCGGGCGCTCAGTGTAGCTTTGCGGTGCACCTATAAAGGTGGCTGCGGCACCCCCCGACTTGACCGCGGAGGGATTGATGGTGTCGGGAGTCTCCGGGTCAGCGGGAGCGTAGGCAGGGCCGCTGTCAGCGGGAACAGTTTCGGCGGGAACAGCCGCCATCTTGAGACTGACGCGGCCCGTGGAGCCAGCTGTTTTTGGGGCCTTCGGCCTCCGTTTTTGGCACAAAAGGGCCTATTGACGGTCCAGGAATGGTGGGCTTTCCTCCAGATTTTGTCTGGACGCGGTATCAGGCCTGGAGATCGGGACCCCCCCCCCCCCTAATTGGAAGAGGGGGCTATTTCCATCTTGGCTGAGAGACCACGGTTAGAGTGGTCAGAGGACAGGCAATGTTTTTTTCCTGTAGCTGCAGAAGCTGTGCTTAGTGATCTGGGGGAGTCAGATGGAATTGACGGCTCTCAGGAGCAGGATTGGTGGATTCCTGGAGAGGATCCTTCAATAGTGCGGATTTTCCATAGAGATGAGCTGTCAGAACTCATAGATCAGGTGTCGTCCACCCTTCAGTTTGGTCCTGAGGTGGCTTTGGGGGAAACTGTCCAGGATCCGTTGGTGAAGGGCATTCAGCGTCAGGCGTGATCCTTCCCTATGAACAAGGATCTCCGGGAGATGATTTGTCAGGAATGGGATTTGCCGTGTATGGTGGCAAAGGCAATGGCGAGGCTTTATCCCCTCCCTCAGGACGATAGGGATTCCTTTAAGGCTCCCACGGTAGATGCAGTAGTGACGGCAGTAATTATAGCTACGGCTATCCCGGTTGATGGAGGAACGGCCCTCCGTGATCCTCAGGATAGGAAGTTGGGATCTTTTCTCAAGCGTAATTTTGTTTTGTCGGCTCTAGCCCTGCAGGCCTCGGTTTGTGGGGGTCTGGTAGCTCGGGCATGTTTTCGTTGGGCCAAGAAGCTCCTGGATGATTCGGTAGATGTTGGTTCTTCTGGGGGTCAGGAGTTAGCCGACTTGGACATGGGTTCATCCTTTTTGTCTGAGGCTTTTATGATTTGTTGCCTACTTCAGACAAAAAATATGGCTATGGTTGTGGGTCTCTGCCACTTAAGGGAGCTATGCTCTTTGGAGAAGATTTGGACAAGTTAGTGTGAGGTCTTAGTGATACCAAGGTTCTATGGCTTCCAGATTTTCGGTTCAAGGCAGGGGCCAGAACTAGTTCCTCTCGGGGACGGTTTAGGGAGGCTCAGCGGTATAGGCCGGGCAGATCGAGTGGGACCTACCCCTAGCTGTCTGTTTGTCTGTCCAATTTAGATTGTAAGCTCTGTTGAGCAGGGACTGTCTTTTCATGTTAATTTGGACAGCGCTGCATAAGTCTAGTAGTGCTATAGAAATGTTTAATAGTAGTAGGACCTCTAGGGGTCGGTTTTTCCAGCGCGCACAGTTCTTTCGTGAGAGTCGTCACGGAGGGCGTGGCTTTTCCGCAGGAGGTTAGTATTCAGGCTGCAATTCCCAATGAAGGTGTGCGGGCTCAGGCTCTGGTGCATGTTGGGGCTCGGCTGAGTCTGTTTTACCAGAGCTGGGCCCAAATCAGGTCAGATCAGTGGGTTCTCAAGGTGTTTCGAGGCGGATATGCGCTGGAATTCGAAAGCTGTTCTCCCGAAGTGTTTCTGGAATCCTTCTGTCGGTCTTGGAGCAAGAGGGCAGCAGTGAGGGACACTCTGCGGTGGCTGCTCGCGTTGGGAGCCGTGGTTCCTGTTCCTTCAGATCAGCAACGCTCAGGGTGCTATTTGATCTATTTTGTGGTCCACAAGAAAGAGGACACTTTTCGTCCCATTTTAGATCTCAAAAGGGTCAATGCGGCACTCAAGGTGCCCTCTTTCCGGATGGAGACGTTGCGGTCGGTCACTGGTGCGGTCCGGAAAGGAGAGTTTCTCACTTCCCTGGATTTGACGGAAGCTTATCTTCACTTTCCTTCGTGCAGCCTTTTGGTTCCAAGTTACAGGGTCCGATTCGTCGGTTCCTTGCAGAGAAGGCGCCGACGGCCCGTACTTATCGTCAGGTCCTGGGCCTGATGGCGGCGACCATAGAGGTAGTTCCGTGGGCCAGGGCGCACATGCGTCAGGTACAGTCAGCTCTGCTCAGTCGTTGGTCCCCTCTGTCGCAGGACTTGGAAATGTGTTGTCTGCTGTCGGTGGCCCCTCGTCTCAGTCTCCGCTGGTGGCTCAACCCGCGCAATTTGGGAAAAGGAATGCCGTTGGAGTCCCCACAGGGGCTGGTAATGGTCACAGATGCCAGTCTGCAAGGTTGGGGGGCACATTGTCTCGGTCAGGTAGCTCAAGGCCGGTGGTCTCGGGCAGAAACAGAGTGGTCCATCAACCGGCTGGAAACTCGGGCCATTCGGGTGGCGCTCCAGGCCTTGACGTCGGTGGTTCGCCACAAGGCAGTCCGAGTGCTCTGTGACAATGCCATGGCAGTAGCATATGTCAACCGTCAAGGGGGGACGAAGAGCCTTGGCGGCGCAGTTGAACTCATCTTCAGGCTCTCTTGGCAGCGCATGTGGCCGGGGTAGGTCACATAGATGCAGATTATCTCAGCAGGCACACTCTAGATCCCAGAGAGTGGTCTTTTCTTCGGTCAGTGTTCCAGTGAGTTGTGTCGGTCTGGGGACTTTCGGTGATCTTAGGGCAACGGCTCGCTATGCGCAAGTTCAGAGATTTTTTTTTTTTTTCAGTCGCTGAAGAGACCCTTGAGCGGAGGGAATCGACGCTCTTGTTGCCTTGGCCTCGGGAGTGACTGTATGTGTTTCCTCCGTGGCTGTTAGTCGGTCGAGTAATATAGCGCATCGAACATCACTTCGGTCGGGTGATTCTGGTAGCTCCGGATTGGCAGCGTCGACCATGGTACGGAGACCTGGTGCGGTTGGCAGGGGCGGCGGCCCTGCCTTTGTTGGGATCAGTTCTGTGTCAAGGCCCGATAATCATGCCGGATCCGGCTCGGTTTTCGCTTATGGCTTGGCTCTTGAGCGGCACAAGTTGAAGAAGAAGGGGCTTTCGTCCAGTGGCTTTGCTACGATGTTGAGTTGCCGTAGACGATCCACTTCCTTGGCGTATGTCCGGGTTTGGAGAATCTTTGAGCACTGGTGTGAAGACCATCGAGTTCGGCCGTTTCGCTCTTCGGTGGCGGAAGTTTTGGAATTTTTGCACGATGGTGTTGATAGGGGTCTGGCCTTGTCTACACTGAAGGTTCAGGTGGCAGCTTTGTCATGTTTTCGTGGGAAGCTTCAGTGAAAGTCCTTCGCGTCTGTGCCTGAGGTAGTGCGCCTCAGTGACGGATGGTGCCTCCGTGGGATTTGAAGCTAGTTTTGGATGCTTTGATCAGGCCTCCGTTTGTGCCGCTGGTATCGGCATCTTGTAAGGATTTATCTTTAAAGACGGTCTTGTTGGTGGCGATTACTTCAGCACGGAGTGTTTCAGAGCTTCAGGCTTTGTCTTGTAGGGAACCATTTTTGTCCTTTCTGAGGGAAAGGTTTCGTTGCGGACGGTGCTTTCCTTTTTTGCCCAAGGTGGTTTCCGAGTTCCATGTTAATCAGGTCATCTCTCTGCCAGTGTTGGGTGATATGGCTGGAGATTCGGAGCAGCGTGGTATTGCCAAGCTGGATGTCAGGAGAGTTTTGAGTTGTTATCTCTCTGGAACTCAGGACTTCAGAGCCTCTGACCATTTGTTCGTTCTTCAGGGTGGCCCAAAGAAGGGTGCAGCGGCTCCTAAGGTGACCATAGCACGGTGGTTGAAGGAGGCGGTTGCATCTGCTTACTTGGTGAAGGGTCCTGTGGTGCCTAGGGGCTAGTCTGCTCATTCCACTAGGGGAATGGCAGCCTCGTGGGCGGAGAATAGTATGATTTCTCTGTTAGATATTTGTCGGGCTGCGGTTTGGTTTTCGTTGCATTCCTTTGTGAAGCATTATAGGATTCCTGTGCATGCAAAGGACGAGGTGCACTTTGGGGCAGCAGTTTTGACCTCTGGCCTTAGTAGGTCCCTCCCGTAAGTTAGTTACTGCTCTGGTACGTCCCACGCGTCTTGACCGGTCTGGAGGGTCGCTGAGGAAGGTGAAATTAGATCTTACCTGCTAATTTTCTTTCCTCTAGACCCTCCAGACCGGTCAAGAGCCCGCCCTGTCTGTATTGGAGGCCAGGAGGTGTGTTTGTTGGATAATTCTTGGCTGCTGTAGATTGTTGTTTCTCTAATTGCAGACTGTTTATTTCTGTTTTGTGATAGGAGTCCGGGACTGGTGGGGCTCTTCTTTGATAGTCCACCTGTAGAAGCCCAACTGTTTATCAAAGGCAAAGGAACATGTTTCTGTAAGAGCAAGCGGAAGATGTTTCTTGTTTTTGCAGTTTACTGTGACCACGTACAGGGTTGCTAGTTGTTGTTAGTGTTTTTTGTTTCTCTGCTTTGTCAGGGTTATACTAGCTAGTGGAGGTTCTGCACAGGTTATATATACAGGCTTCAAAAGCTTAGTGTTTTCTCAGTCTCCCTCTGCTGGTAGGAGGACATAACCCACGCGTCTTGACCGGTCTGGAGGGTCTAGAGGAAAGAAAATTAGCAGGTAAGATCTAATTTCACCTTAGAAATAATGGAGAGGATGGTGAAGGAACGGAAGGAACAGGAAAACCAGGGGAGAGGAAGGAAGGGTGGATGTATCCAAAATTGTCATTAGATTGATGTGTATCAAGCAGTGGAGACACATGCTGAGTCTTTGGGGTAGGCTTTTCCCAATAACATGGTCTTGAGAGATTTCCTGAAATTTAGATGGTTGTGGATGGTTTTTATAGTTTTTGGCAAAGAATTCCATAGTTATGAGCTGATGAAGGAGAAGGATCAAGCATACGTGGATTTGTACTTAAGTCCGTTGCCGTTTGGGTAATGAAGGTTTAGGTATGAACGGGATAGTCTTAATGCATTCCTGGGTGGTAGGGTGATTAGTTTAATCATGTAGCCAGGGACTTCACCATAGAGAATTTTGTGAACTAGGGAGCCGATTTTAAAGGTGATTCGATCCTTGACAGGAAGCCAATGCAATTTCTCTCGGAGGGGTTTGGCACTTTCAAATTTGGATTTTCCATAAATTAATCTGGCCGCTGTGTTTTGGAGTATATAAGATCAAATTTGAATTTGATCTCCAAAAAGGCGTTATGATGAATCTGGGTTGCTCATGAGAGACGTCTGAGAATACCAACACCCTTTGACCACAGAAAAGAACATTCCTCAGCTTGAAAGAAGCCTTAAGAATCTCAGTGTTTGTTAGTTGCATAGCTGAAAAAAGCAGGAAGGGTGGCCTTAGTTCTAATGGTATCTTTAAGGCTTTGAGAGTTTCAAATGATCAAGACCACCATCCGCATGATCCGGCCCCCACGACAGTTTAGAAATGTAATAGCAGTAATTCAGTACACTTTTATCTGATTCAAGAAAATACAGCGTTTCAGAAATAAACTTCTGGAGTATAGTTCTGCTGAAAAAGTAAATGAGTCGGAGGAAAATTAAGGAGCCTCAGTTTTCTAGCTCTGCAAATTTTCTAAATTGTCATATTTATAATGGAGTTTAGAGAGTTCTTTGTACTGGATCTGCCTGAAACAATTGTACTTGAGGTTTCAAAGTTAAATGGTCTTTGTGAAGAAAATCCATTTTCTGGACCAAATCCTGTAATTTATCAAATGCGTCTGAAGAAAAATTACACAAGCCTGAAGCAGTGCCCTGCAGTAATCCTCCTGTCCGCCAGATAGCCAACAAGGCAGTTCCCCTATAGAAGACATACATAGAAGCTTGCTCATTAGAAGAAATCATACCCTCCCCCTGGATAGTCTGAGGGGGTCTAGGGATCTGATCTTCCTTTCAAAGGGAGAGTCTGAAGTCCTTTCATGTGACCTTTCTGGAAGTGTGACAGAAAACAATTTGCCATCAGTCTTATCAGACAGACCTGTATATGGACATGAGACTATTTGAGGGGTGTATGAAAGAGAATTCATTTTCCCACCGAACTCTGACCCTAACTCTTGCAGTGTTCTCTGAAGACTGCACAGGCAGTATTGGTGCATCACCTCCCCACCCCACCCCACCCCAGCTGCCTTCTTGGTATTTGTTTGGCCCATGCCTTTAGGATTTGGGTCTTCGTGCAAGTATTGGTGCTGCTTTACTTCTCTCCCCATGTCCTGGGTTCTTTATTTATTTATGGGTTGCTTATATCCCACATTTTCCCACTCATGCAGGCGCAATGTGGCTTACAGAAAGTTATGTAAAAATTACAAAGGCAAAAGCACAGAAAAGCGTACAAGATGCAAAAAGGGGGAGGAGAATCTAACAGTATGAGCTAGGCAGGGAAGGGACAAGGGGGTGCATCAATCAACAGCGGAAATTAGGGAGTAAGTCTTGGCAAAGAAGGAGGTCTTTAACAGCTTCTTGAAGAGGGTATGGTCCTCTTGAGTTTTAAGGTGGCGAGGTAGAGCGTTCCAGTGTTTGGGACTCCAGTAGCGGAAGGACGAGGTGAAGATCTTCTTGTACTTGACACCCTTACAGCTCGGGAAGTGGAGGTGGAGATAGGACCGAGCAGCAGAGTTGGCATTTCTAGGCGGAAGGTCGATCAATGGGAGCATGTAATCCGGGGCAGCTATTCATGGCTATTTCATGCTACTGTTAGTGCCCTTCTTGGTGTTGTGGGGTCTTCATTCTTCCGTGGCAGATACCTGCTAGTAGGTTTGCTTTAAAAATGGTTGGAAAACCTCACTCGCTGTATTTACTTCAGTGGACCCAAATCATTTGGAATAGGAATGTGAACTGGAACTTTTCCCATGCACCTACCTAGTCTCTAGTTTTATGGCGGATGGGTCTGGTTGCCATATGTCAAGAGTCTCTCTCTGGTGAGTGAATGTGTGTCGTATGTATGTCTCACTTTTGGTCTCTTCTCTGTGGTGGATGGATGGTTTCCTCCAGCTGCTGAATTTTTCTCCTTGGCTGTAATCAGTGCTGTCTTCTCTGCTGCAGAGGTGACTCATCCATCTCACAGCCTTCAGTCCATCATTAGCGACACACAAAACTGATGCAGTTTATCTCTGGCAAGAACATGTTTTGTTTCTGTACGGCTGAAAAGGCTAGCGGCTTCACCTCTGCCACGTGCAGACAGCAAACTGTTCAGAGCGGATAATGTTATTATGTTCTTTGGGAGGTGGATGTGTCTGTGTTGGGAGCTGGGGGTGCAAGAGAGGGGGTGGGGTGAATCTGCTGAAATCAAGGGGGGTACAGGAAGTGGGTTTATCTGCTGCTGGTACATAGTATAGAGTTGTTGGGAGTCAGAGTGCAGGAGGAGAGGGTGTGGTTGCCATGTTAGTCCACCTGAATGCACAGAACTAAAAGTTTAAACAAAAATAAAGAAAAAGAAATTTGGCTCATTTAATAACACTTCTTGACAAGCTTTCAGGCACCAGCTGTTCTTAACCTAAGAAATGAAAACCTATGAAAAGGGATTTGTCTTATTTTGTTTTTATCATCTTTCTTTCTGAGCTGAGAACGAGAGAATGCAGGACGTAGGTATCTGTGCTGGATTTCTTTATTGTAGGAGGTATGTCTCTGTCCTTGCTGGAGAGAGAAATGGTGCAGGAGGTGGGTGTGAGTGGCAAGATTGAAGAGGTGCGGAAGGTGAGTTAGTGTTAGTGTATGGGTGAGATGCAGAAAGTGACCGTCTCTGTGCTTGGAATCGACCGTTTGGATGACTGCAGTGTGTCTATATTGAGAGTGAGGGTGCTAGAATTGGAGGGATGTGATCTGTTGGCAGTGGAAATAAGAGACGTAGAAGATAGGTGCTGCTGACCCTGTACTGTTTGACTCCTCTCCCTCAATTTCCTTTTGTTTTGTCTCTGCTGCAGGAGGATGAGTCACCCCGTAGTGTGCTGGAAGAAATGGGACTTGCCTAGCAACCAGCTGCAGCCGCTTTCGCTAGGGAACTTTAATCACTTTGTTCTTGACTTATGAGGGGCACCAACAATACAGCTTTGCCTTCCCCATGTGCCCAGGACCCCTTCTTGTACAACTCCCATTAACCCCGTGTACCCCAAAATGTATTGGGTATAATGTCCACTCTCCCAAATCTACGTAGGAGCCTGTCTTATACATCTGCCATTGCCACCGTTTGCCTAAGCGCCAAGCCTGGGTGCCGCCTGTCCTCGCGACACTAGGGCAACACAGCAAAGGCTACTGCAATGTTGAGGTAACCTAACACTAACTAGAGAATAGCAATAACCTGAAACATTTAAAATACTGAAAAAATACTTTTTAAAGGAGAAAAGCCCTCAAACTAAAGGACAAAGCCTTTAGTATGGTCTGGTTTAATATTTCAAACCAATGCGTTGTTTCTATCATCGGGCAAAAAACTCCTTATTGTGAAGACTTTTTTACTCTTTTAGACTTCTTTGTGTGATTACAGGAAATCTTTCAAAATGTGCAAAAGCACGAAAGATAAGTGCTGAGTTTTTGCACATTTTGAAAGATTTCCTGTAATCACACAAAGAAGTCTAAAAGAGTAAAAAAAAGTCTTCACAATAAGGAGATTTTTGCCCAATGATAGAAACAACGCATTGGTTTGAAATATTAAACCAGACCATACTAAAGGCTTTGCCCTTTAGTTTCTGAGGGCTTTTCTCCTTTAAAAAGCATTTTTTCAGTATTTTAAATGTTTCAGGTTATTGCTGTTCTCTAGCTGGTAGTAGATTGCTGCCTGTCCTCCCCATGTGCCCAATCTACGACTCTCACCCTCCTCACATGCCCAGTAACAGCCGTGTCCTGCTTATATTTGCATAAATATACATAAATGTGGAGTCTTCTCTCATGCATACATTTCATATCATCCTACCTACAAATTATTCCTCCAGATGTTTGGAGGGGAGAGGAGCAGATGTATGCAAAACCAGCCCCTGGTGCGTTGGAAGAAAGGGCAGATGCATATATTACAAGCTCATAGCGTAGGGGAGATTTGTACATACCTCAGTCCTGAGGCACATTGTGTAGGTTATAGTAGAGTTGTCTTTCTGCTGATGCCTTGAGGGTTCGAGGTGGTTTTGACATCTTTTTTGAAAGGAAACACAAAATCATTGATTTTTGTACATTTGAAGAATTTCAAACAATCAGAGGAAATTATAAGGGATTCTTAGAGGGACCAAGTATTTATCTGGACATTCTGCAGTGGATCCTAAAAGGAACCGAGTGTCCACCCCGGCCAACTACTGGATGCTCAGAGGGACCAAGTGTGGAGGTCTGTGACGATCCTAAAAGGGACTGAGTGTCCATCCTGGGCAAATGCGATGAATGCTAACAGAGACCAAATAACTATTCAGATACCTGTAATGGATCCTAAAATGGAACTGGCATTCATCCTGACCAATCACGATGGATCCTAACAGAATTTGCATCCATCCTATCTAGATATGGTAAAGCTGAAAAAAAGGGACAAAGTATTGATCTTATAAGATAATCAGCATCCGTCTTGGCCAGACGGGACAAATCATAAAGGGAATCAGCATCTATCCTGCCAGGTATGATGAATCCTAAAAGGGTATTGGCATCAGTCCTGCGAGAGGTGATGAATTCTAAAAGGGAATCGGCATCCGTCCCTTCCAGATAAGGGACAGAGGATTCATCTTAAGCCTGACACAGTGGACCCTAAAAGGGAATCCGCATCCATTCTGACCAAATACAATGGACCCCCACAAGGGACCAAGTGTCCACCATGGCCAGGTATGATGAATCCTAAAAGGGTATTGGCATCAGTCCTGCGAGAGGTGATGAATTCTAAAAGGGAATCGGCATCCGTCCCTTCCAGATAAGGGACAGAGGATTCATCATAAGCCTGACACAGTGGACCCTAAAAGGGAATCCGCATCCATTCTGACCAAATACAATGGACCCCCACAAGGGACCAAGTGTCCACCGTGGCCAGGTATGATGAATCCTAAAAGGGTATTGGCATCAGTCCTGCGAGAGGTGATGAATTCTAAAAGGGAATCGGCATCCGTCCCTTCCAGATAAGGGACAAAGGATTCATCATAAGCCTGACACAGTGGACCCTAAAAGGGAATCCGCATCCATTCTGACCAAATACAATGGACCCCCACAAGGGACCAAGTGTCCACCGTGGCCAGGTGTGATGGATCCTAAAACAGGGTGTATCTGCTGCAGCCAAACGGGAACCATTGTTTGGCAGATAGGGATGACAGAGAAGTCCTGTCCTCAAATTCGCTTTAGATTTATCCAGTTACGTTGTGTTTCTCTATTTAATTTTTTTTTTCAGACAAGGGTTTATTAATGAGTTAGAACTTGCTAAGCTCTGTGCTTTACACCCCAATTTCTCTCTCCATTTTTTTTTATTTTGTTTTATTTAACCTTACACCAGATGAAACCAAAAGAAAATGCTTTCTCCATAATGAGCCTCCTCCAGGTACCAAAATCCTCCACCCTCCTCCTCCTCATTTTGGTAGGAAATAGGAGGAGTCTTGTAATCTCTCAGATGGCCAGGCTTCGGGAGGGGGTGCCTGTGGCAGCTCGGTGCTAAGGGCTAGTGTACCTTTGTTCCCTAACATCTTTTTTTTTTTTCTCTCTCTCTCTGTCCCTAATCACAGGGTCCTCAAATCCAGTCTTCGGGGTTTACAACCCAGCCTGGTTTTCAGGATTTTCACAATGAATATGCATGAGCTCTGTTTGTATGCAATGGAAGCAGCAAATGCAAATATCCATTGTAGAAATCCTGAAAACCAGGCTGGGTTGTGGACCTCGAAGGCTGGATTTGAAGACCCCCCCCCCCTCCCTAAGGGATGGGAGTGGAATAGTCTTGAGCTGATTTTTAGGTGATGTATCATGATTGCTATTGTCTTTTATTGTCAAAATTATACAAAAGGAGATGTCAGTTTACTTTCCACAGACTGATCCTGTCTTACCTTTACCTAATAAAGTACACCTGGAGATTTTGTGATCATGTCTTTGTGTACTTGATTTATCTTTAAATCTTTTTACTAGGACATAAACATTAACATAGATGACAAGACATCTATTACATGAAATTGCAAAGAGGTAATATCGCATATCCCAATGAATATTAAGCCTTGGATTTTCTTAAGTTTCATAATTTCACTCTTCATGTCTCTATACTCCCATCCTGTTCAAATTCAGTAACACAGTACATGACGGCAGATAAAGACCTGCACAGTCCATCCAGTCTGCCCAACAAGGTCTTAATATGGGGCTGTTCCCAGCCAACAGCTCACGTGGTATTGTCTCATTTTTATTCTTTCCAACCAATGCAAGTTGGAAAGGATTATACAAAAGGAGGCAAGAAATGTCTGTCTGGGAGTAGAGTAAAACATCTAAACATTTAACAGAATGTGACGAAACTTGGCATGTAGGAAGGTAAAAAGACATATTCAGTTTGAAAATGGGTCGAATCGATTTGGGGGTTCCAGAGAAATAACCCCCCTCCCCCCCCCCCCCCCCCCCAAAAAAAGAAGAAAACATACAAAGCACAATTGGCCAAATGCATTTCTGTGAGAGGAGTTCAAGCTTCTGTAGAAACTAGCATAGAGCAAAACAGCAGGAATTTCATCTTTCGTAGCTGCATCTCCTTGTTTCCTACCCTCCCAGATTCCCCAAACTGTGTTTACCTCCCCTTCCACCCCACACAATTATCCCACCACCCTCAAACTGCACCCACAACCCAAAAGTGCCCCCTCTCAAGCAAATGGCTGGCTTCCCCAATTTGTCCAGAGGCACATCCTATGGGCCTCCTGTTCTTATGTTTACAGTTTCTATGGCTGCCACTCCCTTCACATGCCCAGCGGCAGTGGCGTCCTGCATATATATATTTTTGCATAAATATACACATTTGTAGCCTTCTCTCGTGCATACATTCATATCATCCTATACATAAATTTTCTGTACTGGACCTTAAGGACTAGATTCTATATATGGCACTGAAAAAATGTCCGCCTAGGTGTATGCTATAATCACCTATCTAGGTGTGGTTTATAGATTATGCCTAGAGGCCATTCCTGCACTTAACTCTAGGCACATCCATTTACACCAAGTAAAACTAGGAGGAAATAATATTTTTTCACTCAGTAGTTAAGCTCTGGAATTCTTTGCCGGAGGATGTGGTAACAGCGGTCAGCGTATCTGGGTTTAAAAAAAGGTTTGGACACATTCCTGGAGGAAAAGTCCATAGTCTGCTATTGAGACAGACATGGGAAGCCAACTGCTTGCCCTGGGATTTGTAGTATGGAATGTTGGTACTCTGAGATTCTGCATGGAATCTCGTCACTGTTTAGGATTCCAGAATCTTGCTATTCTTTGGGGTTCTACATGGAATGTTGCTACCCTTTGAGATTCTGCATGGAATCTTGTCACTCTTTAGGATTCCAGAATCTTGCTATGATTTGGGTTTCTGCCAGGTACTTGTGGCCTGGATTGGCCATTTCTGGGCTAGATGGACCATTGGTCTGACCCAGCATGGCTACTCTTATGTATGTTCTTATGTTGGTGTAAATACCAGCGCCTAAGGCACAGAACCAGGTGTATTCTATAACCCTGCATATAATTTTTCGGAACGCCCATGGTCCGCCTGTGGCCATACCCCTTTTTTGGCAATGTGCATTGGAATTAACGTGCACCACTTTACAGAATATGCTTAGAAATTGGGCTCGTAAATTCTAATTTATTTGTTTATTTTATTTATTTATTTGTTACATTTGTATCCCACATTTTCCCACCTATTTGCAGGCTCAATGTGGCTTACATAATACCGTAGAGGTAATTGCCTTTTCCGGTAGTGAAATACAGAGAGTTGTAGTAGACGAGTAAGGTTCATGCGTTATAGGCACATTGGGGAATCGTAGAGGGGAAGAGTTGCGTAGAGTCTATTACGAGCTTTGGTTTCATTGTGTTGCGAGGTTTAGGCACTTAGGTTGGGTCGGATGGGTATGCCTTTTGAACAGGTTGGTTTTTAGTGCTTTCCTGAAGTTCAGGTGGTTGTACATGGTTTTCACGGCTTTTGGTAATGCGTTTCACATTTGTGTGCTTATGTAGGAGAAGCTGGATGCGTAGGTTGATTTGTATTTGAGTCCTTTGCAGCTTGGGTAGTGGAGGTTTAGGTATGTTCGTGTTGATCTGATTGTGTTTCTTATTGGTAGGTCTATGAGGTCTGTCATGTATCCCGGGGCTGCGCCATAGATAATTTTGTGGACCAAGGTGTAGATTTTGAAAGTGATACATTTGATTGGTAGCCAGTGTAGTTTTTCTCTGAGTGGTTTGGCGCTTTCGAATCGTGCTTTGCCAAATATGTCTGGCAGCTGTATTTTGAGCAGTCTGAAGTTTCTTTATGAATTCTTCTTTGCATCCCGCGTAGATTCCATTGCAGTAATCTGCATGGCTTAGTACCATTGATTGTATCATGCTGCGAAATGTTTCCCTCTGGAAGAAAGGTTTCACGCGTTTGAGTTTCCACATTGCGTTGAACATTTTCTTAGTTGTAGATTTAACTTGGCTCTCAAGTGTAAGGTTTTGGTCAATAGTGATGCCAAGGATTTTCAGGCTGTCTGCAATAGGGAGGGTGTGGTCCGGAGTGTTTATGGTTGTGGGTTTGTACGTGTTGTATTGGGATGAGAGGATGAGGCAGTGTGTTTTATCTGTGTTGATTTTTAGTTGAAATGAGTTTGCCCATGAGTCCACGATGTTTAGACTGAGTTCGATTTCGGCTTCTAGTCTACAAATACCTGAACTGTTCAATGCGGATTACAAAAAAAGAAAACTGGACTAACACAATCCAGGAATTGCATATTAAAACTTAATAAAGATCAGTCAGCTCAGAACTACTTATCAAACAACCAAATATTTGAAATTGGTACAAATTTTCAAAGGTAATGAATTCCATAATACCACAGATTGGTACTGAGGAGAAGCATTAAATATGGACCTATAAGATGTTTCACAGATGGAAAGTGTAAAAGCATGAAGTTATGAGTGTTATATGGTGAATTAATATGCAGTACACTGGCCCAGTCACAAATATAGAAAGACGCTAAACCGTTTAAGATGTTATAAATAAAAGTACAGTGCTTAAAATTAGCCCTGGCTGAAAATATAAGTCGAGCTGCTGCATTCTGCAGCAGTTGATCTCTATTAACTAGAGTTCTTTAACAACCCATGTATATAATATTACTGTAATCCACTCTGGACAAAACCAAAGCCCGAACCACATTAGATCTCACATATATCACTCCATACAGTTCTTAAACAACAATTCATCTAACTCAACTGTATAAGATTGTCCTAGGATGCAATCATCCAAAAATAGTCCATCGTGGACCAATCACTCCGCGTTGGCAGTACACAAATATGTCCTGGTAGTCCACTGTCCAATCAGTGAAAAGTTCAGCAGATGAAAAACACAGCGTTCACAGCTAAGGGATTGATGAGCAGCAAATGAGTAAATAAAAGTTCTGCTGCAATCTCAGTCTCGCCCACCATCAGATGTGAAATCTTCACAGCTTCCAATTCTTATATGGAGATCGTTAAGGGTTGACTTGTTCCTTTCATTCACCATCCAACCATCAATCTGGTCTCAACACAAGCCGTGTTTCATTTTTACTTCATCAGGAGACCTTTCACAAATAACATTAACCGTTACATTCATATAATGAGAGATTTGTATTAAAAAAAAACAAAACAGCGAAGATGACTAAAAGTAAATAGAAGACGCTCCAGATAAAAATCCAAAGTTTATTGATCGGTGAGCAAGACTCAGGAGTCTTTTGCGATCAGAGAAATCAATTCTTGTATTCGTCAAACAGTTGTGGAGCTGCAACGCCTCTTATGTCTGAATAAAATAGTGCTCTGGAAAGCTTTCTAATCTCGAGTATGGACCCGGATCAAAAATTGTAAAACCAAGAGGTTTGTATACTATGGAGGCAGTGCATGCAATCCCTCATGCATATTCATTGTGGATATCCTGAAGCTGATGTGCCCCAAGGACTGGGTTGAGAACTACAGGTATAGGGGAAGATTCTGTATATGGCGCCTAAAAAGATCAGCGCTGAAATCGGTGCTGACTAAGCGTGTTCTATAAACGACGCCTAGGCGCCGTATATAGAATATACTTAGTTGATATTTCAGCGCCTAAGTCTAAGCACATCCATTTACACCAACCAAAACTTGGCGTAAATCCTGGCACATAGATTACTAGAATATTCACTCATAAAGTACTCCTTACAACCTTAATTTCTTCAACTTGTTTATTACGCATATACCTATATCCTGCTTCAATCCTCGGAACTCTCAATCACTCACCGCTTTCACTCATAGCATTCTGTTCTCATTCACTATCGTGGTGACATTATCACTTCTAGTCAATTAACACAAAGACCTTCATTTACTTGTGGATAAGAGCATAAATTCAAAGAACATGCTTCAATCATTTGCTATATAACAAATCTCCTTGAACGTGCTATAGATGTTCCATCCACTGTTCACTAACGCAAACAAAGTCTTCGAATACAAGTTCATGTATTGTGAAAATTGTCATATTACAAAGATCCCTTTCTGTGGCTGTCCTTTGCAATGAAAAAGCCCCAACCCTGGATTAAGTTATGCATTCCTTGAGAAGGGTAAATAAATTCGGTAGACGTACGAGGATTGATACCAACCTCTTCAGAACTGCCATCCAGACCCATCTCATTGGCTTGATAACTACACTATACTTTATTGACTGAGGAAGTTATGTTTGCTCTGACATGTATCATAAGAACATAAGAGTAGCCATACTGGGTCAGCCCAGTGGTCCATCTAGCCCAGTATCCTGTTTTCCAAACAGTGGCCAAGTAACCTCGCAGAAACCCAAGTCGTGGCAACATTCCAGAACCCCAAAGAGTAACAAGATACCGGAATCATAATGAATAGTAAGATTCCATGCAGAATCTCAAAGAGTAGCAACACTCCGGAACCCCAATAGTAGCAACATTCCATGGTACCAATCCCCGGGCAAGCAAGCAGTGGCTTCCCATGTCTGTCTCAATACATACAGGGCAGGATTAAAGCATATGCAAGCTAGGCACGTGCCTAGGGGCCCATATGTTTAGGAAGGGCCCTCTCGGATGTGCTGATTCAGTGGCTCCTGAGGCAGATTGTTACCCTGCTAAATCAGCTGTGGTAGAAAGAAGAGGCTGGGGTGGAGAAACAGAGCCACTGCTGCCCGCAGAGACCTGTCCGTTCTTCACACGCTCCTCTTGTTGGCGAGTGGCGCTTCTTACCGCTGTTTCTTCCTCTGCCAGTTTTCCTCTGTTGACAGAAAGTCATGGGCCCCCATTTGTGGGAATTGTAAAACGTACTTAAATTACAGTGGTGGGGGAGGGGGAACAATGTGCTTGTGTGCTTAGAGCCCACCAAAGAGTCCTGCCCTGAACATGTAAGACAGAGGGGCTGAGGGGATGCGCAATGTTCAGAAATACTGCCAATCCGGTCCTTCACTTCTCCGCGTGCTTATTTTAAATTGCTTTCATTTGAACTCCTCTTTAATTCTCTCATTATTTATAGGTTTGTGATTCTTAGTCACCTGATTGTAAGTGTTTGCAAGGCTGCATTGCCTTTCAGCAGATTTTTTTATTCTAAAACAGACTTGAAGAGAAGCAGCTGAACTTAAATAGCATCCTTACTGAGATTTTATTGCGAATTTGGCCTCTTTCCCAGGTTTCCATAATGTACTTACTGGCTTTGTATATTCCCACTGTTTGGTGACTCTCTGTTATTTGTAAACCATACAGACCTTAAGGTGGGGACAGTATATAAGATCTTTGCTTATTATTATTATTATTATTATTAAAATGATAAAGGGGATGGGACGACTTCCCTATGAGGAAAGGCTAAAGCGGCTAGGGCTCTTCAGCTTGGAGAAAAGGCAGCTGAGGGGAGATATGATAGAGGTCTATAAAATAATGAGTGGAGTTGAACGGGTAGATGTGAAGCGTCTGTTCACACTTTCCAAAAATACTAGGACTAGGGGGCATGTGATGAAGCTACAATGTAGTAAATTTAAAATGAATTGGAGAAAATGTTTCTTCACTCAACGTGTAATTAAACTTTGGAATTCGTTGCCAGAGAATGTGGTAAAGGCGGTTAGCATAGCGGAGTTTAAAAAAAAAGGTTTGGACGGCTTCCTAAAGGAAAAGTCCATAGACCGTTATTAAATGGGGAAAATCCACTATTTTGGGGATCTTGCCGGGTATCTGTGACCTGGATTGGCCACTGTTGGAAACAAGGTGCTGGGCTTGATGGACCTTTGGTTTGTCCCAGTATGGCAATACTTAGAGATACCAAAGCATTCCTATGGGCGTGTCTAACGTTTAGCGCGCCCACAATTTTAGCGCACGCTAAAAACGTGAGCGCGCCTTAGTAAAAGACGCCTTTAGTTACTATGCAACACTGATTATTGATTTTATTTCAAAGACGGTGTGAACAGGAAGGGATACTGGGGGGGTTCGTATGTCAGCAGGATGATAGGGCAACGGAATAATATCTGACAATGAGTTTAAATACTTCAAGTTTTTGTTAAGTCCTTTTCTGTTAGCTTTAGATAGTTTGATCAGATGCCTTTTGAAAGCAGAGAACGCGGTCCCTCGGCACACTTTTTATTATTGCAAGGATGGAGCTTTCTGCTCCTCTCCTCATGTTGTTTTCTTTTCTTCTCTCTTGGGTTCTTTCAGCTGGAGCTCAGGTTTCTCTGATTCCAGTGCTGTGATATTATTAAGGGTCTGCTAGAACAGCCTTCATATTGTTAGACCAAGAATAGGTAATGGTGAACAGGCTTTTCATGGTTGTATCTCAGAGTCTGCTTACGTGCAGGGTCTCTGATTTTTTAGTGATAGCGGAAAATGCACCTGCTGGCTAATGTTCTCATGTGAATTCCAGTGCTCTCATATTGCTTTTCAGGTTTGTGCAGGTGGTATACCCTGAGAATAAGACAAATGTTTTCTGGTACATGTGGTTTCTGATGTCTCATGGATTCAACACTGTGCTGTATCCATTAGTGCTTCCAGTGGCCTGGGCTTCTCTGCAGAGTCCCATAAACGTGGATTCCTCCTTTGCAACCGCAGATCTGAATATCCCATGATTTCAGCACTACTCGTGACCTGTATTGTGATCCAGTGAAAATGCTCAAGGTATTTTCTATCCTATAGCCTGTGGACTTGAGAGTTTTCAGCTCTGGTCCTCGAGAGAAACTGCTTTTCTGGATATTCACCATGAATATTCATGAGACACATTTAAGGTTAGATTTACGAAAAAGCACTACTGCATACTAACAGGCATTAATGTGCTTTATTTACCACATGCCGACATGCACTGATGTGTATTATTTACTGCACACTATCATGCGTTGATGTGCATTATTTTTCACACACTGATATGCAATATTTACCACACACTGACATACATTGATGTATATTGTTTACTGCACATTAACGTGCATTTTTTATTACACGTGGACATGTATTGATGTGTATTATTTACTGCGTACTAACATGCATCGATGTGCATTATTTACTGTGTTATTTCACGTTATTTCTGGAAACGTTTGTTTTATTCGTTTTTGTTTGGCCATTTTTTCGTCATATGTGCAAAGTTGTTGAGTGTGCATGCTTTTGCATGTGCAAAGAGGGTACACTGTTTGTAAAGAGTGCGAACTGTGCATATATGTGCAGCGGTTCATGCGTGTGTGATAGTTCATGTATGCATAATGATCCCCCTCTTTGCAGAAAGTGTGCACTCTCTGAAAAGACTGTGCACTATTATTGGCAATCAATTACGTGCAAAGTTTCCTGCTTTTCCCTGCTTATTTTTAAAAATATATAACGATATACAATGACATGGAATATGTCATTTTGACATTTCCCATATCATTGCAAACATAGTAACATAGTAGATGACGGCAGAAAAAGACCTGCACGGTCCATCTAGTCTGCCCACGATAAACTCATATGTGTATACCTTACCTTGATTTGTACCTGTCTTTTCCAGGGCACAGACCGTATAAGTCTGTCCAGCAGTATTTCCCGCCTCCCATCACCGGCTCTGGCACAGACCCCGTATAGGTCTGCCCTCCCCTATCCTAGCCTCTCAACCACCAACCCCTCTTCCCCCTGCCCATCCCTGTTATTTACTGCACATTAACATTCATTGATGTGCTTTATTTACTGCAGGTGCCTGTCCTATGCTTTCTTAAATTCAGACACACTCCTTGTCTCCACCACCTCCACCAGGAGGCTATTCCACGCTTCCACCACCCTTTCCGTGAAAAAAGTATTCCCTTAGATTACTCCTGAGCCTATAACCTCTTAACGTCATCCTGTTCCTTCTCATTCCAGGGTTTTCTTTCATTTGAAAAAGGCTCATCTCCTGTACATTAATGCCACGGAGATATTTAAATGTCTCTATCATATTCCCTATCTCCCACCTTTCTTCCAGAGTATACATATTGATGTCTGTAAGTCTGTCCCCATACACTGTATGACAGAGATCCAGGGCTGCCGAGGGAGGGGAGGCAGAGGGGGGGCAAAATTCCTTAGGCCTGGCCTCCAAGGGGGGACCCGGTTCTTGCAAGCTTTTTCTTGCTGCCTGCTTCCAGGTCTGTCCTCCCCTGCTCCTGCTTGCTGTCCAGGACCAGGGTGATTGCATTAGCCTGATTGTTAATGCAATCATCCAGGTCCTGACTCCCAGCATGGACAGGAGCAGGAGAGGACAGACCGTGGGAGCAGGAAGTGGTTTGCCGGTTCATAAGTATTGCCACACTGGGACATTAAGCCCAACATCCTGTTTCCAACAGTGGCCAATCCATGTCACAAATACCTGGCAAGATCCCGAGAATGTTCAATAGTGATTTAAATCTTGACAAGAAAGGGAATGGGGCTTGATATCACGCCTTTCTGTGGGTTTTTGTAACTACATTCAAAGCGGTTTACATAGTATACAGGTACTTATTCATACCTGGGGCAATGGAGGGTTAAATGACTTGCCCAGAGTCACAAGGAGCTGCCTGTGTCTGAAGTGGGAATCGAACTCAGTTCCCCAGGACTAAAGTCCACCACCCTAACCACTAGGCCACTCCTCCATTGTTGCTACTATTTGAGATTCTACATGGAATGTTGCTATTCCACTAGCAACATTCCATGTAGAAGTCGGCCTTTGCAGGTCAGCAATATGGCCGCGCAGGCTTCTGCTTCTGTGAGTCTGACGTCCAGCCTTCTACATGGAATGTTGCTAGTGGAATAGCAACATTCCATGTAGAATCTCCAATATTCCATGTAGAATCTCCAATAGTAGCAACATTCCATGTAGAATATCCAGTAGTAGCAACATTCCATGTAGAATCTCCAATAGTATCTATTTTATTTTTGTTACATTTGTACCCTGCGCTTTCCCACTCATGGCAGGCTCAATGCGGCTTACATGGGGCAATGGAGGGTTAAGTGACTTGCCCAGAGCCACAAGGATCTGCCTGTGCCTGAAGTGGGAATCAAACTCAGTTCCTCAGGACCAGAGTCCACCACCCTAACCACTAGGCTACTCCTCCACTCAAAAGTTTTCTGCTCTAATGTCAGAGGGCAGATTATTCCAGAGACTTGGTGTCAAATAGAAAAATGCTGAAGACATGGTGTATTCGTATTGCTCACAAACTTGGAGTAATCTTTCCTTGCTTTTACCTTCTGTGAAACAGATTCATTGCAGGTGATTTTTTTTTTTTTTATGCATCATTTCATTACCCAGCATTTGAACACTGAAATTCTCTTCCTGTAGAGATTAGATGCGAACGCTCTTATTGAAAATTTTGTAAATTTTTAAAAACCCATTTATTTAGGAAGTTTTGAAGATATGGTTTGTGTAATCTTATGTAATGGGGTCCTTATTATGCATTGTTCAGAGATTATTAATCTCCATTGAATTGTTGTAATCTGCACTAAGCAGGCACATAGCCAAACCTCGATTTGGGTGTTGAGGGGGGGTCCTGCTGCTGCAACCTCACATACCTGGGCTGGAGGGGGTCCCCAAACTCCGCCAACAGAAGCCTTCCAGCAATAATGCCTCACAATGCTCAATTTCACTAAAACTGGGCATGCACTTATTTTTTTTTGGGGGGGGGGGGCTTCTGCTGGTGGGGCGTGGGGACTTCCATCAGTCAATCCAGCAGACTTTGGGAGCCCAAATCAAAATTGGGGGGGGGGGGGGGCAGGTCCCCCATCCTCCCCTTGGCTACACCACTGGCACTAAGCCTTCGGGGATAGAAGTTCCTTGTAGATGTATGAATGCAGCAGACCTTCAGTGCATGCATGTGCTGAGGCCCCTCGCTGTTTACCTAGAGGCTTGCCTGCTCATTCCCAGTGTGTGGGGAAATGTAATACTTGCCCAGGCTGCCTGCTATTTTGCTCCCCCCACCTACCAAATCTCAGCATTCCAGGTGACTGCCTAGCATGCTTAATGGAAGCACCCGCCCTGGTTGTTGGAATGATGACCACAGAATGCAGAAGAATTGTTTTCTGTGTATGTTGGCCATTCTTTAATGCCATTGGTGATACTGTTTAACAGGTGAAACAAAAGGCTTCAGTCACCCAATAACCTTTACCTATTTTGTGACTGTTTAAATGAAACATTAAATCAATTACTTATCTCCAGCAGATTTTTTTTTTTAATTTCCAAAAGTCTTTTCTGTCCTGGACTATTTCTGTGCAGCCCACTCTCTCCCCCCTCCCTCCATTCTTCTCGTGGCCAAA
Organism: Microcaecilia unicolor; assembly: GCF_901765095.1. NCBI lineage: Eukaryota > Metazoa > Chordata > Amphibia > Gymnophiona > Siphonopidae > Microcaecilia > Microcaecilia unicolor. The sequence goes on along the minus strand of NC_044044.1, from coordinate 21,805,014 downwards.
ACAGGACTCTGCAGATGGCAACAACAGTTGAGTGGGTTAAAAGGAATTGCAGTGCCTGTCTGGCAGCAGGCTATAGCCGAGGTGTTTATGGTTCCATGCCCAAGAGAATCACTGTGCCTGATTCCAAATGAATTTTTCCAGCTATAGCGCTGAGGTTATCATTCTACGTTCTTCAAAGATGGATTGTTTTCCCCAAATTGTGATGCTTTATTTAACTCCACCCCTCTCAATTCAGTTAGGACATGTAGCAACCAAGTAATATATATGATCATGTGTCCCCCCTCCCATAGACAACTCATTCAATTTTGGGAGAAAATATTTTTGGAAATGTTGTTAAAAGAAATCGTCTCCTGTGAAGGATTATTAAACCTCCGTGCTTTGATGAGTCACTCTGATTTCCATGGAGCCATTTCAGTATGGGGTAAAATGATGTTATCGAAATGTGTCAGGGATTGCAACGGCATGATTGAGCAGGAACGGAGGCAGGAGTTAAAGGAGGACTTCTCAAACCTATCCTGAAGACCTCCCAGCAAGCAGGTTTTTCAGGATAATCCACAGTGAACACGCATGAGATTAATTGATCTATTTGAAAATGTTTACATGTCGCCTATCACAAAAACCTGAATGTCGTACAACATTTTAAATAATAAATAAAACATAAAAACACCATACTTAAAACCAATGATAAAATATAAACCATAAAATGTAATTTAAACAAATAATTAGCCCACCTGTTTACAAAGCTGCGTTGGCAACTGCTGGTGCGCTAGTCCCAACACAGCCCGTTCATTTTGAATGGGCTGTATTGGTGCTGCCGCACGGCTTTGTAAACAGGGAATATTCTTTTCACATTAATATCCAATTCAACTATTAGACTAAAGATCCAAACGCCTGCCCTAAAACAAACGTTTTGTGCCTTTTCTTAAACCTTCAATAATAAGATGATGAGAGATATGCAATAAATACCACAATTGAGGCCACACAAGAAAAGGTCCTGGTACAAGTTTAAGCTGCATGCATTGCCTTCATGAGAGGGACCATCAACCTATTCTGATCCTCACATTACAGTGATCTTGAAGGAAAGTGTTTTTTGCAAAACATCAGTGACACAACCAGCAACAAGGTCATGCAATACCTTAAAAAAGAGTCATTATTTTAAATTGAACCCAACAATGTACTGGAAGCCACTGCAGTTGAGAAAGGTTAGAAAAGATACGTATGCTAAGATCTCCAGTGTGTGCAAATTGATCTTATGTATATTAATTGTGGATATCCTGAAAACCCAACTGTCAGTGGGGTCCCCAGGACAGATTTGGGAAGCCCTGAGCTAAAAGCCCCTTCATTCAGGTTTCTGCACCTCAAAGCATGTGTCTCCCATTTCATCCGAATGCACCAACAGTAAGTGGCAATTAAACATTCAACAGCTGTAGTGTTGGATCTCAAAGGCTTAACGTGCTTTTTGGTTTCCGTGAGCTAAGCTTTTGAAGGAGAGATGGAAGTTAAGTCAGTTTTGGCACTGGGTTCTACTGATTTGCTTTTAAGATTTTGTTCTCTTAGTATGTGATATAAGGAGTAACCAAACTGTCTTCAGTGCGTGCAGATCTTTGTCGTATTCATTGTGGAAGTCCCGAAAACTCCACTGGCTGGAGATCTCCAGAACAGGTCTGGGAGCCACTGAAGCAGAGGCAGTTTCTTCCATTTTGTGCCTATGGAATGAACGCTTAGTACATCCGACCCTTAAATCCCAACCTTTCATCTTTCTCTTTTTCATAGAAACTGCAGATGAGATGCGGAAACACCGTTCTGCAAATAAGGAGAGTAACTCGTAATAAAATAGTTGCTTTTATTTCTTAGCAAAACTAGTAATCCACATGCTATTTACAACAGGCAAAACAGTGTTTATTAAGTACAACAGTTGTGCAAGGACAGAAAAAACAAGTTTACAGGACTCAGAATCTAACTTCACAAAAGCAAGACCTGGAGCAAGGCGGTAAATGACATGACTGGAGAAGGACATGCTCTTTGCATGTAGGTTACTTGTAAGGTTACTTTCTAGTCAGTCCTTCTTTCCATTTGTTTTCATCGTGTTTTGAATAATGTCGTTTTGAGTAGTTTAATTGGAAATGCTGGTGAACTTTCTGAGACACTGTGTTCTTTGGATATGATGAAGTCACATGGCAAACACGCACAACATGCCAACTTGTTCACGTCTACAACACCATTATAGTGTAACATGAGCAAATTCACAACATGTATCTAATTTTTGTGTGTGTGTATGTATATATGTCACAGGCAAATAGAGGCAAGGGTAAAGGGGGATGATAAGGTGTCAACTGGGGGTTAGATTTCTTTAGGGTACTTTAATATAAAATTATTATTTTATGTCAATTTGGAAAGGGGAACAATACAAATTGATGCAAACTGCATTTACACTCTCTGGAGCTTTGATAGTGCTTGGGAGAAGTGCCAGGCTACTTAATTGTGGAAAAGTCTTCCCCCTCCCCAATCGTGACCTTTCTGTTGAATAAGTGTGTGGAAATGAGGGGGTATATTTTCCCAAGAAGTAAGATGAACTATGTGGCATACAGGTTCGACAACAAAGAGACCTTTTTCTTTCACCCCTTCCCCGCTTTATTTAACATAATTCCATTTTATGATTTAATTCAAAGCACTTTAGTTGCATGGGGTGCCAAGACAGAGGGATTTGCAATTGTTTATTCTTTAAGCTGTTCTGTGGAATCTCAAAGGCTTTATGAACAGTTTTGGCTTCTGTGAGTTAAATTTGTGAAGGAGAACTCAGAAAGTCAGCCCAAGCACTGCGTTCTACTCATCTGCTTTTACGGTTCTGTTACGTTTGTGATTTGCAGGAATAATTGAACACTCAAAGATCATATTTAAAAAATCTATATCAAATTTTATTAAAATATTTGTATTGTTTCCCTTTATTACATTTGTACATGAGAAATTTACAAAAAAAATGTGAAAAGGCAACAGAAAAGATTGATACCTTAAAGGATTAAACCTGCCTTTCTTCTATCTAGGCAAGCCCTTGGAATTTTTTGCGCACGTTCATTCTGTCTGGAAAAACTGAAATGACCACAATTAATGATCTGGTCCAGTAACAGATCTACCCCCCCCCCCCCCTAAAAAAAAGAGCTGGGCCACGTGTTCTTTCTTTCCTGAAACGTCTCATGGGAAGGGAGAAGGGGTTAATTTCTAGGACTTAGAGAAAATATATTGATGGTATGTCTCAACAGCGGAGGAATATTAATCTTTATTGTAGGGAAATTGAATAGCAAAAAGAGTTTAGGGATTTTTCACATTTTGGGATGTGTTTTATGAATATTTTAGAGATGCTTTGGTGTATCAGAATTACTGGAGGGAACATATATTAGGAAAGCTTAGGAGCAGTCATCAGACAAAGCTCTTGGCTTTGGAATTAGAAATTGTCCTTATCCCCCCCCCAATCCCCCTGTATCCTCACCTCTTATTGAGAATGTAACAAAGTCCAATGTTTATGGGGCCTTGTCCACTTTCAGCTCTGGTCACTGGGGCTACCAGCTACACAGACTGAAATGTGGTCTTTATGTTCCTGACTCATGCATAACCTGATTATGTTTAACACACAAAAATGGTTTTATTTTGTTGCTTTCTTGTTTTTTAACGACAAAGTGGTTTTTGCAGTTTACTGAAAGACTTCTGGGTGCTTCAACAAGATCTTCTCAATGTAATTCTCCAGCTCTTCCTCCTTCTCTTGGCTATCATCATAATAATCTTCCCTCTGCATCAAGAGTCCTGGTGCCTTGTAGTAGTATTGGCGAGGTTGCTGGAAAGTCCTAGGCCTGATATAGTTGGGGTAGGTATTCTGCTTGGGTCGGTACCTTCTAGGCACTACAATGGGCACCTCCTCATAGTCTAAGTCATTGCTCAGCACGTCATTCCAGGCCACATCTTCCTTCATACGGCGTCTGGAGGATCTCTCGGTCTGGTAGGATGGGTAGTAGATCTTGTGTGGGGTTTCATGTCGGGCAGGGGGTGTCCTCACCTTCTGTCTATGGGATTGTCGGTGCTTGGGTTCTATCCTCTCTGGAGAATCTTTCTTCTTCTTTTCCACATCATTGATGATATCTATGACATCATCAGCAGGCAGATGAAGTTTGCTGGAGATCTCGATGAGTTTATCTATAGTTTGGGGATCAATGTCATCCCCCTCTTCATTGGATCGCTTATCCTCTGCTCCAGTGTCTTCCTCCCTATGTCTTTCCTCCTCAGTGGCACCTCCATTTTCTTCATCCTCAAAGAGGAAAGAGTTCTTTTTTGTTTCATCCCTGAAGGCTTCCTGCTCCTCTTTGCCATTGTTGTCCTGATCGATGTTCTCCTCACCCTTCAGCAAGTACTGCAGCAACAGGTCTGAGGCAATATCTTCTATCTTCTCTTCTTCCGCCTGCTTAGCCTCCAGTCTCTTCCTTTCTGCTAGCTCTTCTAGATACTTCATTTTTTCCTGTCCCTTTTCCCTGGAGTACAAGCTCCTTTCCTCCTTGCTCTCCACAGCCTCTGTTGCTTGCTGTTTGTCCTTCATCAGTTCCTGAAATTCCTCCAGTTCTTTCAGGATATCTTTCTGATTTTGATCATAGTCCTCCTCCCTTTTTGGGCTGGAGAGCTCCTTTGCTGGGTTAGACCTCTCCCTCTTGGAAGTAGTGCTGTATTTCTGCAGTTCCTCCAACATTGATTTTAGCTTCTCCAGGTCCTGTTCATCCTGTTCCTCTTCTTCCTTCCAGCTTGGAGCATTTTCCTTGAATGTGGCTTGTTTGGCAGCGTCCAGGCCGGAGCTCCTGGTTCTGCTGTGCACTTTCTCAGTCATCTTCTCCTCCTGCAATGCGGGGACTTCAGGCTCCATATAGCTGCCCCCATATTGCTGAAAGTGAGTATCACTTCGATATTTGTCACCTGGTAGCTGCTGCTTCTCCGAGTCCTGGTTCAGAGCTTCGAGGAGCACGGCTGCCAAGGTTTGTGGGTCAATGTCTTTGAAGAGGTCATCATCCTCTTCAGTCTGGGCTTCATTCTTGGAGAGAGATTTGTCAGGATATTCAGAAGCAGGCTTGACATGCCCGTCCTTGAATGAGTGCTGGGGAGCAGATCTTGTTTGTACCTCCTTGGCTGGGTACTCGGAAGCGGGCTTAGCTTGCACCTCCTTGGATTTTTCAGCTTGACTTTTACTTTCTAGAGTCGTTTCCTCCCTGCTGCCTGTAGTCTCCTCCTGGTACAATGTTTTCTGTAGGTAATCTGGATGTTGGCCATCTACCAGAGGCACCCCATGAACACTGTAGTTGTGCAACAGACTAACAGAAAGGATGAGAGCAGCTCCCAGCAGAGAGGTTATCCAAACCATCGCCTTGCTCTGAGGGCTGTGGGAGAGAAGGAAACAAAAAAAAAAAAAAGAGAGAGAGAGAAGGGTTTAATGATGCTCAGAATCATTTTTTTTTCTTCTAACCTATTAAACCAGATGCAGAGCTGAGAAATCACTGAATGCAGCAGGCAGGCCCCTAAAGCAGAAAACAAGGCTAATGAGTCTGACCATTTCCCACAACTCGTTCAGTCCCTGAAGTGCAATTTTGGAAAGAAAACAATAGCAAATTCCTTTTAAGAGTTCAGATTTCCCGAAACCACAGAGGAGGCGTTTGAAGGTGCAGGCTCTTTTCCTACTCTTTGCATGGCTAAGAATATGCTGTGGCTGGCCCACTTAGTAACCGAAAGTAATTATAGATGGTTCAATAGATATAATCATAAAGCAAATAAATATAGCTAGGTCCATAGCTATGGTTATATATAGCTACATTTAATGTGCTTTACGAGCAGTTCGTGTACATTTACAGGCACTAAACCAAATGCATTGACGCTTCTTGTAAATCTTCCCTTTTCTGTTTGGCTTTCTAGCTCGGGAAACCCTAGCACTGCCAGGGATCTATCTGGGAGGGAAGGGGGATTGTCCGGAGTCTTGTCGGAAACGTTTGCACTCACATCTGTCTTAGTTAGAAGAGATAGACACACAGAAACCTTGACAGTAACGCAGAAAACGGAAAGACAATAGATCTAGACCTGTGCAGCACCGTAGAGAGCGGACCGGATGGATCAAGTGTGGTCCTGAGCCGCCCGTCATCTTGGGTGTTGGCAGATTTGGAGACGCAAACGAGGTGCCCTCAGAGCCTAGACTGACCTGTTTCTGCAAAAGAAACAGGAACTAATTCTGCAATTAGGAGAATCCGATACTGAATTATTAAGTCCAGTCCGAGAAACAGACAAAAATAAATAAATAAAGAGAAGGGGGAATCGATAAAGGGCGAGAGCCACACACAGACACGACGGATAGATATAAACACAAAGCCACGTAGAAACAAAAGGAAGAAAACGATGGAAGAATAAGAGACAGAGACATTTGTAAATAGACTACTGAATAAATGGGCTACCAGTTGTTTTTAATGAGGAGAGCTCGGTTTATGCATTTTATCGGGAGTTGAAGGAATTGCCTACCATGCATCCGAAGACAGAAAACTTCTACCATGATATGTGACTTTTGTGTGTCCAAATTCTTTGCTTGCCAAGACACTGTCCGTTCTTTAGAGACCCAAACAAAACTGACTGCCAGCTTCAGAGACAGCGCTGATGCCTGATCCCCGAGGTTTGCTAGATGGGATTCCCTCCTTGTGCTCCCCAGCTGCGGGAGGAGGTTGTTACAGGGACTGGTCTATCCTATCGCTGACACAAGTACAGCCACAAACAGCGCCAAGTAAGACCCACATAGCAAATGTATCATTTCCTCCCTTCTGTTTTCTTTATGCCTTGTTCTTTCTTTATACCTTTTCTCTTTTTTTCCCCTAATATTTTCTTTCGATCTTATTACAAGTTGTGCCCATCATTTAAAAAATATATTTTCTATTCTTTCTTTCTCCTTCTGAGAAGGTCTTATTTTTCATTTTTTTTTATTGTATCCGTTTCTACATGCATATATGCAATATACGTGTGCCAAGTCCGCGGGCATGGTCTAAAGATGAGGATCAGCCGGTTATCTAGGGCAGATTTAAGGGAGGCTTGATCTTGCTAGCCTCTTTCCCTGTATAAGCTTTGGCTATCACTACCCCCCTTTCCCCCCACCCCTGCACAAATAAAGTCTAGAGCAAAACAGCCGACAGAAGGGGGAACCAAGAAGGAACAAACAAATCATCACACCCTATGCGTTTCAGCCCTGTGCATGCGACGCATATACACACAAACACAAACCAAAACTAAAGAAAAAACAACCAGGCACAGATGGAAGAAGAAGAAACTAATTGGTGGGAAACCGTCTTGCATAATCCACAAATACACTGGGATATAATGTACATATAACACTGTGATCTATAATATACATAATACACTTGAGGTACAACAGATCTAGCATGCTAATTTTGGTAACCTGGGACTTTCTGCATGGGGTAAATGAGGAGTAATAGTGTCATTAGCTCTTACTTTGGGGAGCGGGTTGGGTCGTGCTCGGGATCTGGCTGGGCTCTCTCTCTCTCTCCAGTCTCCGCTTGGTCCTGCTACGTTGCCGGTCGCTGCTTCAGTTTCAGCACCGCGGACAGCGCTCGCCGGATTTATACCAGCCTGGGTCACATGCACCTCTCTTCGCCCCTCCCACCCTTGGCGTCACCGTTCATTCACAAGGAATCTGCGGCCGGGATTGGAAGGGACAGCGCGTGCGCAGCGCCGGACTCGGAAAAGGATGAATGGAGCAATGAATGAAAGAAGGGATGAATGAACAGGCGCGTTGTACTCCAGGCAACTAGAGTGGGGGGAGGAGGGTGGTCTGCAAGAACCCTTCACCGTCCTCCTCCTGCAGACGAGAAAATAAAAATTAGAAACTTCTTTATTGCAGAGCCCCAGGACCAGGCAGTAAGCGAGGAGATTGAGTACTGGCTGCTTCAGGTCGTGGACAGGCATCCGGGGGGGGGGGGGGGGGGGGGGGTATTAAGAATAGGGCATGCAGTTATGCACTGGGAGTACAAGGATCCCTAGGCTCTGCACTTCAGCTGCTGCACAGACGTATCAGCCCCCCAGCCTTTGTAAACTCGTGCATAGACACTCTGGTCTAGCAATCTTTCCTGTCTCTTACATGTCTTTTCCCCTCAAAAATTAAAAACGTATGTCTTCTCTATTCTCTGTGAATTTTTTTTTTTCCTCTTCATTTCTGCCACCTCTTGGCTGTTTCATACTATATCGGTTTCCAGTCCTGGAGTGAGCCTCTCTGTCTGTCTCTCTGTGTGTATTAGTTCGTGCATACTGTCTCAGACTCACTCTCTCCTTCCTTCTTATGTTTATAAACCATTTGAAGGCATAAATTTACCTCTACACCTCCCTCTCTCCCCCTCAGTCCATGAAAAAAAAGAGAGTGACGCCAGCTCTTACTTCAAGATTCTAATCTTAGAAGGACCTTCGAGCCTTCCTTTCAGGTCTGGAGTCTGTGGCAAGTAAGATAAATTTTTTTTTCCCTTCCTTTGTCAGTTCAGAAGCCGATGATTCACGCTACAGCGCCTGGCTCTGTCGAATTACCCTCGTCATTTGCACAGGGAGCCCAATGATCAGATTGAGAGGCTAGTGACGTCACCATTTGCGCAGTAGTCATCGATCAAAACCCTGCTCCGGTTCTGGAAGACAGGAGAGGGGAGGGGGGGGGGTGATATCTGAAGTTCCTAACCCCCATCTCCTTAAATTACCAAGCAATCCCTTAATCCCCTCTGCAGTCATTTCTGCCCTAAATGCAGCCCCCGTTCCTGTTTCCGGCTCTTTTTTTTTTTTATTAACTCCACGCACCTGGAGTCTTAGATGGCTTAAAAAAAAACTTGGGAGGGGAGGCAAAGAGATATTCTTTCCTTGCCTGACTTTCCAAAATTAAACCACAGACGGGGTTGAAAGTAAGATAAGGTAAAAGTTAAGCAAAGAAAACAGCCAGAATTATAGCCCTGACTGATAACCCAGTATATACCAGCTTGATCTCTTTACATTCTAGATTGCCACTTGGTAGCTCTCTAAACACTGGATTCTCACCCTCTATCCAAGAGATTCTCGTTTGAGTTATTGTATAATCAAGACTCTCACCAGGTGTAGATCTGAGTATCCTGCTTGATTCCGTTTACACAGAGGCTCTCATTTGATCTCTGTATAGTGAAGAATGCTATCTGACTTCTAGATGTACTAGACTAGACTCGTGTCCAATCTCTCTGTATAACACAATCTCTTGCCTGATTTCTGTTTCCTAGAAAATGGCGCCTAAGTTTACATGGAACCACACCAGACTTCACTTTGACTTTCCTATACTCTATCTACCGTGATCTATGTGATCTTTTCTTCGAAAAGGCGAGCTTTGACTTCCCTTTCCGAAATAGTAACTGATATTTCTTATCAGTTACTATTTCGGAAAGGGAAGTCAAAGCTCGCCTTTTCGAAGAACCCTAAAAGAAGGGAGGAAAAAAAGACGTAACTCCTCAGAGCTGATCTTATAAATTTCACTGACAAAGACTATCTTCTTAACAGGTATCGATCCCGAATGAGGGATTTAAAAAGAATGAAAGAAAGAAACCCTCATATGAGGTCGCCTGAATCTTCTATTGGATACGCGATGTCTATTGAGTTCTGGTTACATTGCATTCCGCCCTTAAATATTCAGAATATAACATAGGCTCCTGCTGTTAGATATTCAGGTTGCATCACAACGCGTATATCATCTCTGTAGTCTTTAGATATCCTGGATACACATGCAGCGTAGAAACCCAACATCAACCGTCTATGAAAAACCGCTTATGGCTATTTATTCAGTCCTAAGATGCTCGAGATATCTCATCAAATATCTCTCCCCCCCCCCCCCCGACAGAGTACAGAAGAACAAAGAAACGTTTGTAAATTACCCTGCAAAATATTACAAAGGGGGTGGGGGGGGGGTCGAACGGGTACCCTTAGGATGGGGGCTGTGGTTCTTGCATCAAATGCAAGATCAAGAAAAGCTCGCTCGAAAGCCGATGTCTGAAAATTGCTTTTTGTTTGCCAGATGGTGGAGAAGGTCTGACCTTGTACCTATCCAAACTTTTCATACTATAGACGCATAACTATTAGAGAAACGGAGAGAGAGAGAGAGACAAAGGTAGAAGAATGGAAGACGTGGGAAAGGAATTTCCTCACAGAGCCAGAAAATATTGCCAAACTGTCCCATTCTGGAATTCCTGGCAGCTGCCCTAATTATTACTTATAGGCTTCTGTCCAACTCAATCCCATCTCCAGAAAACTCCCAAGAGCCTTAGAAAAAAAAAAGAAATCCGCTCGCCAAATAAACTAACTTCTGGACACATGTTTTCCTCCTGCAACCGATCGTGTGAAATAGCTGTAGAAAAAAAAATCATTTTCTATCTTTTTTTTTTTTTTCTTTTCGTCTCTTTGCAGTTATATATTTTTTTTTCTCTCTCTCTGCTACAATAATACTGGTTTTCCTCTCCACTCGCCCACTATTTCCAACTTCAAAACGCAGGGATCGCGCGCATCTACTGTGTGTCATTTTCAATTCATCTGTGTATTTAGACCAAAATGCATTAACTTCTCAAGCCCTTTCGGGGGTTTCAGCTTTCTCTTCAGTTTAATGGGATGACTCATGACATTCTGCTTTCTCGTTCTCTCTCTCTCTCTCCCTCTTTCTGCCTTTCCTTCAGTCTCCACCTCATCGAGCAGGTACACGGAGGTTTTTCACAGGTAATAAATCACCGGCACCGTCTGGGTGCTTAGGCAAGACAGGGGTACTCTGGTAAGTTCAACTTTTCTAACTCTCTAGAACAAAAGAAGGTTACGAGGGCAAGAGAACTTGTATAAAGGAGTTTAAAGTGTCTACATTTTTTTTGGAGTATAAAGAGGGGGTAAGAAGTTATAGGAGAAACTTCGGACTATTCAACTCTTTTGACCGGCAAGTAAACTATCGGTTGTAATCGAATAGGTTCAGGGTAAAATCTTGTAAGCTCTGTCGAGCAGGGACTGTCTCTTCATGTTCAAATGTACAGCGCTGCGTACGTCTAGTAGCGCTTTAGAAATGATAAGTAGTAGTAGTAGTACCCCAAGAAAGGGTGGTAAAAGCTTCTCAAGCACATTGAGATCAGGCGGGAATCTTCCGCATATAGAAACCACAGTGTTAGGTATACGGATATCACGAGGGAGTCTCTGGTTTACAGAGATCTGATTCTCGGGTATATGAGGATCAGGCGGGAGTCTCCGGTACACGGAGATCACAATCTCAGGTATATGAGAATCAGACGGAGTCTCAGGTATATGAGAATGAGGCGGGAGTCTCCGGTACACGGAGATCACAATCTGAGGTATATGAGAATCAGGCGGAGTCTCCGGTATACAGAGATCTGAATCTCGGGTATATGAGGATCAGGTGGAAGTCTCCTGGATAAAGATTATCGGGTATATAAGGATCAAGCAGGAGTCTCCTGTATACAGAGCTCACTCTCCGGTTTACGAGGATCAGGCGGGAGTCTTCTCTGTACAGAGATCTGAATCCCGGGTAAATAAGGATCAGGCGGGTCTCAGGTACAGAGAGATCAGTCGGAAGTTATGGGTATATAGGGATCAAACGGGAATACTGGGCATATGGAAATCAGCTGCAGTTGGGTATATGCAGATAACAGACTGGAGTGCTGGAGGGAATCTCGGATATAGGGAAATCAGTTGGAAGTCTCAGGTGTGTCCGTAGATCACGGTAGATAGAGTATAGGAAAGTCAAAGTGAAGTCTGGTGTGGTTCCATGTAAACTTAGGCGCCATTTTCTAGGAAACATAAATCAGGCAAGAGATTGTGTTATACAGAGAGATTGGACACGAGTCTAGTCTAGTACATCTAGAAGTCAGATAGCATTCTTCACTATACAGAGATCAAATGAGAGCCTCTGTGTAAACGGAATCAAGCAGGATACTCAGATCTACACCTGGTGAGAGTCTTGATTATACAATAACTCAAACGAGAATCTCTTGGATAGAGGGTGAGAATCCAGTGTTTAGAGAGCTACCAAGTGGCAATCTAGAATGTAAAGAGATCAAGCTGGTATTTGTTCAAGTATAGAGGGGAGTGGGAAATGAACCAGGGACTCCAGTGTTGACAAGGACAATCTGGATACTTGAGACGATTTATTGATCAAAGACCCAACACAGCACTCTGTTTTGGCCTGTGGCCTGCCTTAGGGGTCTTATCCCAATAATGGATATCAATGTCTTCAATGTAAATATGTTGTTTGATCAGGCATTCCCGCCTTTTGATTGACAGATTTGCAACAATGCTACCAAAGTCTTTTAAAGACTACTCCATTATATTTCTGACTGGGCATATTTTATATTGAAGACAATGATATCCATGTATTAGGATAAGACCCCTAAGGCAGGCCACTGGCCGAAACAGAGTGCTGTGTTGGGTCTTTGATCAATAAATCTTCTCAAGCATCCAGATTGTCCTTGTCATCTCTGGAGTCCGTAGTTCCTTTCCCACTCCTCTTTTTTTCTCTGGTTCTCTCTGTGGGATCTCAGATTTCTCTGCCTGGGCAGTTTTCTGCTGAAATTCAAGTATACACAGATCAGACCAGGAAGAAGTTCTGTGTATATAAACATAAGCTGGAGTCTCACTTAGAAAGTGATACTCCTGAGTGTAGGGAGACAGAGGCAATGGAGGCAGTGCATGCAAATTAATCTCATGCATATTCAATGTGGATATCTTGAAAACCAGACTGGCTTGGCGTGTCTCTAGTGCTGGGTTGAGAACCCCTGCTCTAGAGCCTTGGTCTTCACTTCCAGCTCCAGGGCCACCACCAACAAGTCAGGTTTTCAGGGTACTCCTAACTAATATGCATGAGAGCCAGGCATGTAAATCTCTGTCTTGTATATTCATTAGAGATATCTTGAAAACCTGATCCAATTGAAGCCCTGGAGGATTGGGAGTGAAGACCAAGGCTCTAGAGCAGGGGTTCTCAACCCAGTCCTTGAGACACACCAGGTCAGTCATGTTTTCATGATATCTATAATGAATATGTATGAGATAGATTTGCATACAGTGGAAGTAGTGCGTGTGGATCTCTTTCATGCATATTCGTTGTGGATATCCTGAAAACCTGACTGGTGTGGTGTGTCCCGAGGACTGGTTTGAGGACCCCTGCTCTAGGGTATGCAAACATTAGGTGGAAGCTTCCCATATACAGAGTTATTAAGTAAGAGTCTTGGTTATATAAAGTGGGTGTTATCATACTATGTATGGTAAGAAAAGCATTAAAGGTGTAAAAAAAGATGTCTAGACTACTGGTTTTCATACCTGTCTTGAAGAACCACCAGCCAGCTGGATTTTCATGATACCCACCATGCATATTAATGACAGGCATTTTCATGCCTACTACCTCTTTGGTATGCAACTCTCTCTCATCCATATTTATTGTGGATATACTGAAAAGTCTACAGGCTGGTAGTCCACCAGGACAAGTTTGAGATGCACTGGTCTAGAGAACCCACTGGGGTCTATAAAACTAAATAGAGCTTGATGAGAAGGTCATAAGACCCTCTAGGCATGAAAGCTTGGAAGGTAAGTTGCCACAGTGTGCTTATGTGTCTATGCATTTAGGAAGTAACAAGGGTGAGAGTGTAGTCTCACGCACCACCCTTAGCAGAGGGGCTGTAAGCCTGGTGGCATGCAAAGGGGGGGGAAGTCCTTAGGGGAAATGCATGTTTATGATGGGAGGGGGTAATTTTAAAGTTGTTCGGCATGAAAATTGTGGGTAGGTCAGAAGGGGCAGGAGGATGTAGGGGATACATATCTTGCTCTGAGAACAGGTAGGGTTCCTGCTCCTCGGAGGAGGCATTCCTTTCCCTCCTATCCCTAGTCGCTTATATGATGGTGGGCTCCACTTTTCCAGACTCGTTGAGTATGCTAGGGATGTTGCAGCTTGGAGGGTAGTCATCCAAGCCATTTGGGCCCTTCAGGGAGGAGTTTTAGTGGAGTATCATAGTTTCACCAGTGGTGAAAACTATGCTGGTAATGGGTCAGGTGACCCGTAGGCATGGCAAGGAGGTACTTGCAGGTTACACAAGCCCTAGCTGTGATAGCAGGGCATGGGTTTATGACTACCTAGCTGTCACATGAGTAGTTATTGAGGGCATTTTCCTTCTTTGTTCAATCAAGTTTAATGGCTTGAGTGTTTGTTGAATTTTACTGGCTTGTTGATTTTGAGTTGCTAACAATAAACGAAGCTACAGTCTTGTTAATTCCATTCAGTTGTTTTGTTTTGGTTAAGACTGTGTTGTATGGGGTCAAGTCATTGTTGTAAAGTGTATAACGGGGTAGGGGTAGGGGCATTGGGTTGGGCAAACCTTTGCAATAAAGAGGGCATTCACAGGTCCCCATGTTATCATAATATCTGATCGTTAATGGTTGTTTACACGACTGTCTATAGCCATAATGTATGTCATTATCTCTTGGTGGGGAGGAGAGATATAATATCTTTTTCCTCTCTTGTTTTTTGTGTAGGTATGAAGGATATATGTTGTGTGTGTGCATGTATGCACATTGTATGTGTGTGGGGGAATGTCTCTTGGTTCCTGTATTTGCCTCTGAGTCTTTTCTCTGTTTCCCGGGAATGATCCAGGCCAGAGAGTGGATGAGTGAGTTTTCTTCCCCCAGCCCACTGTGACATGGATTTAATTTCATGGCTGGACAAATCATCGAAATGAAGAGAGTGGGAGGACAGCCTAGGAGAAGGAAGGAGGGGGGGGGGGGGAGAAGCGTGGGTGGCTGAAAGGCACTCTGTAGTGGAACCAGATAGTGGAAGGCGAGCGAATTAAATAGATGTCCCAGATACACTGATTTCACCTAGCTTGGAGTATGGGTGGCGGGGGATACATGGGGGGGAGGGGGGAGGGAGAGTATCTTTTCTTGTTATCTCTTTTCTTAAAGCCTGATTTTTACCCCTTATTTTTCACTCAAGGGGAAAATCTGAAGGGAAGAGAATTTCCCCTCCCCGGAGCTCAGAGGCAGACGTGAGGTGATGCAGACTCTGTCTGTGTCTCTCTTTTGCTGTATTTTTTCTCTCCCTCCCTCCCACCTTGGTTCTCAATTTCTCTTTGTCTTTTTCTTTCTTTCTTTGTATTTTAACCATCTCGATCTCTGCCTCTCCCACCAGACTTTTTTTTTCTCGGTCTTGGTTTCAGTCTCTCCCTGTCTGTCTGTCTCTCTCATTTTTTTTTCTCTGGTTATTTTTTTCACCACATCTCATTTGCTGACCCTATCTTTTTTTGTTTATCCTACATTGTCTCTCTAAGGCAGAAGCTGTTGCTTTTCAGGTCTGTGTCTGAGCTTGTGTTTTCTGGGGATACCTTTCCTGACTCCATACACCAGGTTGTGTGCTGTTAACAAGTCTCCTTACTGCATTAGAAGTATCCTTGTGCCTTTCCTCCACAATCACCACCCCAATCTTTTATAGATTTTTCATCGGCCCATTTAGGTTTAGTTTAAGCCTTTTAATTGATAGCTCAAACTGAGTTACATTCAGGCGCATTAGATACATTGATATAACAGGGAGGAAGAGGTCCAAAATATTTGATCATGTTATAAGTGAGTCTGTGTTGTATTAGGTCTATGGTGTAATATTTATTTATTTATTTATTGCATTTGTATCCCACATTTTCCCACCTTTTTGCAGGCTCAATGTGGCTTACATGGTACCGTAATCGGCGTTAACCGATTTCGGTATGAACAAATACAAGTTGCGATTAATATCAAGGTGATATTATGGTAGAGTGAGATACATGTATGGTAAAGACAATTGGGGAGAACTTAGAGAGGGAAAGGAAGAGTTAGGATATGTCCGTTACGATCTTTGGTTAAGTTGTGTCGCAGATGTCCAGGTTTTTTATGTTGGGTCGGTGGGGTATGCCCTTCTGAACAGTTCTGGTTTTAGTGCTTTCCAGAAATTCATGTGGTCGAGTGTGGTTTTTACTACTTGAGTGTGGTTTTTACTACTTTTGGTAGTGCGTTCCACAATTGTGCGCTCAGGTAGGAAAAGCTGGAAGCATAGGTGGATTTGTATTTGAGTCCTTTGCTGCTTGGGTAATGGAGGTTTAGGTATGATCTTGCTGATTTTATGGTGTTTCTGGGTGGTAGGTCGATGAGGTCTGTCATGTATCCCGGTGCCTCGCCGTAGATGATTTTGTGAACTGCCGTACAGATTTTGAATGCGAAACGATATAAAATAGCAAAAAAAAAGAAAGTGGCAAGTCCAATCCCTGACCGTTTAATAACCAATCTACCTTATAGGGGGTCTACAGTGTATTTCACAAGTCTATTGTTCCGTGGTCACATATCTTTCTCCAATAACATAGGCAGGCTGCACACGCTCATGCTCTTGATCCCACACATAAGGCACGCAATGACTGAACAGAATGCAAGTTTTCTGGGAAGAAATGGCCACAGCTTTATTGAACACATTAACATATCACCCCTAGGAAGCACCCGAGCCTTGAATCCAACATAGTAGAGGCTTCTTCTCCCCGCCATGCCTGTCCAGCTAGGGAGCCTGGTTCACTGGTTCATGTGGCGGCCAGCCATATCTTCACCTCTAACGTGGCCGCTTGTCTCTCCGCTTTGCACTGTACCCCTGTCCAGCATACCACCTGCTGTTTAGAGCCAGCTAGGCGTTCGGTCACCAGTGAGTGTTCTTGTTCCTGCCTCAAGAGACCGAACTCCCTTTCGTCCACTGCTCCAACACCTCCAACAGTCCCTAGGCTCGGGTGCATCTGCCAACTGTGATAAAGTTGGCTTACATCAAAATTACAGAACGATAACAAGCAAAGGCTCTACTTTAATCAAATGAACAAGTATTAGGCTGTACATTAACAAAATGAACAAGTACTGTGCAATTAGAGAACCGATAGCTAACATTTCTGTTCCTATCACAATAACAGTTTAGACTGGCTAGACATTATCCATGTGTCCTTGCTGCATGGGGGAGACTTAGCCAACAGGTTGTTTCATACTTCACCAGTAAACAGAAACAGCATAAGGTTGACAATTTTGCAACCGTTTCATACCCAGAAGATATATCCTGCGCCCTACGTAGCCCCTGAGGGGTTCCAAGGGAGGGAGGGGAAGCGATCCACTGCTCCACCGACAAAGAGGCTTCCCTGCCTCTCCGGCGGCTCTTTATTTGATCTTGCTGCCATTGGGTTTGGTCCTGCCCCTTTTCCGGCCTCCCCGCCAATCACTGCTGGGATCCCTTCTGACATCACTTCTTAAGAAGCTGGAAACCGGAGGATGGACCGGGCCGGGGAGCTACTGCGTGGCAGCCGCCATGTTATGTGCAGCTGCTCGCTAGTCAGCTCTCCGGCCTTCTTATATGAATAAGAACCTCACAGGGGGGTAGTTATTGATATGCATTAAAGGAATAATGCATGATGTTAAGGAGGTTGTTACAAACATGTGTTAAGGGAATAACACATGATATATGCCTCTTAACACATGTTAAACAGAAAAAATTGTGCATTATTTTATCACTAGTAAAAAAGGCCCGTTTCTGACACAAATGAAACGGGCGCTAGCAAGGTTTTCCTCGGAGTGCGTATGTTTCAGAGAGTGTGTGTGAGAGTGACTGTGTGAGAGAGAGAGAGAGTGAATGTGCGAGTGTGTGTGTGTGACAGAGAGAGAGTGAAACGGTGCGAGAGTGTGTGTGTGAGCATGAGAGTGTGTGCCAGGGCCCCCCCTCCCAGTTCCAGGTCCCCCCGCCCTCCTGCCTTCTGAGTTCCAGGGTCATCCCCCCTCCCTCCCTCCCTCCCTCCCTCCGAGTTCCAGGGTCATCTCCTCCCTGCCTCCCTCCGAGTTTCAGGGTCCCCTCCCTCCCCTGCATTATGCTCTCTCCCCTGCGTTCATCCATATGCAGGGAACGTCCTCTGTGCCCTGCCCCCTCCATCCATTCATGTGCAGCATCTCTCCCCTGCCCCCTCCAACTCCCTCCGAGTTCCAGGGTCCCCCCTCCCTCCCTCTGTCCCTCCGTCCCTTCCTCCCAGTTCCAGGGTCCCATGGAACTGGGAGGGAGGGGGGACAGAGAACGTTGGAGGAGTGACGTCAGCAGGTGCCCTGCCCCTCCATCCATTCATGTGCAGCATCTCTCCCCTGCCCCCTCCAACTCCCTCCGAGTTCCAGGGTCCCCCCTCCCTCCCTCTGTCCCTCCATCCCTCCCTCCCAGTTCCAGGGTCCCATGGAACTGGGAGGGAGGGGGGACAGAGAACGTTGGAGGAGTGACGTAAGCAGGTGGTTACAATCCCAGTGACACACATTGGAACGTTGGAGGAGTGATGTCAGCAAGTGGTTATGATCCCAGTGAGACACATTGGAATGTTGGAGGAGCAAATTATTATATTAGATGATGCATGGTAGTTTAAGAGCAAATGTTTGTTTCTGATCAAATATCAGGGTGTTCCAGAATAATGAGGCAATAGAAAAGAAGGCAGAATGGTGGGTTGATTCTAGAATGGTGGGCTGATTCTAATCTAGAACAGTAAGGTAGGGTAGTGAGATGCTGAGCAAACAAGGAATGCATTGAGCAGGAAGGAATGTAAGGGGTAATAAGTCAAGAAAGATAGGAAAGGATACCTGAATGCAAGACATTATGGGCTAAAGTAAGTAGTTTACATTGAATGCGGAAGATGATATATGACCAATGGTTTTGTTTAAGGAGAGGAGTGGTATGAACAAATTTACATGTGTGGGGGAAAACATGTATCACAGCATGTTGTAATGCTCATCTGTCTGGCGTCTTAACTAGAGCGTAAATGTAATTTCATGAAAACCTTTATAGATTCTGACATGCCTATGAGCTCCTACAGATCTTTCCCCATCAGAACTGCCTTCAGCCTATTGTACCCTGTTTGAGATACCCCCGTCTATTGTAATGTTGCCCTTTTGAAGACAAAGTGTAGAAAAGCTTATTGGTAGGGTTCTTGTGCTTCCTTTTGAAGGCACTGCTGAAAGCATGGAATTTATGTAATTTGGGCGCTAGAGTGATATAAATGTGAGGAGAGCAAAGAGCAGACCTACATCATTGAAGCCACTTAGATTTCTTCCTTTTTGTACAGATAGGAAAAATGCTTAGGGGCAATTCTCTAATTGGGCACTTAGATATAGATGTCCCAATGCAACATGGGAAGTACCTATTCTATAACAGCATCTGGGCCCCTAGATTCCAATACAGAATTTGGGCCTAAATGTAGGAACACCCACTTATGCCAGATCTATAGCTGTGCCATAGATTGGAGACATATCCATACCCCTCCCATGCTCTGCCAATGTCTATGCCCCTTGTAGTTAGGCATTAGAACATAACTGTAAGAATATAAGCATTACCATACTAGGACAGACTGAAGGTCCATCAAGCCCAGCATCCTGTTTCCAACAGTGGCCAATCCAGGTCACAAATACCTGGCAAGATCCCAAAGAGTAGCAACATTCCATGTAGAACTGCAAACAATAGCAAGATTCTGGAATCCTAAAGAGTAACAAGATTCCATGTAGAACCCCAAAGAGTAGTAACATTCCATTCAGAATCCCAAGTACATAAATTCAAAAGTATTGCCATACTGGGACAAACCAAAGGTCCATCAAGCCCAGCATCCTGTTTCCAACAGTGGCCGATCCAGGTCACAAGTATCTGGCAAGATCCCAAAACAGATTTATGCTGCTTATCCTAGAAATAAATAGTGGATGTTCCTAAGTCCATCCTTATTATTTATTTATGCTTTCTTATATCCCATTATTATCCAAATCCAAGTTTTGGTTCAAAGTGGCTTACATTTTGGTGGAGTTACAATCATGCTTTGCAGTGTGGGAAGATATCTGTAGTTCATGTGTTTGTTCAAGAGTTTATGACATCTATAGTTTGTGTGATTATTCAAGAGTTTTATGAATAGATCAAATTAACAAGGAAGATGTAGTTGTAGCTTTAGCCGTTAATTGTTTGTTTTGGAGTTATTTATTCATTTGTTTTGATGGGTCGATTTGAAGGGGAAGGTGAAGGTAGTCTTATAGTTACTTGTAGAATATTTTTGAAGAGGGTTTCATTTCTTTTCTGAAACGGAGGAAATTTTGAGATTCTTCTTATGGCTTTTGGTATTGAGTTCCACCATGCCTCATAGTCCTAATATTTTTTTGAAAGAGTAAACAAGAGATTCACATCTACCATTTCCACTCCTCTCAGTATTTTATAGACCTCTATCATGTCTCCCCTCAGCCATCTCTTCTCCAAGCTGAAAAGCTCTAGCTGCGTTAGCCTTTCCTCATAGGGAAGTCATCCCATGCCCTTTATCTTATTCGTCACCCTTCTCTGTACCTTTTCTAATTCCGCTATTTTTGGGATGCGGTGACCAGAATTGCACCCAGTATGGAGTGATACAAAGGCATTCTAATATTCTCAGTTTTGTTTTACATTCCTTTCCTAATAATTCCTAACATTCTTACATGCTCTGTTATAGAAAAACATGTAGTATGTTTAAGCATATAAATGCCAATTTTCTCAGCACTTACACACAGAAACAGAAGTAACTGCTTGTGCCCAGTCATGGAATTGTCTTGTTAGTGTACAGTCCCTTGTGAATTCTCTGTAAGGTAAAAACCTAAGATTGTTGACTTCTAGTTGAAAATTGATGATGCACACAAGCGGAAAGTAGTATTCATTTAATAAAAATAAGGGCGCGTCTAACCCTTCTTGGAAGATTATTGAGAGATGTTATACAGATTAAGATGGCGGGAGAAGAGGGAAAGGATCAGCATCCTTGCACTCTCTGCTTTCTTTCTCTTCTGAGTAGAGCAGTGGTTCCCAAACCTGATCCTGGAGGCACCCCAGTCAATCAGGGTTTTGAGATATCCAATGCATGCAAATATCTTTCATGAATATTCATTATGGATATCCCGAAAATCTGACTGACTGAGGACCAGGACTAGGTTTGGGAACCACTGGGGTAGAGAATTATTTCCAGAGAAGCCAAACCCCAGAACAGCCATGTAAACAGGATGCAGGGGTTCTTTATTAGGTGCATTTTGCTCATGCAACAGACGTGTTGGGTAGGGTCTGTCCATCCATTGGTGTATTTGTACATCCATCCATATACATAAGTTTGTTTGCCTGTAGGCAAACTTATACAGACAAATAAAGACATAATGAGGAGCCTACCGAAAAAGTCAGTGGAGTAAAGGAGAAATCCAAGCTCTGTGACCTGAACACAACCAGGGAAAGGAAATAGTTGGCATTAAAAACAAATGAAAATACAGCTGTGTATTTCAGTGTGTCACCAGGGTTCCAACTCTGGAAGCTAAAGAAAAGAGGATCTGTGGCTATAACAAAGAAATGGAGTGGAGGAGTGGCCTAGTGGTTAGAGTGGTGGACTTTGGTCTTGGGGAACTGGGTTCGATTCCCACTGCAGGTACAAGCAGCTCCTTGTGACTTTGGGCAAGTCACTTAACCCTCCATTGCCCCAGGTACAAATAGATACCTAAGCCACATTGAGCCTGCATGAGTGGGAAAGTGCGGGATACAAATAAAAAAAAAAATGTGCATGCAAGGGTAAAATAAAGGGGTGTAAATGCCTTACAAAGATAAAAGCAAAGTAGGGCAGGACTGATGGACCACAAAAGGAGCCCAAGCCAAAAGTCATAGAAGATGAATATCAAATTTATTGTCCAACAAAATAACACACAGCCATGTATCAGACTTGACACAAAACTTTTGTTAGAGGTACCATATAGTGGGACATGATGTGATATGGTAGAGAGTGCTGTGAAAGAGGTTTTTTTATCATATGGTGGAGCATGATGTGGTACGGTAGGGAGTGTTGTGATAAAGCTTGCTTGATATAAAGGTACATTATGGACCAAATTCAATAAACGGCACCTAAAACAAGAACGTACCTAAATCTGCACTACCCAAGCTGCAAAGGACTCAAATACAAATCAACCTACGCATCCAATTTCTCCTACATAAGCACACAATTACCAAAAGCCTTGAAAACCACGTTCGACCACCTAAAATTCCGGAAAAAACCGAAAAACTAACCTGGTTAAAAAGGCATACCCTACCGATCCAACATAAATGCCTGATCTCTGCAACACAACCAAACTAAAGTACGTAATGGTCATAACACAACTCTTCCGTTGAATGATTCCCTAATGTGGCTGTGCCACATGAACTTTATCTTACCACAATATCACTTTGTATTTGTTTACACCGGAGCCTGCAAAGGCCTCTCCGGTACTATGTAAGCCACATTGAGCCTACAAATAGGTGGGAAAATGTGGGATACAAATGTAACAAATAAATAAAAACTTGGCACAGAAAAAATAGTGCTTAGCGCCATTCTATAAACAGTGCTCAAAGTTAGATACTGTTTATAGAATAACATTTAGTGTAAGGAGCTGTGACTATTTTACACCAATGAATCCCTATACCTAAATTAGGCATGGATCCCCTTTATTCTCTAACTGCGCACGTAAATTGCAGGAATAGCCCTGATCCGTCCATGACCCTCCCAGGCCACATCCATTTTTGGATCTGTGTGTAAATTTTATGTGTGGACCCGGGCCATGTAAATTTACACACGTGAATGTTAATAATGCCAATAAGCACTGATAACTGTTAGGGCCCGGTTATTGGTGTTAATTGTCTTGTTATTCAATGAAATTGCATGTGTAAATTGGACACATGTGCAAATTTGTACACGTGGTCAAACAACTCCGCAACTTCTCCAGCTGGGTCTCTCAGGCTGATCCTAGTGCAATATACAGTTGAATATCATCAGCAAATGGATGAATATGAATTCCATGCCTTAAGGCAATATCAATAACTGGATGCACGTACGTATTAAGATGTCTACTTTGACAAGACTACATTCTGATTTTTTTTTTAATTTTTATTAGTCTCTTATCAGAACATGTCACAATACAAAAATGTGACTCAAGGCTTGAAAACGCACAAGTACAAAAGTACAATAACGAGGCACAAATGTAATGAAGCATAGAAACGTTACAAATCGCCCCAAAAAGGTATCTGCTCCGATACAGATTTTCATGTCATCCATAAAAACATACATTTTTTTCATTTTGTCTATATAGACCTTCAAAGACAGTGGACCTACGCCTATTTCTAGAACTTTTTGGAGAACCTCTTTTTACGAGCTGCGGTATGCACTACTGCACGCTTACTGCAGCTTAAAAGGGTTTACCACGGGCTGCGCTTAGGTATTGTTTTGACAGTGTAATGAAGCATACTATGCCATACTTTGTGTTGTTTGAATATTTTTAGTGCTGTAATGGTCTGTTGCTTATGTTTGACTTATTCTTGCTGTACACCGCTTTGAGTGAATTCCTTGAAGAAGGCGGTAAATACATCGTAATAAATAAATAAATAAAGTTTGGTGTGAAATTGTGGGGCGTGATGAACTATGATATACTTTATAATGGTATAGGGAGCCACAGTGTGTGACAGGCACCTCTGTGAAAAGCTTGATATGATAAAGTGGGGAATGATGCAGTACGGCAGGGAGTGCTGTGATATAACTAGGTAATGCGGCATGGTATGGCTATGCTATGAATTGTAATAAATCCAAAATAGCAAATTCCCAGAGGAATTACTCAGACAACTCAGTCAAAACAAAACATTCCTCAGATAAAATAAAAGAAACGCTATAAATAGCTGTTCAAAGTTAAACACATTCTGGAGGAGATTTTATTTATGGCGCCTAAAAAATCAGCACTGAAATCAGTGCTGACTAAGTGGATTCTATAATCGGTGCTTGATTATAGAATATACTTAGTTGATAATTCAGCACCTAAAACTATGTGCATCCGTTTACACCAATGAAAATGTGGCATAAATCCTGGTGCATAGATTTAAGAGCACTGGGCTAGATTCTAAAGCTATGCACGTAAATTTTGGAATGCTCATGAAACGATCATTTCCCCACCTATAACCACACCCCTTTTTGCCTGCATGCATTAGAAGTTTGGCACACTTCCTTACAGAATGTGCTTAGTGAGTTGTGTGCGTAAATTCTAATCAGTTCCAATTAGTTCTCATTATTGCTTGTTAAGAGCTCTTATCAATGCTGATTAACTTGTTAAGCCAATTAAGTTATGTGCATTGTTATAGAATCAGTGCCGAATTTGGCGTGGATCTCTAGGTGCACTATACAGAAGCCTTGGGACTATGTCTTATTAGATTTTAGTAAGATGTATGAGGGACTTGGAATAGCCAGACATAGAAGAAAGACAGAAAATGTCTGTTAAGAAAAATATCTACAGTCACTGGGGGAGGCTAATGGGGGAGGGGAAAAGGTCATCATAAATTTCATTGGCATTTGTAACTTTTTTTTTTTGTTCAATTTCTCCTGCAAAATCAGTTTTCCCTACTGTAACATTCTGTGTTGTAGTATTTTATGTCACCGATGCCACCTCATTCACCATAGCCCTGAAACTGTCCATGATGTGACTCAGTGACACAGCCCATTAAGCCATGCGTCATATCTGAAGCTGAAGAAAGGTGATTGTTTAACAATCAGTGCCCTTCACACCTCAGTGACTATTATGAGCCTTTCAAGCCAATGACGAGCCACGTATTTAATCATAGGGAGGAAGGAAAGGTGTAGGGGGCTTGTGGGGAAGGGGGTTAGGCTATGCTGCATTTTCTCAGTTTGTAAATGCAGCAATTAACATTTTCATTGAATAACACTTAATGCCCTTCCTTTGACGTCATGATTCTGGGATCATTCTTTCATGCAAAAAGCCTTGATTAAAATTATCTCAAGCGCTCCGAGAGAGGTATTTGGCCTTGATCAATAAAGGACTTAATTTAAAAAGAGGCTTCAATCCAGGCATCTATGTCATTGGATGCCTTGCTGTCTGCAAGGAGGGTTAGACATGGGCGGATCACAAAGCAATCCTGATGAAGGGAAGTTTCAGCCTCAATGGCTATGATTGGAAGAGGTAGGGATTGTTATTGATGATGTGAACTTTTACTGATTTTTGTAACTTGGAAATGTCAATCAAGCAGAAATCCAACAGCAAAAATACAACAAAAAGACACTTGCTTATTTTTCCTTCCAGAAATTAACCCTACAGACCTCAAATTCTAGGGCAAAATCTTATGTTGATAATCTTAAATTCTTCACACAATTTGAACATTGTCTTAGTCATGAAACATATGTTGTCCTCATCAGCTATGATTTTGCATTGGACACCAGTAATAAAGTTCTTTGTATAAAGGAAACGTGATGGTAAACTAAGTCCTCTAGTCCTGACATCATTTTATATCACTCCCAATGTTCGTTTTGTGAGCTATATTTCAGCTGCCTTAATATATTGACATTGGAAACTGAAAGCTGATTGTTACACACATAATAGACCACCATCCAGAATGAAGATTGCATAAATAACAGTTCCTGTTTTGTTTGGGATTTCCCCCCCCCCCTCCCCTATAGCTATAAGAAAGTTCATTCCATAACCATACAAAGATATCATATACAGAGACTATTGTGTTCACCTACAAAAAAGTGAGCATCTTGAAGCCTTAGTATCATATTGATTATTGCAATTATTTTGTCGATAGCTATCAATTTATCTATTATGTATATGTATATATAGTAGATGTGAAGGAAGAGAGAGAGAAAGAGAGAGATTCATTTATTTGGGTGGTAATTGTTAATTGACTTCACAAAAATGTGTTAGTAAGGTTTTCTGCAGGCATTACACTTTATTCATATTATTCCACATATAATGCAAAAGGCTCGCAATGACATATTTTAATCACGAATCCAGTAGTGACAGTTTTGTGATGATGAAGGGGAAGAGGTGGAGGATTTGGCAGGCTTGTGGAAATGATTCTCCATAGTCATAATGCATTTTTATTCTGAGTGCTTATAATTTGTGCCCATATCCACGCTTAACCTGCTTATCTCTAGAAACCATGGGCCTGTTTTTGCATAAAACATGGCTGAAATTCTTAAATAATAAAGGCAGCCTGGAAATTTCTGTTTAAACTGCAGCAGAAAGTTACTCGAATTTCAGCACTCTGACAGACAAACCAGGAACAGTGCAAGCTTTGCAACTCAGGATAGGGGTTGTTAGAGAAAGTAGGGGAGACTGCAAAAACTGTAGTCAGAATCCTGAAACAAATCATTACACTTTCTTCCGAGATCAGTGGAAGTTATCAGTATCCTAGTAGTTACAGTATGGTCACATAACAGTGTAGGCCCCGTACACTACCATCCCGGGGGTAGTTACAGCTTGCCACTGGGAGCATTGTGACCACTATAAACTTTCAGTATCCTGGGGATAGTTTCATGTCCTAATGAGCAGAGTATGGATAGTGTAAGCTATCATCAGCTTCCAGGTAGTCAAAGCATCTCTGAGGTGAGTGTTGTTAGGGTAAGATTTTAGCACCTTGGGTAACTACAGCTTTTTCAGATTATTTATTTATTGTATTTGTATCCCACATTTTCCCACCTCTTTGCAGGCTTAATGTGGCTTACAATAATCATGAATAGTGGAAATGTATCACTACTACTACTTAACATTTCTAAAGCGCTACTAGGGTTACGCAGCGCTGTACAATTTAACATGGAAGGACAGTCCCTGCTCAAGGAGCTTACAATCTAAAAAAATACACATTTAGTGTTACAGTAGGATCTTGGGCAACATGATAAAGAAGAAGCATCATAGTAGTATAACAAGCAGATTTTGTAAGACAGTTCTGAATATATGTGTATGAGTTATGTATGTTCACATTGGTTGATTTTTGTGGTATGCCTTGTTGAAGAGATGGGTCTTCAGCAGTTTGTGAAAGTTCGTTAGTTCGTAGATCGTTTTTAGGTTGCACGGCAATGCGTTCCATAACTGTGTGCTCAAGTAGGTAAAGTTTGACGCGTGCATTAAACATGGGCTGTATAAACTTCCTGTATCTCTCTCTGAGGACAGTGTGCTCACTATAAATGTTCAACATACGGAGAGTTACAACACTAGCTTTCATCATCTCGAGGTACTTATGCCCTCTTCAGTCTTAGCAGAGGATGTGGTCAGTGTAATAAACTTTCAGCACTTTGACTAATGAGAGCATTGCAGAGGAGCGTGTGGTCAGTGGAAGCTTTCAGCACCTTGGATAGTTACATAGTCTCAGAGAAGGGTGAAGTTACCGTAGGTATAATAACTTGTCAGCACCATGGCTAGTTACAGCAATGGCAGAGGAGCGTATGGTTAGTTGCAGCTTTCAGCACCTTGGATAGTTACATAGTCTCAGAGAAGGGTGAAGTTAGGTATAATAACTTGTCAGCACCATGGCTAGTTACAAGCAATGGCAGAGGAGCGTATGGTTAGTTGCAGCTTTCAGCACCTTGGATAGTTACATAGTCTCAGAGAAGGGTGAAGTTAGGTATAATAACTTGTCAGCACCATGGCTAGTTACAGCAATGGCAGAGGAGCATATGGTCAGTTGCAGCTTTCAGCACCTTGGATAGTTACATAGTCTCAGAGGAGGGTGTGGTCAGTTGTAAAAATGTATAGGCTTTCTCTGAGGACTGTGATCAGTATACCCTTTAAGCACTCCCAAGATCATAACAGGTTTTTTTTTTCTTGAGACAGAGATAACAGGGTAAAACCCTCTGCACCTTACACCAAAACCCATATTGTTAAGGAAATTCGCTTCATCTGTGTCTCTGTGCGAATATCTTGTGTGGGGAATAAGGAAAAGATGTTGGTATGAAATCCTCACTGCAAGATTGGTTTTTAAAATGTTTCTATCGCAATATTTTTGTTGTTGTTTTTGAACTCTCAGACAAAAGCAAGAGAATGGGGAAAGCTTTCCTGTACCATGTTCCTGTGAGGTTACTCAAAAATGATGCACAGACTGTGCTGTTTCTTGAAAAGTAAGACTTGTGTGTATCCTTTCTAATATGTCTATGGCACCAAAAAAAAAAAACAACCCTAATTTTTGAAAGACTGCTACACTGAACTGAAGTTCACGAAGTTGGGGGAGGGAGTGAGGGGGACGGTTAAGGTGTAAAAAGTGAAGGTGCAGAACAGAGGCTTCCTGAGAGGGACAGATTTCTTTCGGTGAGTCAGAGTTTCTGTAGGAGGAATGAATTTCACGAGCGGCTGTTACAAAAAAAAAAAAAAAAATCGGAGAAACGCAGATGTTGGACAAACAGGTAAAGAGGAAAGCTCAGTCGGTAGGATGAATAGGGCCAAGATTTTAAATGCAGAGGGGGGGGGGGGGGGGGGAAGCATCAATTATATACAGCTGAACGGTTTTTATTCCCTGGTGGTGATGCAAGCAGTCTGACTCACAAGTAATAAAGATCGTTCTCTCTCCCTCTCCCCCCCCCCCACACCCCCCCACCTGCCCTCTCCAATCCAAACTGCTGATGAGAGAAACGTCTTTCTGATCAGTTCCGACGGATTCAAACTTAAAAGTCATTTTCCATGATACTGTGTAGGGGTGCAGGATGCAGAGACGATTCATTTGTCAGGGGGAAACAGTGGGAACAGGTTTTAAAACTATATGGGGCAGTAGATAGAGGGTTGGGCGCAGAGAGAGCTGTTCCCATCTGTAAGGGCAATGGCCCTTCTGGAAATAATAAACAGCTATAATGAAAAATTAATTTGATAATGGGAAGACGGAGGTTTTTTTTTTTTTTTCCAGCAGACGGTGCTTCTTACTAGAAGTGGATCTGAGCGGGAAAGAAGGTCACTCCCGGTAGCTGTGCAACCTGCAAATGCTTTCTTGATAACACTTTTAACAAGAGTTCCGGTGTCAGTAAGAGGGGGGGGGGGGAGGGTAGCAAACCTTTGAAGCTTTGCAGGGCTGGAGGGTTGGCTGGGAGCAGAAACAGTCCCCCACTCCACCCCCATTCCCTTCTCACCCATGCCCTCCCCTCCCCTCATTGCTATTCAGGGGCCGTAAAAGCGGGGTTATATTTAGAGGTTATCGCCCAACTTTGCTCTCCCCGGAGGCCCGGTGACTCACACTCTGCAGCCGCTTCGTGCGTCACGGCTGCTCGGGAGGAGGAGGAGGAAGGGAAAACAGGACTCCACATTTAATTATCGCCTACAAAGCCGTGCAGGCTGGAAATAGCGTTACTGGCAGACAGAGAGAGGGAGAGACCCCTGATAGATGCTTATCGATCGGGGAGTGTGTGCCAACGGGGAGAGGGTTGGGGTGGAATATGCAAAATGAAAGAATGATTTCCCCCGTAAGGAGGAAAACCATAAGGAACTGGCAGGTTCCTGGAAAACAAAGATCAATGAATACCCTTACTCCCACTGACCTGTACTTGCAGGGCGTGTGTGTGTGTGTAACCTTAGGGAAGGTATGGAATCAATTAGAACGGCCTGGGAAGACAGCCAGACAGAGCTGGACAGGCAGCAGGATTTGGAAAGAGGGGGGAGGCAGGTGGGGAGGCACAAAGAAAAAAAAGGGGGGGCAGTATGGGAAATGAAAGAGGAAGACAGTGAAGAAAGAAAAAAAGGAGGCGGGGGGGATAGGATGGCCAGTGAGGTGGTGGGCGATTGAAAGGATGAAGACGTTAGATTGTGGAATTACTATGTGTGTGATCAAGGAATTATTTTTGGGGGGAATCCGAGGGTAGGAGCTGATGAACATAAATCTTTTGAGCTGCAGTGCAAAAAAAAAAAAATAATGCAAATAAATAAGGAGAGACAAGAGAGGAAGGAAGCCACACAGAGGAAGGAGCGAGGCAGACAGGGAGATACTACTGTCCTGCAACTTGAATCTCATTCTTCCTGTCAAGACTGTGCAGAGAGCCCCGGGGGGCCCCAGGGCACAGCCCTAGTACCACAGACTTTCCCACCCCAAACGAGAGAAAAACAAGTCAAAAACCTCAAGAGGAAGCAACCTGTCTTGTGCCCAGGCAGTGTGTTAGCCTGCGCACAGCAAGAGTGTGGGAGGAACAGAGGGGGATTGTGAGTGTCTGTTTGGGAAACTGTGTAGGACTCAGAGGGAAAACAGTTTGCTTAATTGAGGAGTAAATGTGAAAATATATCAAAACATACAACAATAATCACGACTGATGTGTCTATCTAGGTGTATTTAAATATATATGTATGTATTTGGATATGTGTATGCATATGTGGATACATTTGTGTATGTGTTTATATATCTATATAGGTGTTCACGTATACATGCCTAAATCAGTGTAAGGGAAACAGTAAGTCCATAGATAAAGATGTATAGATATGTGGACATCAATCATCCCAAACAGTAACGCTTCACTATGTTCAGTATAGATGTATAGCGATGTATAAATATCTGGACATAACAATTATTATTTAAGGGCCCATCAAAGGTGGCAGGGGTGGAGAATGGGATGCACACCTACTGTCACTCTCTAATCTTTTCCCACTTCTGGAACCACCACCTCTCCCCCCCCCCCCCTACACACACACACACACACACACACACACACACACACTTTCTACCAGGGTAGGTGCCTACTTGTCAGAGGTCTTAAATGTTTGCATGCTGCTGCAGAGTATCTGGACTTTTGCATGCAGAAGATTGGGACTGTGCTCGGAAATGCAGGTTAACAGTGGGTACACATTTTCATATCCATATGCTGAATGTAACTCACCTTGAGCTACTACTGAAAAAGGTGTGAGCAAATCTAAATTAAAAAATATATATAAATATATATATATGAGAGCTACAGCTGACTCTGTGAATATAAACGTATTATCTATGAGGGTGTATATAAGTAAAATGCAGCTGGTCCCGTGGATATGGAGAAGATGGAGTTGGTGAATCTAGATGTGTGTGTATGTGCAGGGAGGGAGTAACTCGCTGTATGACTGTAGCTCTATAGATATGTGTGTGTAGGGAGGAGAAGGAGGTCGGTTGAGCTCTATTGCCACTTCAGAGGTCCGCAGTGATGACTCATCTGTTTACAGCTCTGGAGGAGGAGAGTGTATAGGGCTGCGGGAGTGCGCATGTGCAGTGCAGTCCCTGCTCCCCCCTCTGCTTTCCCTGCCCTTCCCTCCCCCGCACGCCCCTGCAGGCGTTCCACTAGCCCAGTCTCCAAGTCTTTGGTATTGACTGCAAAATAACTGGTAGACTAAGATACAGACAGCATTGGAACAGAGTAAAACAGGCTCCCAGAGGGCAAACCCTCCCAGGACAACACAACGGCACAGCAATTGTAAAGGTCAAAATACATTAAAAATGCAAAATGAAGGCGTATTATTTCTTGCAAACTGCAATGGCTAACAACACACACACACACACACACACATTACTGTCTTTCATTGCAGGTAGCAACGATGAAATAGTAGAAATTTCGCCTCGCTGCTATGCAGAGCCCCTTCAGACTTAGGGTGTGGCCTTAGGATATTCCATCATTGCTGTCTTGGTGGCTAATGGCTCACACCTCTCAAGACTTCCTCTGTCAGGGTGTCTCATGCTGTTGCATCACTGTTGCTTCAGGAAGTACTTATCCATCATCGTTCAAATCTTTTCTGTCAGGGTATGTCTCACGTCTGGTGTCTCAGGAGGTCGTGTTTGTCACCCTTCTGGTTTTCTCTGCCAAGGTGTCATTTCCTGTTTATCACTCCTGTCTTATGGATTAATGTCCGTATCCCTTAGAATTTCTGTGTAGGGGTATCTTGCATCTCTGTCAGGTGGGCCATTGCTGTTTTCTGAGTCTAAGGCCTTGCGTTCCTCAAACGTTCGTCAGGGTGTCTCGTTGTGAAGCACCACAACTGCTGCTTCAGGGTATTTTATTTAGATTTTGCTAACACCTTTTTCAGTAGTAGCTCAAGGTGAGTTACATTCAGGTACTCTGGATATTTCTCTGTCCCAGGAGGGCTCACAATCTAAGCTTGTACCTGAGGCAATGGAAGGTTAACTGACTTGCCCAAGCTCACAAGGAGCAGCAGTGGGATTTGAACCGGCCACCTCTGGATTGTGCTCTAACCAGTAGGCCACTCCTCCATTCCAGAATCTTGCTATTCTTTGAGATCCTGCATGGAATCTTGTCACTCTTTAGGATTCCACAATCTTATTTATTTATTTAGATTTTGCTCACACCTTTTTCAGTAGTAGCTCAAGGTGAGTTACATTCAGGTACACTGGATATTTCTCTGTCCCAGGAGGGCTCACAATCTAAGTTTGTACCTGAGGCAATGGAGGGTTAAGTGACTTGCCCAAGATCACAAGGAGCAGCAGTGGGATTTGCCACCTCTGGATTGTGCTCTAACCACTAGGCCACTCCTCCACTCCAGAATCTTGCTATTCTTTGGGGTTCTACATGGAATGTCGCTACTCTTTGAGATTCTGCATGGAATCTTGTCACTCTTTAAGATTCCAGAATCTTATTTATTTAGATTTTGCTCACACCTTTTTCAGTAGTAGCTCAAGGTGAGTTACATTCAGGTACTCTGGATATTTCTCTGTCCCAGGAGGGCTCATAATCTAAGCTTGTACCTGAGGCAATGGAAGGTTAACTGACTTGCCCAAGCTCACAAGGAGCAGCAGTGGGATTTGAACCGGCCACCTCTGGATTGTGCTCTAACCAGTAGGCCACTCCTCCACATTTGCCCTGAACTGCTCAGAGTGTGTCTCTTTATGACGTCACACTACTGCTGCCTCAGAGGTAAAGCTCTGCATCCCTTGGGCCACTCTGCCACTCTCATGGGGGGCAATGCCCTCTGTCAGGCCGTTTCACCGTTCTATTGTCCCCTTCTGCTTTTTACCTCACTTCTGAAGGTTGGCAGATGCCAAAGTCCCTTCTCCTCGCCTAGCTTTTCACTTTTAATTACTTACAGATGGTGCTTGAAAGAACGGTGGGGAGGGGCTGCCCAGAGGAGGTGTAAAAGAGGGGCAAGATTAACCAGCTAATTGCAAGGACCTGGGTCTGATCATTTTTCAGAGGGGAAGATGCGTGGGCAAACCTCTGCCAACTGCTGGGGGCCCTGGGGGTTCCCATGGTAACTTCTTGCTAATGCCAAGCGGGAGGGGGAATACTGCAGAAGGTCTGGGGGAGGGGAGAGTGCTAGGACTGCAGCACCAGAAGGAGGGCAGAACCCCGGGGTTCTATCAGATTCAGAGTCACAGGCCAGAAAATTCATTGGCATGACCATTTGTACAAGGAAGACAGAAAAGGACAATTAAAAAGACATATCCCAGATTCTGCCGCTTTTAATTTAACATACTGTGATCTGCCTTTTCAGACATAGAAAGCACAGAGCGGAGTCCAGATTGTAACATACATTCACTTCTGTATCTCCTCTTTCCCTCAAGATTATAGGGGGTTTGGGGGGAGTGGAGGGGGGTCACATTTTCTCTCTGGGCTTTGAGAAATGAGCATCTTCTCTTTCTTTGGATTTTTCACAGGTACAGGAGGAAATACATTTCTGTTTCCCTTTGTCTGGTGTTTCGCTGCAGGCAGAGGCTGGTTTCTTGGGGGGTTTTAGTTCAGCTTCCACTTTTTGGTCTATTTGCCGAGGGTCTGTCCCTTTTCTTTAGGTGTAGTTCTTGTGTAGAGATCTGTAGTAACTTGGCTTGCTCTGTTTTTCTGTTTCCAGAGCCAAGGTAATATTTGCAGTACTGTGTGTGTGTGTGGGGTGGGGGGGGGGATGGGGGGTCTTGTTCTTTGCACTGGGTTTTATTGCAGAGGACCTAGTAACTGAGATGTCCTAAACAAAACTGGGCTCTTCAACAGGATGTTAAGAGTCGACTTTGATCGGAAGATACTATTTGATATGAGATATTTTTTAAAGTATTTTATATTATGTTATGTAAGATCTTTTAGAGTATTTTATATTATTTTATATGAGAAGATCTTTTGAGTGTTTATGTAATTTTATATGAGAATATCTTGTTTTCTTTATTTCTGGATGTATTTATAATGTGTATGTAACTCCCTTGGACTGAGACAGTGCAACAGTATAAGCAGGCTAGGTACATCTTCAGCCTTGTGCCCTCCCCCACCCCCTTAATTAACTTTAAAGTCCCTAATCACCACTGTCCAGAAGATTCTGAAAAACCCATGATCACCATAAAACTACCCCTCCTAGTACAATTCTGTAAAAAAAATTGTATGTTTAAATAATAAACTTTGTACATATCATATATCATATATAGTTCAGATATAACAGTGAAACAGCCAAAATACGTATGGTTTGTTGAAGTGTCAATACCAGGTGACAGATTGGAGAAAAAGAATTGGAAAAGATCACAAAGTACTGTTTTTTTCCAAATTGAAATGGGAAAAAGAAACCAGTAGTGGGGCATTGGAAGCCATACCATGGATCATACAAAGAACTTTGAATTGCTTAACGTAAAAGGACTTCTACCCAGTGGTGTAACTATGTGGGGCTAAGGGGGCCTGGGGCCCCATAGATTTGGCCCTGGACCCCCCTGCCGATGACCCTCTCGACCCCCCTCCTGCCGCCAAGCCGCCGCCAACCCGCCGTCGCCTACCTTTGCTGGTGGGGGACCCTAACCCCCCCCAGCCGAGGTCCTCTTTTTCCTTCGTTCTGTAGACTCGGAAACAGAACAAAGGAAGAAGAAGACCTTGGCTGGTGGGGGTTGGGGTCCCTCGCCAGCAAAGGTAGGTGATGGCGGCGGCGGGGGAGGGTTGGTGGCGGGAGGGGGGGTCGAGAGGGTCGTCGGCAGGGGGGGGGTCAAAGTTGTTGGTGGTGGTGGCGGTGGCAGCGGGAGGGGCTCAGCAATGGCGGGGGGAGGGGGGTCGGCAGCACCGGGGGGGGGGGCTAAAATGTGCCCCCTCACCTTGGGCTCTGGACCCCCCTCCCGCCGAAGTCTGGCTACGCCCCTGCTTCTACCACCTTACCAGCTACAAAAATTAGCCTTATTCAGAACTGCATATATTTTGCCGGACCTCTACAATTTGAATTTGTGGAGGACGTGACCAGTCAAAAAAAACTGTGATTGCTTTTCAAGTTTTGAAGATCTATTTTTTTTTACTGTATATCTTAATATTGGCACTTGCATCACATCCGTTCCTGACACACACATGAACAATGAATACTATGACAACCTTGTAAATTGGAAAAATAATTTTGGCTGCAGCTTTATTAACCAATCAAAAATTAATAACCAGCACAAATAAAAATGTTATTATCAATATTTCAATGCAACCTTCTCTTTTCTTATTACCTTTTATAAAGCTAGTCGGTGCCGACCTTGCTGCACATATTTATTCCATCAAATGTATTAATACTCCGTGAACCACCTTGTAAAGTGAGACCTGCGGTGACGTCAAGGCCTCACTTCTGTTTCTGGCGGTTTTGCACACAAGCAGATTACACATTAAAATCCATATAGCCAGTAAATTCATTGTCCTTAATTGAAGTCTGCTTGAAAAATTCTCATTTAACTTACCACAGCTGTGACTTATTTATTTATTTATTTATTTTGTTTGTTACTTATATCCCACATTTTCCCACTCATGCAGGCTCAATGTGGCTTACAGAGAATTAAATAAGAGTACAAAGTTAAAAGCTTAGGCAAGCATAAAAGAAGCAAATAGGAGGGGAGAAACTAACAGCGTGAACTAGGCAGGGTAAGGGACAAGGGATGCATCAATCAACATGGTAAGTTGAGGGGTAAGTCTTAGCAAAGAGGAATGTCTTTAACAACTTCTTAAAAAGGGCATGGTCCACTTGAGCTTTAAGGTGACGAGGTATCGTGTTCCAATGTCTGGGACTCCAATAACGGAAGGACGAGGCGAAGATTTTCTTGTACTTGACACCCTTACAATTCGGAAAATGGAGGTGGAGATAGGACCGAGTAGCAGGGTTGGCATTTCTAGGCGGAAGGTCGATCAAGGGGAGCATGTAGTCCGGGGCAGCCCCATAGATGATTTTATGTGTTAGGCAGCAGATCTTAAAAGCAATGCGCTCCTGTACAGGCAGCCATTGAAGTTTAAAGTTCAGGGGTTCGGCATGTGCAAAACGCCTTTCTCTAAGGATGAGCCTCGCCGCAGTGTTCTGAGACGTTTGGAACGTTTTCAATAAGGAGGCCTGGCAACCCACATAAATACCACTACAGTAATCCAGATGGGATAGGACAAGCCAGTGGACAAGGGTACGAAACAAGTCTCTGGGAAGGAGGTATCTGATGCGCCGAAGCCTCCACATGGCCTGGAACATTTTTTTGGAGACCAAGTGTACATGATCAACCAGCTGGAGATGTGAGTCCAGATGCACTCCTAAAAGCCGCAGGCTGTTGGCAATCGGGAGGGCAGAGCCCAGAACTGGAAGCATTGTGTCAGATACATGAGCGTGCGTGGACGAGAGGATGAGACAATGAGTTTTTTCCCTGTTTAGCCTGAAGCGGAACACCCTGGCCCAATGTTCTAAAGTGGAAAAACACTTAAACTACCCCTTTTAGCATTCCTAAACATCGCTATCCCAACTACAAATTTACCCAAGATCCCAATCCCAACCCTCACTCTTCTAAATTTTGGGAGGGATTGGGTGGGATGAAATTTCTTGCTTCAGTTCCCTCGACTATCTTTCCTCCTTGCCGCCCATCAATTCTGAGCCCGAAGCCTGCCAATTTTCCTGATGTTCTCGTGCTCTTTTGCTCTACCCTTTGAAGTCACCATTCTTTCTGCTCTAATTTGAATGCCTTATTAAGCTTCAACATCTCTTCCCACTAATTCCTTCTTATTTTGTTTATTTATTTATTTATTGCATTTGTATCCCACATTTTCCCACCTCTTTTCCCAACGCTGTTGACGAGAACGAGCGCGCTGGGGCTGTCCCTGTGCCTGACGAGGTCTTCGGGCCGGCTGGGTGTACCTACGCTTTGCAAAAGAATAGGGCACAGCCTGCCGGGCCCGGGAAAAACGTCCACCTGCTGAGGTGGATGCTGAAGGCGCCCGGTGGGAGAGCTTGTCGAGGGCGGTTTCCCGCTGATGCAGTTGGTCCACCAGCTGCTCGACCTTCTCACCAAAAATATTATCCCCCGGCAAGGGACGTCGGCCAGTCTCTGCTGGGTGCGGTTTATCCCTTTTTGCTAATTAATTAATTAATTTAATTACATCAAAATTTCATTAATTTTAATTTTTAATTCCTAAAGTCTTTTGTAAGACTCCCATTGCAAAACAATTACATTATCTTCTTATCGAGTATATATCTCCCCCGCCACCAACCATTTTTCTTTTATCCCTTCACCATAACAAAATATATATAGGCAGTTCTGCAGGAATGCCAATATTATCCACCCATATTTGATCTTACGGGTTTTATTATTAAATTGCAAAGGACTAAAATACAAAACCTACCATGCATCTAACTTCCCCTACTTGGGATCCCAACTCTGGAATGCTCTACCCAGATACATTCGGTCAATTAGTGAATAATCTTCCCTTTAGGAAACTATTGAAAACCCATCTATTCAAACAGGTTTACCCGAACGACTTGACCTACCATAAGCAAACCGGTTCATCTAATCATGAATAACAATGACTCAGCCATTATTTCCTACCAACCTTCTTACCCTTCATGCTCTTCCTCGACTTCTCCTTTATCGCTCCACCTCATTACCTTCCCTGTCCTTTCACTCGTACCTCTTTTATCCCATTTACTCCTTGTTCATTGTCCTATTGTTACAAGAAATTATTTATTTTGGGGAAAATAGCTCTAGAGCAACTCGCCACTGTTTATAATTTAAGAGCAGGCGCTGTATTTATAAGTTTTAGGATATTAATTTCTCCATCAATCACCAAAGGTGATAATTGCAATAAATTAAATAAATTATATAGCTTCAATATACTCAGAACACAAAGAGACCGTATTTTTAGCTTCAAAAAGATTGATTTAATATACAATTGCACACGAGAGGTAGGTTTTAAGAGATCTTAGAACAGAGAATTTGTGCATAAAATAGAACAAAGTAGCAGGTCTAGATCAAAAGTTATGTTACTTACAAGTCCTTGTTACACAGTATGAACAGCATTAGGTAAGCACATGTTTGCAAGACAAGAACAGGGCTTCTGCAGTAAGTGGATCATCTGAGTTGCTTGCAGCTGAAGAGAGTCTGCTTGCAGTTGAAGAGAATCTGAGTTGCTTGAAGAGAGTCTGAGTCTTGGGAAACAGATTGTCCTTTTATATCTTGCAAGCTGCAGGAGGATATGCCATGTGGATCTTTGTCCTGATTTCCTGGTTTCCACACGACTCTTGGGCATTTGCAAAGCATTGTGGTATCTTGGTCTCATGTCTGCACATGACCCCTGAGTTGGTCTCATGTCTTATGACATCACAGACTTACTGTCTGGATTTTGCTGGCAAAAGGTCTTTTGATGTCCTGCTCAGTCTCTGGGGCAGATACACATTACAAGTCCTTCCTTTCTGCACATGTCTGAAAGCTGATGGGAGGGGCAGGTATACCTTTGACAAGCAAATGTCCTGTTTATGCTTTTCCTGATTTCTTTGTTTTCAATGGGGTATTCAGGTGTCCACCTTAGTCATGCCTTTGTTAGGTGGGAGGGCAGAGGAAGCTCTTTTGTGTTTGTTAAGTGTTTGTAATTAACTATCCCTGCTCTCAGAAGTTCCCAGAAAAAGGAATGGGGAGAGAGGGGCTTGAAATGAAACTATTTTCTATTTAAAAGCTGCACAAATATATTGGTGTATATATATATGTATCTGATCCAGCAAAATATAATAAACTGATACCATTACACTATCACATACATCCTTGTTGATTTTGATACTACTGATTGCATTCTCTTGATACTATGTAAGCCGCATTGAGCCTGCGATGAGCGGGAAAGCGCGGGGTACAAATGTAATAAATAAATAAATTATTTGTTGCACTTGTATCCCACATTTTCCCACCTATTTGCAGGCTCAATGTGGCTTACATTGATCCGTACTGGCGATCACCGGTTCCGGAATGAGAAATACAAAGCAGTATAGTGTAACCAGGTACCTCTCTTGTGCAGCCAAGGATAGAACAATCTCCTCCAGCCACAGGCTCCCGGTACAGTGAAGAAACAGATGTCCACCAGTAACTTCAATCTTAAGAACTTTTATTCCATGCAGGTTTCTAGTACACAGTTCCAACAGCAGCATAGCACATACCAGGATTCAATACAGGCTTACAGTCAGCTCCAGTCTGGGCTCTTTATCCAGTGCACAATAATTCAGTTCCCCAGACAACAGTTCTTTCAGTTCATCATCACAGTTCAGTCACCCAGCAGCATTTTCTACCTTCTATCCTCTTTACCTTCAGGAGAGTTCAATATTTTAGGGACTCCTCCTTCTACCCAAGGGTTTTCCCCTGCATCAGCTTCAGAGTGAATTCAATACTTTTGGGACTTCCTCTCACCCAAGGAATTTCATCCTGCTTCAGTACTTTAGGGACCTCCCTGCCCAAGGGTTTTCAGCCTGCAACTGCTTCTCTCCTTCTGCTTCTCTCTCCTGAACTGAACTGAACTCCTCTGCTGGGACTCCTTCCCACCTGCCTAATCAATCCCTGGCTTCAGCTACCACCACCAATCATTCTCCTTCCATTAGCTTCCTCACACCCAAACCAGCTGAGTTGAGCATTAGACTAATGAGACCAATGATGAGCTCCTGCCCACAGGGTTTCCTAGCTCTCTTTCCCCCTAGGGGCAGCCAATCTACACCCTGTCAGCTTACACCCATGTCTTCCCTGGTTGCAGCTAGGAGTCCAGTCCAGGTTCTTCATCTCACCCTCTGGCTCCTTGCCTGCAGTGCCTTCTGGGACTTGTATTTCAGACTGAAACTGCCTTAACCCAACTATCCTGGAGGTGACTTTATCACAATAGCATTAGAGTTATAAGTAACAGCATAGATTAAACACTCTTGAATAAAGACTTCATATCGTAGAGAGAGATAAAGTTGTATTGCATTAAAGTTCATTAGTAACAGAGTAATTTAAGCAGTCAGGAATAGAGAGTTCCGTTTTTTTCTATATCAATCTACAGGGTGAGGCAAATTTTAGAAAAGTAACTCTCTAGAGTGTTTTGACTTTTCTCAGCAACCACTTTGAATTTCAATGAGAAACTTTATATGCTTATTTTCTCATCATCTTTATGTATTACTATTAAACAACATTTAATTATCTTAAGCTATGTTGATGTTTTTAGCATTAAAATGTTTGAGCTGAAACACAGTCCAGCTTATAATCGAAACACAAAAACGCCTATATTGCGACCTAAATTGGGAGATAGGCATTTATCTCCCAAAAACGAATCACTTGGTATAATCGAAAGCCGAACTTGGACGTTTTCAACTGCACTACATCGCGGAAGCGTACAAAGTTGATGGGGCGTGTCGAAGGCGTGGTGAAGGCGGAACTGGGGCGTGGTTATCAGCCAATCAGAGATGGGCGCCTTTCGCTGATAATGGGAAAAAAATATGCGTTTTTAGCGAGAATTTAGGGCACTTTTCCTGGACCCTGTTTTTCCACGAATAAAGCCCCAAAAAGTGCCCTAAATGACCAGATAACCACTGGAGGGAATCAGGGATGACCTCCCCTGACTCCCCCAGTGGTCACAAACCCCCTCCCACCACAAAATATGCCGTTTCACAACTGTTTATTTTCAACCTCAAATGTCATACCCACCTCCCTGGCAGCAGTATGCAGGTCACTGGAGCAGTTATTAGGGGGTGCAGTGGACTTCAGGCAGGTGGACCCAGGCCCATCCCTCCCCTACCTGTTACAATTGTGCTGCTTAATGCTTATGCCCCCAAACCCACTGTACCCACATGTAGGTGCCCCCCTTCAACCCTTAGGGCTATAGTAATGGTGTAGACTTGTGGGCAGTGGGTTTTGAGGGGGATTTGGGGGGCTCAACACACAAGGGAAGGGTGCTATGCACCTGGGAGCTCTTTTACCTTTTTTTTTTTTTTTTTTGTAAAAGTGCCCCCTAGGGTGCCCGGTTGATGTCCTGGCATGTGAGGGGGGGACAGTGCACTACGAATCCTGGCCCCTCCCATGAACAAATGCCTTGGATTTATTCGTTTATGAGCTGGGCGCTTTCATTTTCCATTATCGCTGAAAAACTAAAACGCCCAGCTCACAAATTGTCGAATAAAACATGGACGTCTATTTTTTTTCGAAAATACGGTTCCCTCCGCCCCTTCACGGACCCGTTCTCGGAGATAAACGCCCATGGAGATAGACGTTTTTGTTCAATTATGCCCCTCAGTGTCATTCAAACAATACAATTAACAATGCGTCAGAATTTCATAGTCACTGTGATTTGCTCAAAATGTCTGCCCCCCCCCCCAGCTTTAACACGGGCCTTCAGTCACTTTGATGTCATTAAGTTGGTACTCCCCCCACCCTTTTTTTTTTTAAAATAATGGTAGTCTTACAGCACAAACATTTTTGAATGCACGACATTCTTTGGGTGCTCACCCTAAAAAGTCCATAACGTCATTTTGTTTAAAGATAATCTCAATCCATTCACACATAAATGTATATAGCAAGAACAAATGAAACTGTAAAATTTCATCTTGAAATTCGAAGCAGTTGCTGAGAAAACAGCAAAAAAAAAACTCTAGGGGGCTACTTTTTATTTTGCCTCACCCTGTATATCTACATCTATGTACGCTATGTATGTATATATGTATAGATAGAATGACGGCAATATTCAACTGGCAGTTGTCAGCTTTTCTTTAAATGCTGGCTCAGATCTGGATATTCAGTGCCATCCCCTATCTACTACTACTACTACTACTCATCATTTCTATAGCGCTACTAGACGTACGCAGCGCTGTACACCTGAACATGAAGAGACAGTCCCTGCTCGACAGAGCTTACAATCTAATTAGGACAAATAAGGGATAAGGACAAAGAGTAGAATGATTCTAGAATCACATAGAGTAGCAAGATTCCGGAATCCCTAAGAGTAGCAAGATTCCGGAATCCCTCAGTAGCAAGATTCTGTGTGGCATCCCAAAGAGTATGAAGATTCCGGAATCCCTAAGAGTAGCAAGATTCCGGAATCCCACAGTAGCAAGATTCTGTGCGGCATCCCAAAGAGTATGAAGATTCCGGAATCCCAAAGACTACTACTACTACTTATCATTTCTATAGCACTACTAGACATACGCAGCGCTGTACACCTGAACATGAAGAGACAGTCCCTGCTCGACAGAGCTTACAGTCTAATTAGGACAGACAAACAGGACAAACAAGAGATAAGGGAATGTTAAAGTGAGGATGATGAAATAAGGGTTCTGAACAAGTGAATAAGGGTTAGGAGTTAAAAGCTGCATCAAAAAGGTGGGCTTTTAGCTTAGATTTGAAGACAGACAGAGATGGAGCTTGATGTACCGGCTCAGGAAGTCTATTCCAGGCATATGGTGCAGCAAGATAAAAGGAACGGAGTCTGCAGTTAGCGGTGGAGGAGAAGGGTGCAGATAAGAGAGATTTACCCAGTGAACGGAGTTCCCGGGGAGGAATGTAAGGAGAGATGAGAGTGGAGAGGTACTGAGGAGCTGCAGAGTGAATGCACTTATAGGTCACAATAAGAGGAGTTTGAACTGTATGCGGAAATGGATAGGAAGCCAGTGAAGTGACTTGAGGAGAGGGCTAATATGAGCATAATGACGCTGGCGGAATATTAGTCGTGCAGCAGAATTTTGAACAGATTGAAGAGGAGAGAGATGGCTAAGTGGGAGACCTGTGAGAAGCAAGTTGCAATAGTCTAAGAGAGAGGTGATACGAGTGTGGATGAGGGTCCTGGTAGTGTGCTCAGAAAGGAAAGGGCGAATGTTGGTGATATTATAGAGAAAGAAACGACAGATCTGGATATTCAGTGCCATCCCCTATCTAAGCAGTGGTCTTTGGGATTCCAGAATCTTGCTACTATTCTGCATGGAATCTTGCTACTCTTTGTCCTTATCCCTTATTTGTCCTGTTTGTCTGTCCTAATTAGATTGTAAGCTCTGTTGAGCAGGGACTGTCTCTTCATGTTCAAGTGTACAGCGCTGCATACGTCTAGTAGCGCTATAGAAATGATAAGTAGTAGTAGTAGTCTTTGGGATTCCAGAATCTTGCTACTCTTTGGGATTCTGCACAGAATCTTGCTACTGTGGGATTCCGGAATCTTGCTACTCTTTGTCCTTATCCCTTATTTGTCCTGTTTGTCTGTCCTAATTAGATTGTAAGCTCTGTTGAGCAGGGACTGTCTCTTCATGTTCAAGTGTACAGTGCTGCGTAAGTCTAGTAGCGCTATAGAAATGATAAGTAGTAGTAGTAGTAGTCTTTGGGATTCCGGAATCTTGCTACTCTTTGAGATTCCACATAGAATCTTGCTACGTTTTTGGATTCCGGAATCTTGCTACTCTTTGGGATTCTGCTTGGAATCTTGCTACTCTTTGTCCTTATCGCTTACTTGTCCTGTTTGTTGTCCTAATTAGATTGTAAGCTCTGTCGAGCAGGGACTGTCTCTTCATGTTCAAGTGTACAGCACTGCGTATGTCTAGTAGCGCTATAGAAATGATAAGTAGTAGTAGTAGTAGAATGGGACTTGATATACTGCCTTTCTGTTTTGTTTTTTTTGCAACTACATTCAAAGCAGTTTACGTAATATATGCCCAGAGTCTCAAGGAGCTGGAGTGGGAATTGAATCTAGTTCTCCCAGAATCAAAGTCTGCTGTACTAACCACTAGGCTACTCCTCCACTATTTGAGCGTATCACAGAAAGGCAGTACATCAGATGCATGACCTTTACATTATCGTCTTTGGATAACTCATGCTTTGGAAAGCACCA
The DNA here is from genome assembly GCF_901765095.1 of Microcaecilia unicolor. Classification (NCBI taxonomy): domain Eukaryota; kingdom Metazoa; phylum Chordata; class Amphibia; order Gymnophiona; family Siphonopidae; genus Microcaecilia; species Microcaecilia unicolor. The sequence goes on along the minus strand of NC_044044.1, from coordinate 21,761,152 downwards.
GGCTCCCCAGAAAATCCAGTTTTCTGATGGAGTGTCTTTCATGGGACACAAAGGGAAGGTAGTTTGGAAAGACTGAGTGAAAAATGTGAGCTGAGGATGCTGATGTTGGCTTAAAATATGGGGATTTGCATATTTATCCATCTAAAGTGGAAGAGAGCCAAATGGGCAGTTAGGAAGACTGGAAAGGGCTGATTGATCTTTACCTGATCTGAGCTACTGGGTTCCCCACACCACCTCTTTCTGCGCTCAATAAACTGTTGGTAAGGCCAATGCAAGGCTATTGGGCATCCTATACGAGCTTTCAGCCTTATGCCTCCCCTAGGATCTTGATAAATAAACTCAACAATCATGATCATCTCCCAGAACAATCCTGTAAAAATGCATAATTGAATGTCATAGTTTCGAATATTTTTTGGCTATGTATTTATGTGCTTGCTCTCCCTGTTGGTAAGAGAATGTGCTGATGGTCCTCTGGGTTTGGGTGTCTGTTAGGATCTATTGTTTTGCTTTCAGAAGCTGCTGCCCTAGGCAACCCTATAGTCTTGCCTATTGGTTCAGCCATCCCTACTTATTGGCATAGTCATTCGTACTTAGGTTTTGCCAAAATAATACAAAAAGCGATTGCAAAAAGAATAGTAAGTAATCATAATAAAATACAAAATGAAAGTCTACAAAGATCAAACCCCGAATTCTGCTATATTCAAGGCTGTATCTGGTCCGTCCTTGGGGTTTTTTTTCCTGCTTCTCTGTCGCCACCTAGCGGTCTCCCCTAAATATAATTTTCTCATCTGCAAATTCACAGAATCTCTCTGTTCTTAGGTAACCGGGAAGAAGACCATGGAAAAAAATTTTTTAATTTTAATTTGCAATAAAAATTACAAAAAAAAAAGAACGTGAAAAGATTTCACTACCATTTCTCTCCCTGGCCTTTCCGAAGTGCTGTCCTTTCAATGAGAGGAAACGAATGGGCAGCCTTTTCTCGGAGCACAAATTCTAGGTCCTTTAGTCTTTAAAAATACCAGCTTGGTCCTGCGTTCATTCTTGTCTAAAAGCTTTGCAATGGAAATTAAGATTTAGTTTTTTTTGTTCAACGTAGGAAACAAATACCACTTGAAAAGCAGGAAGCGAATTGACCCTAACCGAGCTGCTTCTAAGGCAGGATAGAGAATACCCAAAACCCCGACTTTTTTTTTTTTTAACTAAAAATCAGATATACTAAAATTTTATTCCCAATACACACACAGAAATGGGAAAAAAAAAAAAAAAAACCTTTCAGTATCTGGCCCAAGACTTTTCTACACAACTTTCTCATGTTCACCTTGGATTCCCCACTTGGGAATCAAACACCTTTGCAAAAGTAAGACTGAAAGATATCTTACAAACAGCATATTTTTCCCCATATTGTTATTAGTTTTAATTGGTGGTTATAAACCCTGCCGAAGGCTCCTGGACTACAGAAAACTATAAACCGAAGCACATTAGCAGGAACGCTGCCCTGAACGCTTCTCAAGAATTATACAGGAGAAACCAGAAGAAAAACATTCAAACATGTATATTTGGAAATTAATTCATTAACAAAGTGGTCACCAAATATGGTTTTCCTTATTTCGAATTTCCCAATGCTTCAGCCATCATCGATCAGGGTTGTTTATGTTAATTGAACTTCCGCCCGAAAAATCCAGGCTTTTCTTTTCCTCTTCAACAGGTGTCAGCCGTTCTTTCACTGTGATTTTTGTATTTTTGACAGGTTTGCACGTCTTTTGGGATTTTTAACTATTACTTTCTCTGAAATCATTGGGAGTGTCAGATTCGAAAGAGAACGATTCGGGGAATAAACACGATTCCACCCCATTTGATAAAAAGAAACTGGTATTTTTTCAATGCTTCACCTGAATAAGATGTCAAGTGAGCTCCAGAAAGATTTCTGCAAGTAGAATTTGTTTTTAAATTACGATTGAGTAAAATATTGAACACGATGATATAATATTTCATGATTTTTAAAATGTATCTATTGTTATCTAATAACTTATATAACTATCTACGTTGCTTGATGATATATAAAAAGTTTTATCACATCAAGTTATCTGTGCTATATCTGACTTTTAAATTGTACATAATATCTGATCATGAGAAAATGTTACATCACTTTGTGGCATGTGGAACATTTATTAAATGGCTTTCAAAATTGTGTAATCAGTTGTCTGGGGTATATAATATCCTGCCTGATAATAAAATGTGTATAATCTATTTGTGTCAGTCATACAATATATGATCATTATAAGCTATAACATCAGTTAACATGTAGCATTTAATAATTATTTTAAAAATACAATTTTTAACAGTGCTATTTAATATGGCAACAGATAATTACAAACACTTGTCTAGGGTATTACAGGTGGTACCTGATAACTATTTTAAAATTATTTTAATCTGTTAAGTCTGATATTTAATACAGTATTATATAATATAGATATGTTTAAAAAAATAGGAAAATGCCTATTTTATTACACAGTCAATGAGGTATTTTAACCTAAGAAAATGAATTAAATACCACAATTACTTTACTAAATGCTTGTTTTATTTTGTTATATACCACAGTTAGGGGGTGTTTTGCTAAGGTACGCTACTGTTTTTAGCTCATGCTAAAAAATCAGCTACCACTAACCCCTGGATTCTATGTAACGTGTCTAGAGAGCCGCGCTGAAATCCCTGCGAATTCTATAATTACGTCTGTAACTTAGTTGGCTTAATAAACTAATCAGCGTTTTTAACCGCACTTAACAAGCAATAATGAGCACTAATTGGCAATAATTAGAATTTGCATGCACAACTCACGAAGCATATTCTATAATGCAGTGCGCCTAAATTCTACCACGTGGAAGCAAAAAGGGGTGTGGTTAAGGGTGTGAAAATGGGCATTTCATAGATTTATGCACGTACGTAAGTATTGCCATACTGGGAAAGACCAAAGGTCCATCGAGTCCAGCATCCTGTTTCCAACAGTGGCCAATCCAGGTTACAAATACCTGGCAAGATCCCAAAGAGTAGCAACATTCCATGTAGAACTGCAAACAATAGCAAGATTCCAGAATCCTAAAGAGTAACCCCATGTAGAGTAATCATGTAGAACCCCAAAGAGTAGTAACATTCCATTCAGAATCCCAAGTACATAAGTATTGCCATACTGGGACAGACCAAAGCTCCATCAAGCCCAGCATCCTGTTTCCAACAGTGGCCAGTCCAGGTCACAAATACCCGGCAAGATCCCAAAAAAGTACAAAACATTTTATACTGCTTATCCCACAAATAGTGGATTTTCCCCCAAGTTCATTTAATAACGGTCTATGGACTTTTCCATTAGGAAGCCGTCCAAACCTTTTTAAAACTCCGCTAAGCCTTTACCATGTAGTTATAGAATATGGCCCAGTGTACCTACATCTGCACCCAAGGATTTACACCAACTTTTCATTGGCGTAAATAGATGCATGTAGTTTTAGGCAGGGGCGTAGCCAGACCTCGGTGGGAGGGGGGTCCAGAGCTCGAGGTGAGGGGGTACATCTTAGCCCCCCTGGCGCCGCCAACCCCCCTGCCACTTTCGACCCCCCCCCGCCGCTGCCCCTCCCCATCCCTTTCAATCCCCGCTCCCGCCGCCGCCCATCCTCCCCCCCCCCCCCGCCGCCAGGTACCTTTGCTGGCAGGGTTCACCAACCCCTGCCAGCCGAAGTCCCCTTCAGCACCAGTCTCCGAGTCCGGCGCGTTTGCTGATCTGGATTCTGTTTCTGTGAGTCCCAGGACTCACAGAAACAGAATCCAGATCAGCAATGCGCCAGAGACCGGTGCTGAAGAGAACTTCGGCTGACGGGGGTTGGGGACCCCCGCCAGCAAAGGTATCTGATGGCGGCAACGGGGGAGGGTTGGCAGTGGCAGGAAGGGGGGGGGGGTCGAATGTAGCGGGGGTCGGCGGCGGGGGGGGGGTGAAAGCAGGGGGCGGGGCTAAATCTGTGGGGGCCCATGCCCCTGTGGCCCCACTTAGCTACGCCCCTGGTTTTAGGCGCTGTGACATCAATTGCGCATAAAGTTTATAGAGTACGCTTAGGTGCAAATATGTTCCATGTGGATTTTTCTCAGTATTTAGGGCCAGATTCTATATATGGCACTTAAAAAATCCACGTGGAAAACATTCCTGCCTAAGCATATTCTATAAGCGACAACTAGATTTAAACATGATATATAGAATACGCTATGTCAATATCCTAGCGCATAAAACTCCATGCATCCATTTACACCTTTTATCTAAGCAGCAGTAAGTAATCACGTTCACTTAGCGCAGCTTAAAATGCAATTACTGTGGGATGCGCTGAGGTGCCCTACGGTAAATTGGCAATCAGTATGTGCAAACCACGCATTAAACAATATTTTAATTTTTCTGCAGAGGGGGTGTGTTTGGGGGCAGACAGTGGGCATGACAGCGTATTTACCCTGAAAAATAGGTGTCGATCAGTGCTTATGCACTAAGTTATTTAATGGACACATGTTAATAGCAAAATTTTTCTGTCGCACTACATAGCAAGTAGAGGTCTATAAAATAATGAGTGAAGTGGAACAGGTAGACGTGAATCGTTTGTTTACTCTTTCCAAAAATACTAGGATGAAGCTACAAAGTAGTAAATTTAATATGAATCAGAGAAAACTTTTCTTCACTCAACGTGTAATTAAACTCTGGAATTCGTTGCCAGAGAATGAGGTAAAAGGCGGTTAGCTTAGCAGGGTTTTTAAAAGGTCTGGCCTTCTTCCTAAAGGAAAAGTCCATAGACCATTATTAAATTGACTTGGGGAAACCCACTGCTGTTTCTGGGATAAGCAGCATAAAATGTATTGAACTTTTTCGGGATCTTACCATGTATTTGTGACCTGGATTAGCCACTGTTGGAAACAGGATGCTGGGCTTGATGCACCTTTGGTCTGTCCCAGTGTGGCAATACTTTTGTACTTATGTACTTGGGATTCTGAATGGAATGTTACTACTCTTTGGGGTTCTACATGGAATCTTGTTACTCTTTAGGATTCCAGAATCTTGCTATTGTTTGCAGTTCTACATGGAATGTTGCTACTCTTTGGGATCTTGCCAGGTATTTGTGACCTGGATCGGCCACTGTTGGAAACAGGATGCTGGGCTTGATGGACCTTTGGTCTGTCCCAGTATGGCAATACTTTTGTACTTATGTACTTGGGATTCTGAATGGAATGTTACTACTCTTTGGGGTTCTACATGGAATCTTGTTACTCTTTAGGATTCTGGAATCTCGCTTTTGTTTGCAGTTCTACATGGAATGTTGCTACTCTTTGGGTTTCTGCCAGGTATTTGTGACCTGGATTGGCCACTGTTGGAAACAGGATGCTGGGCTTGATGCACCTTTGGTCTGTCCCAGTGTGGCAATACTTTTATTTTTTTTGATTGGCATCAAAGGGATTGGCTGTTGCCTTTCCAGGAGAGTGTCTCCCTAGTTCCGTCTGTTGATGAACGGAGTTGAAGTGAGCAATGATGGGTTAGTGGAAAAGTTAAGTAAAACTTTTGAGTGTTTCTGTTTACCTCTTTGTTTTTATCTCCCTCTTGCAGATTTTTTTCACCGATTGACACTGATGCAGCTTTACGAAATGCTGGCGATCGTTGGTCGCGGTCTGCTCTGCTATAGAAGGAAGAGACTCCACAGCTAAGTATTGACAGCTGGTACTTTTGACAAGTTTGGTTTTGTTCAGTAAAGCTATTTTGTGACTATACTTATCAAGGAGAGGGTTTTTTTTTTTGCCGATGACGAAGAAGTCTTGCTCTTGCAGCCTGTAGCTGGCAGCTTCTTCAGGCTTTTTCCTCGTTTATTATTTATTTCTATTTTTTCCCACTGCTCTTAGTTTTGATTACAGAGAATCTTTTTCTTTCCTTTTATGTTGATCTCTTTTTGATTCTCTTCCTCATATATATATTGCAGTTTGTATAAAATTAATCTTCCAGCCAGGAATACATCAAGCACATCCCGTTTATTCCTAAATCTCCATTATCCTACCTGTAACGGCCTCAAATATAAACCCACTTAACGCTTCATCCTTTTCCTTTATCAGCACCCAATTACGGAATGCACTGCCAAAAGCTGTCAAAACTACTCAAAACCATCTCAACTTTAGGAAATTACTCAAGACCAGCCTATTCCGGAAGGCCTACTCCCAGGCTCCAACCTAAAACCCAAAGTCCTTCAAAACAGCATATAAATGGACCATTTTGGATTCTCTTACCTTTACCCTTTTTCCCTTGATACCCTGTTCTTTCTATCCACTCTGACCACCACAATCTATTGTATTTGTATAACTACTGGACTGGCGATAGCCTTTTCGGTCTATTGTAAGCCACATTGAGCCTGCAAACATGTGGGAAAATGTGGGGTATAAATGTGATAAATAAATAAATAATTCAGAAAAAAAATGGTCATTTTTCAGCTGTGGAAAAAAATGTCCTTAGCATGCAGGAAAGATCCATATAAGGGTGTGGAAAGGCCACTTTTTACCACTGCTTAATAAAAGGACCCCTTAAATTGCCAGTCATACCAACACATGCTTGCGCATCTCACTACACGGTTTTCTATAAAGATCTGCACCCGAATCGCATAGCGTGCAACTCAAAAGATGGGGCGGCCATGGGAGGGCGATGGGCAGATCAGGGGTGCTCCCACAATTTATGTGCATTGTTATAGAATAAGGGGATCCACAACTAATTTAGGGGTTAAAATTTGACACCAGGATTCAGTTGGGTGTAAATGCTCGCACCTAAAAGTAGTCCCGGATCCTGTCGCTAACGGGGTGATTCTTTATATGGCACCTAAAGAAATCTGTGTGGAAAACATTTTCACCTAAGCATATTCTATAAGTAGCGCCTAGATTTAGGCGTGGTGTATAGAAAACACCTTAGTTGATATCCCAGCGCCTAAAAATATATTCATTCATTTACACCAATGAAAACATGGCTTAAATCCCGGCACATAGATTTAGGCACAGACGGCCATATTCTATAACTATTACTGTCAAACGTGTGCGACTCAAATCTACTTATTACTACTCGTATATACAACTCAATGGTAGATCAATCAACTTGGAGTCTATTGCTGTTATATTTTTCCGTTGATTGTTCTAACCTATTGTTTTTGTAAGGGGAAGTCTCATATATGGTCACAGGATAATCTCTTACTCACTCACTGGTGAGGCTCATTCTGTGCCGGTTTGTAATCATCGACAAAACCCCCTTCTTCCTTTCATCTGTACTCGGTCACAATTCAATATTTAAATTTTTAAAATCTTTTTATCACACTTTTTTTCTTTGTTTGTCTTGTGCTGACGTATCTATTGCTATTCACGGCAATTTATGCCACTGTCCTTATGCCTGAATCTTAAATCATAACAGCTCTAGTGTTGACAGGCTAGCGATGATCACTTATCTGGACTCTTCTGGTGTGTGGTCATATCTTCACACCCTACCAATGAGTCTGATTTGAGATGTATGGTAATAGACCATGTGGTCCCGTCAACAAGGGGCGGAGATCTAATCAAAAGATTGTTACAGCGAGAGACGTTTTGGACTTTTCACTTAGATACTGTGGAACCCAAGGGATTAAACACCGATATGCACTGGGGATGTTTTATGTGATGAGTATCAGCATATGAGGTATGTACGAAGATGTCGAACCACTTCCGGCCCAGTTACCATATAAGCGACTCCACCGGAATGAGTTCGACGTGGCAGTTGAAGGAAGAAGGCGATACAATAGAGGTATGCACAGGCCTTGAAAGAGTTTGATGGGGGAATATTGCTAACATAATGAAAGACAGGCATTTTTTCTTTATCAACAGACCCGATATTCAGACAGTCCCCCTTGACAAAGCTGGAACAGCGAAACAGGCACCTGTCGGGGCGTCATGATTCGGGGGTGTTAAAACTTGTCTATTTAGGATGTTCTCGTTCATGTCTGAAGAGGCTGCAATCGATGCAAAACACGGATATTGAACTCATCTGTCACACACAAGAGTCTGATACGTTCTGAACTTTCCTTTAAGAACTTTAAAAAAAAGCTTTGAAAACTTTTCGAACAGGCTTTCAATTGATCACATAAAAGAGGTGGGTTGTCATACTGCACTGTTAAATCTTCCCCTTTCCCCGGTTCTTGTTCTAAGCACAGCCTAGTGGTTAGTGCAATGGACTTTGATCCTGGGGAACTGAGTTCGATTCCCACTGCAGCTCCTTGTGACTCTGGGCAAGTCACTTAACCCTCCATTGCCCCTGGTACAAAATAAGTACCTGGATATATGTAAACCGCTTTGAATGTAGTTGCAAAAGCCTCAGAAAGGCGGTATATCAAGTCCCATTTCCCTTTTCCTATTTGAGATTCTACATGGAATGTTGAAACTATTTGTAGATTCTACATGGAATGTTGCTACTATTGGAGATTCTACATGGAATGTTGCTATTCCACTAGCAACATTCCATGTAGAAGCCTGCCCTTGCAGATCAGCAACGCAGTCGCACAGGCTTCTGTTTCTATGATTCTGACATCCTGCACGTATGACTCAGGACGTCAGACTCATAGAAACAGAAGCCTGCATGGCCGCATTGGTGATCTGCAAGGGCAGGCTTCTACATGGAATGTTGCCAGTGGAGTAGCCCAGTGGTTAGTGCAGTGGACTTTGATCCTGGGGACCTGAGTTTGATTCCCACTGCAGCTCTTTGTGACTCTGGGCAAGTCACTTAACCCTCCATTGCTCCTGGTACAAAATAAGTACCTGAATATACGTAAACCGCTTTGAATGTAGTTGCAAAAACCTAAGAAAGGCGGTATATCAAGTCCCATTTCCCTTTCCCCTCTATTTACCCTTCACCTTTGACTGATTTTGTTGCTGCTGAGTGATACTGTCTGTCCTGTCAAACATTGTAGTTCTTTTCTGAATTTTTTCTGCTTTTAACCTGTAAACCGCCCAGATCTGCAAGTTAGCTTGGGTGGTGCAGTAAGTGCAAGTGAACTAATAAACTCGATGTTTAAATGAAAAATCAATAAAGTTACAGTTTTAAACAAATTCTGAGCTACATTCTTTCGGAGACTTCAGAGTGTGCATCTGCTTTCTGATCACTTGACTTGTTCATTCTCCAGTTGGGAAAAAGAGGGATGGCATATGCAGGAACATCTCCTATTTAGGAAGGGCAGAAGCTAGCCATGAGCCTGGCAAAGCTATAAATCATTGGTCAAATGAATCTCTCCCAGTTAGGGAGAATTGGAATGGAGACAATAATGAAGCAGAGCTTTGCTGCCCTCAGTAGAGATCTGGAATCAGCAGTACAGCAATGTTTTAGTCTCCCAATGTGAATCCAGTAATGGAGTGTGGCAGAAACCCTCCCCACCACCCTGGAAGGGGCATGGACCCAGTGGCAAGTGCTTTTCCCCCCACCCTGGTCAGCAGTTAAGGGTCAGTCTGAATCCAACATGATTAACACAAATGCCCCTCTGTTATCCGAGGAGGGGCATAATCGAACGGGGCGCCCAAGTTTTCCTGAGGATGTCCTCGCAGGACGTCCCGGCGAAGGGGTGGGGAAACCCGTATTATCGAAACAAGATGGGCACCCATCTTTTGTTTTGATAATACGGTTGGGGATGCCCAAATCTCAACATTTAGGTCGTCCTTAGAGATGGTCGTCCCCGGTTTTCGGCGATAATGGAAACCAAGGACGCCCATCTCAGAAACGACCAAATCCAAGGCATTTGGTCATGGGAGGAGCCAGCATTCGTAGTGCACTGGTCTCCTTCACATGCCAGGACACCAACCGGGCACCCTAGGGGGCACTGCAGTGGACTTCAGAAATTGCTCCCAGGTGCATAGTTCCAAAAAACCCAAAATCCACTCCCCACAACTGTACAACACTACCATAGCCCTAAGGGGTGAATGGGGGCACCTACATGTGGGTACAGTGGGTTTCTGGTGGGTTTTGAAGGGCTCACATTTACCACCACAAATGTAACAGTTGGGGGGGGGGGGGCCTGGGTCCGCCTGCCTAAAGTGCACTGCACCCACTAAAACTGCTCCAGGGACCTGCATACTGCTGTCAGGGAGCTGGGTATGACATTTGAGGCTGGCATAGAGGCTGGCAAAAAATATTTTTAAAGTTTTTTTTAGGGTGGGAGGGGGTTAGTGACCACTGGGGGAGTAAGGGGAGGTCATCCCCGATTTCCTCCGGTGGTTATCTGGTCAGTTCGGGCATCTTTTTGAAGGTGGTCGCAAGAAAAACTGGACCAAGTAAAGTCGGCCAAGTGTTGGTCAGAGACGCCCTTCTTTTTTTCACTATTGGCCAAGGATGCCCATGTGTTAAGCATGCCCCAGTCCCGTCTTTGCTATGCTTCCGACGCTTAGAGGCCAGTCACAAAAGGTATCTTAGGTCTGGGAAGACGGGACTGAGAATTGCAGATTGAAGGGTCTCGGCCCTGCTCTTTCCCCCCAGGAGCAGAGGATTCCTGATGTTATAAAGAAGCACCTCCAAGAGGGGGAAGGATTTTGGGAGGAGTGATTCATAAACAATAGCACAGAACCAAACCTGTAAACTCCGCTAGTTCTTATAATCACTTTTATTTAATCCAAAGTGTCTGTAACACCACTACTTCTACTGCCTTAATGTACAGTGCTTTGATAGCTTTTGGGCTTGCAGATAGAACATAAGAGATTAAAATAAATAACTAAAAAGTAGGAAATGGTAACAACCTGCTTCTCAGTTCCAGTGAAGTCCTTTTTTTTTTTTTCATTTGTTGGTTATGCTGTTATTGCAACATTCAGAGACTTCTCACAAAAGAGAGAAAAAGAAAAAATATGCAAAAATGAATAAAACATTTCACACAAACATAACAAGAAAATAAGGGTTACAGCACCACCTGTTGTCCAGAGAAGGAAGCAGCAGTTAGTCAGACCCTACCTGGCAAGCACAGGTGTGCAATGCAATGACATTCGCCCAGACTTCCCAGCTCCAGTCCACCAACAGCAGTCCTGGTTATGTCCTGATTTTCTCAAGAGTCTCTCATAAGGGACATTTTCTTAAAACCTAAATACATCAACCAGCTCACCTTTATCCACATGTTTATTCCAAGTATTCAAAGAAACGAAGCAAATCGGTGAGGCAAAACTTCCCTTGACTGAATCCATGTTGACTCTGTCCCATTAAACCACGTTTGTCTATGCGTTTAGTGATTTTATTCTTTAAAATAGTTTCCACTGATTTGATTTAAAAATAGGCGTTACATTGGCCACCCTCCAATCTTCAGGTACTACAGACAATTTTAACAACAGGTTGCAGATCAGTCACAGCAGATTTGCCAATTCTTATTTGAGTTCTTTTAGATCTCTGGGGTATATATACCATCCAGTCCAGGTGATTTTCTACTCTTTAATTTGTTGATTTGGTTCAGTACGACTTTTAGGTTCACCAAGATTTATTTCAGTTCCTCTGCATCTTCATCCTTGAAAACCATCTCCTTACATCTTCTTCAGTAAAGACTGAAGCAAAGAATTCATTCAGCCTTTCTGCTACGGCCTTGTTCTCACTGAGTGCCCCTTGATGATCTAATGGTCTCACTGATTTCCTCACAGGATTTCTGCTTCTAATATACCTGAAAAAGTTATTGCTATGAGTTTTTGCCTCTTAAGGCAAGTTTATCTTTGTATTCTCTTTTGGTTTTCTTTAGCATTGCTTTGCATCTAACTTGCCAGTGCTTGTGTTGCTTCTTGTTTTCTTCATTCGGATCTTTTTTCCATATTCTGAAATATGATCTTTGTCACTTATCCCTTTAACCATTCTATCTTTTGCTCTTCTTTCTACCTTTATTAATATACGGAATCCGGGGTGGACTGACAGTGGTCTGGGCCCCCCAGGCAATGAGGCAAAAGCTCCTTACCACCTATCAAATATGATTAAACTAAATGGAGACTACGGGAGAGTGGACCCACTATTGCTGTGGGTCCTTGGGCACTGCCCTATTATTCCAATAGTCAGTCCATTCTTGCATGGAATGCATCTGGTCTGGGCTTCCAAAATGGTATTTTAAACAACGTCCATGCCCAATTTAAAGCCCTTACCCATGCAACTGAGCCATTCAGCTTTTAAAACCATTTTTCACGTTTTATCATAGTTACCCTCTCAAAAATTATATTCAGTTACAGTAGGTTTCCTTTGTGACTTCACTTCAGTTATTAAGTCAAATTTGATCATGTTATGATCACTGTTTCCCAGTGGAACCAGCACCAATACCTCTTGTGCTAAGTCCTGCATTCCATTAAGGTCTAGATCTTAAAATAGCTCCTCCTAATGTTAGTTCCTGGACCAGTTGCTCCAAGAAGCAGGTCGTTTATGATGCCTAGGAATTTTTACCTCCCTAGCATTCCCTGATGTGGCATTTAACCAGTCAATATTGGGATAATTAAAATCACCCATTATTATACTATTACCAAATTTGCTAGCTTTCCTAATTTGTGCAAACATTTCTTCGTCTGTCTGATCGTTCTGGCCTGGTGGACGGTAGTACAGCCCTAAGCCCTACATATGTATTCTTTCCCTTCATACATGGAATTTCTGTCCATAAGGATTCCACGCTGCTATTTCATGCAGAATTATTTTGACTCAATTCCCTCTTTAACATACAGCGCAACTCCCCCTCCCCCCCTCTAATTTGATATGCAATTTATGCGCTGGTAATACAGTGTCCCATTGATTGTCCTCCTTCCACCAGGTCTCTGCGATACCTATTATATCTACCTCTTCATTTAGTGCTATATGCTCTAACTCTCCTTTCTTTGGCTTCTAGCATTTGTATTCAGACACATCAAAGTATGTTCTACCCTTAAACACTCCTGGCTTTCTTTCACCTTTGTTGAAAACTCTCTTTTGGGATTCTCTACATGTCCTGTTATAATAGTATCCTTCAAGGATACCTCACTCCGAACTATACGCTTATGACTGTGGGCTTTTTCCTCTGTTCTAAATTAAAAGCTGCTCTGTCTCCTTTTAAAATGTTAGTGCCAGTAGCCTGGTTCCATCCCGGTTCACCTTTTGGAATGGGCTCCCCCTTCCCCAGAATGTTGCCCAGTTCCTAATAACCCTAAATCCCTCCTCCCTGCACCATTGTCTTATCCGTGTATTGAGACTTTGGAGCTCTTCCTGCCTCTTAGTTGGGTCCTGTGCGTGGAACAGGAAGGGAGTTTCTCCCTAATATGGTAAGGAAGCCCCGCCCAGCGCATTTCAGGATGCACTGGACAGGACAGGGTGCCACCATTTTGAAAGGCAGCGCTGGAAAGAGGAGTGCTTCTCCTTCCTCCCTTCTAAAGGTACAGGGGATTGGGGAGGGCACTAGGCCACCAGGGTGGGTGAGGGGGTGGATATAGGTTTGCCCAGTTGGACCATCAGGGACATTTTATTTAGTGTTGTCGGGGGTTAGTAGGGCTAGAGGTCCTCTGGACCTCCAGCCCTCTTGTGCCCTTGTGTCAGGGGGAATCAGGGAGCTGTGGGGGGAAAGGCCACTGGGCCACTAGAGAAACTTGTCCCAGGGAGGTTAGGGGGCTGGAGGTCCACCAGATCTCCAGCCCCTTGCAAGCGGGGGACAGGGGGAACTTCCCGTTGGACAGGTTTAGGCTTTTTTTTATGAAAGCCCGGACCTGTCAAACAACTGAAGTAGGATTGTGCCTTAGGCACATGCCCAGGCACAATCGTTCTGCACTTTACCCCCATGATCAAAGCTGATAGCATCCCTAATTTTGGCTTCCAGAACCTCCCTCCCACATTTTCCTATGTTGTTGTATCCACCTGTACCCAGACAGCTGGTTCCTCCCCAGCACTGTCTAAAATCTTATCTAGGTGACGCGTGAGGTCCGTCACCTTCACACCAGGCAGGCAAGTATCCAAGGGATCCTCACATTCACCAGCCACCCAGCTATCTACATGCCTAATGATTGAATCTTCAACTAATATGGCCATCCTAATCCTTCCCTCCTGGAGACAAATAATTGGTGCCAGAGGATATTGCATCCTCTAGGGGGCAGGTCCTGGCTACAGGATCACTTCCTGCCTTTCCAAGGTGATGCTCTCCCTTCAGATGGCCTTTCTCTTCTATGGCAGCACAGATGTTGCCAGACTGGACGTGGGACTTCTCTTCTATGTCCCTGTAGGCCTCCTCTATATACCTCTGTCTTTTCCTCAGCTCCTCAAAGTCTGCTACTCTAGCCTCCAGGGATCAGACCCATTCTCTGAGTGCTAGGAGCTCTTTGCATCAAGTACACACATGTGACCTCTCAACAGCAGGGAGATAATCAAACACGTGACACTCGGTGCAAAAGACTGGACAGCCTCCATATTGCTGCTGGACTGCTTCCTGCATCTTACTATTGATAATTTCTTGTTGTTAACGGAGTAGGAATTTGTAGACTGAAGTTTCCTACAATTGTTAGTTATATTCTAGGCTATGCTAATATTTAGGGTTTTTTTTTTAATTATTTCTGGCTGACAGCGATACCCTAATTAACTTTCTAGCCTTCTAATTTGTTCAAGGGCCTATAAATCAGAGGAATTAAACTCTAAGCTGGATCCACGTTATACCTCCTCCAGTCAATTCCACGGAGGAGGACCCAGCTTTTACTTATGGATGTAGGGCAAGAAATAAAGAAGAAAGGAGGAAAGTAAAGAAATAAATAGCAATCGCCATAACGGCATTATGTAAGCCACATTGAGCCTGCAAATAGGTGGGAAAATGTGGGATACAAATGCAACAAATAAATAAATAAAACTGAGGTTTCCTGTGATTACCAGCTCCGTTCTACAATGATGCAATGGTAAATTCTAGAACAGTCCCTTAACTGCTAGCCTATGAAACTGTAATAGCGACTTTAAATGCTAATCATTTCAACTCCCTTTGCTAAATAGGCAGAATAACTTAACAATAAGTCTACCCAGTGGTGTGCTGGAGCGGGCTCGCGAGAGCCGTTTGTTAAATTTTTAAGAATTTTGGGAGCCGGTTGTTAAAGTAGGCCTCCCCATGGCTACTTTAACAACTGACTCCCAAAATGTGGGCTTGGGCCCCTCCTGAATTCTCTTTTACTTTGCTGGCAGTGATGCTGGCCCCACTAGCCAAGTAAATAGACTGCTGTTGCTCCCTGCTCCTTGTTTCTGACTCTGAGCATCAGGCTGGGACTTTTCATGCAAGCGCAAGAAGGTTCCATCATGCTGCTCAGAGCCAGAAACAAGCAGCAGAGAACGGTGGCAGTCCATTTATTGGCTGGTGGGGCTCGGCAAAGGTATGCCTAGCATGCCCGCACAAGGGAGGGGAGAGAGAGGCATGTATTCCCCCCTCCCCCCCAAATTTCAGGGCCGGCTATGCCCGGAGAGAGAGCCCGTTGTTAAAAATTTACCAGCACACCCCTGAGTCTACCTTTCCTCAAGTTTAAAAGCATTTTTTCCAGCAAATAACTTACCCGTAAAGTCCTGTTCTGCTCTGGAAGTCTTCTCAAAGCAGCTCTGCTTCGTAAGTCAGTCCTCAGGGCACACACCCAGCCAGTCGGGTTTTCAGGATATCCGCAATGAATATGCATGTGATAGATTTCCATGCACTGCCTCCTTGGTATGAAAATCTCTCTCATGCATATTCATTGTGGATATCCTGAAAATCTGATTGGCTGGCTGTGCCCCTGAGGACTGGGTTGAGAAACACTGATCCAGCCCCTTGTAGTCTTGATTTTTTTTTTTTTTAAGGGAATGTCAGGAAATCACGACTATTAGTTCAGAGCTGCCGAGTTGCCTAGTTCCAGGCTTGAGACTTCCTGAACAGTCCTGATTTTCAATTTACATCCCAAAGCAGCAGTGGCGTAGCGAGGGCTGCCACCCGAGGCGGTTCGTTGTTGCACCCCCCCCCCCAGGTGCAGCATGATGACACCCCCCCCCCCCTCGGGGCATCAACACCCCTCCCCCCCGACCCAGTGCCTACCCTCCTCAGCTCCCTCCAACCAGCTCCCGCACCCTACCTTTAAAGAAATTTCGGAAGCTGTGGAGAGACGAGGCGCAGCACCTTGCGCCTGCATGTAAAAAAAGTGTGGATCGTCATCGGGCCTTCCCTCACGCTGTCTGTCCCGCCCTTGTGGAAATAGGAAGTTGCGTCAGCGGAGGGCGGGACAGACAGCGTGAGGGAAGGCCCGATGACGATCCATGCTTCTTTTACATGCAGGCGCGAGGCGCTGCGCCTCGCCTCTCCACGGCTTCCGAAATTTCTTTAAAGGTAGGGTGCGGGAGCTGGTTGGAGCCGGAGGGAGCTGAGGAGGGTAGGCACTGGTCGGGGGGGGTGTTGATGCGCCGAGGGGGGTGTCATCGTGCTGCACCCGGGGCGGACCGCCCCTCCCGCCCCTCCTTGCTATGCCACTGCAAAGCAGTGTAGGATTTATAACCCCCTGACTCTATCCATTGAGATCAGTGCTACAGGTCCCGTAATACATCTGGATGGGATAGTCAGAAATCCAAGATGGGCATATAATCTCCCTCCTGGAACTGGGTAATTTGGCATCGCTGTTAATCCCTGCAGACAGTGGAGTAAACCCGGGACTGAATAAACTCTGTCAGATGAATCCGGGGTTGGGAACTCTGATCTGCCCTATCGGGATCTTTTTCAAACCTCTTCCTTCTCTGGGCCTTCCCATCAGGGCCGCCGAGAGGGGGGGCAGGGGGGACAAAATTCCCCTGCACCACAGTCGCACCCACCCTCCGTCATCGACCGTCTGCCACCGAGCCGGGCCCCCTGCATTGAAATCACAGTGCCTCTCACCTCCGTGTGAAAGCGCTGCAGGCAGCAGCAGATTGCCTCCCTTTGGGCCTCCTTCCCTCCCTCATAGGGCGGGACACAGGGAAGGAAGGAGGCCCGAAGGGAGGCCTGAAGGGAGGCGATCTGCTGCTGCTGCCTGCAGCGCTTGCACACGGAGGTGAGAGGCGCTGTGATTTCAATGCAGGGGGCCCGGCCCGGTGGCGGACGGAGGGGGTGAGCAGCGACCTCGGGGGGGGGGGGGGGGGGGGGGGGGGGTCCCAGGGCCCGGCAGCCTTGCCCCAGGCCCGGCCCAGTCTCTCTGCGGCCCTGCTTCCCATGAGTAGAAAAAGCTGAAGAAAGCTCTTCCTGGCTTGAATTCAGCTGAAACCACAGCCTGTAGGTCAGAGGTGTGCAATGTCGGTTCTCAAAGGCCTCAACCCAGTTGGGTTTTCAGGATTTCCACAATGAATGTGCACGAGATCTACTTGCGTTCACTGCCTCCATTGTATGCAAACAGATCTCATGCATATTCATTGTGGAAATCCTGAAAACCCAACTGGGTTGCAGCCCTCAAGGACTGACATTGCAGATCCGTGCCGTAGGTTACTTTGCCACCTCACTCCAGGTCAATTATTCTAGTCCTGGTTTTCACCTAGTCTATGCAGGGAACTTAGGGGGCCTTTTGCAAAGCTGCACTAGTGTTTTTAGCTCACAGTAAAATCATTTGGCAGTAAACTCAGAGACGCCCATGGGAATATCATGGGCATCTCAGCGTTTATCGCCAGCTGATTTTTACCGTGAGTTAAAAGCCCTAGCACAGAAGGCTCCCTTAGTGTCAACTTATGCAGGGAGATCAATGGTGGACAAAAGCAAAACTACAACTCCCTGCATGCAATGGGCTAAACCCAGAACTGGATCAGTCTCTTAGGTTAACATAGGATGAGATACCTATGCCTACGGGAAATGGTGAAGAAAAGGAAAACCAATAAGGAACGAAAAAAAGATAGCAGTAGGGGGAGGGGCAGGGGGAGTCTTCTTGCTTCCTGGTCCATCCTCTTCATTTCCTGTTTGACAGTCTGGAGGAGTGAGCTGCGGCCTTTACTGTCACTGTGCTATGGTGCCCATCAGGTGGCAGCCTACACCCACCCTGTGCTCTTGAGGTGGATATTGCGGGCAGGCCAAGCTTTTGGGTTCTGTTCTGGTCCATCTATAGGGGTCCTCAGTTCCTCAGCTGAATGAATCGATCCCACCTCGCAGAACCCCTTGCTGTTCCCTTACTGAGGAATAGAGGAGCAGCCAAGTGGATAGAGTGCTAGGACTGCCAAGGTGAAATCCAGTTCAAATTCCTTGGTTGCTGTTTCTGAGCTTCAGCAAGTCATTTCACCCTCCATTTCCTCAGGAGAGGGGCATAGCCACAGTTGGACCCGGGTGGGCCTGTCTCCACCCAGTTTCGGCTCAGGCACACCAAAAATTCTGGTTGACGGGAATCTCCAAGCCCCGCAAGTTGAAGATGTCCTTCGGCAGCCAGAACAAACGATTTTCCTATCTTCTTCGGCTGGTGGCGCTTTTCACCCGTTGCCGCAGCACCAACCCCCCCCCCCCCCCCGCCTCGTGCGCATGCTTGTTTTTTGGCGCATGCCTGAAAACTGAGCATATGCAGGAGGAGAGAGGCCAGTACAATGGCAATGAATGGAAAGTGCCGTCAGTTGTAGCAGGTAGGAAAATCACTTGTTCTGGCCGCTGGGGGACATCTTCAGCTGGCAGGGTTTGGGGATCCCCGCCAGCTCAGGTATTTATGTTATTCTTTGGAGTCAGTGGTGTGTGGCAAGGGCAGAAAGCATGCGCATGGAGGGGGGGGGGGGGGATTGTATGTCCACACATTTTGAGCTCAGGCCCACCCAGAATACTACTACTTCAGGTAGAAAGTTAGAGGTTGATTCTCAAAACCTACCGCCGGCATTAAGACCAGTTAGCACCGGAATAGCACGCATATTAATCTGCTCAGAGGGTATTAGCACTGGAAACATGCAAGCCAGATGGCCACAAATTATATGTAAATGCAGTCAAACTCATGTTAATGAGGTTGTTTGCTATGCCTTCCCAGTGTTCAGAGAACAGCGCCCAAACAAACCCCGTTCCTAATGCTGGAAACCTACCGCCAGCTCGGAACTGGCATTAGGGGGTTTGAACAGAAGATCTCTTATGATTTTCTCTTTCAAATCTGCTAGTTTTGATTTCTTTCGGGAGCAGAAGGAAGCCCCTGCAAGCCTGTAAGCGCCAGTACTGAGAGAAAGAAATGTGCACGAGCCTGAGCAAACCCGAAATGTTGAAAGCAGACATTGGCACATGTTTTCTGTGCTTAAATATAAGCCTCTTCCAAGTTAAAAAAAAATAATTTTTTTTGAAAAGCTTATATTTAAAGAGCGGTGCCTCCGTGTGCTTTGCCTGGCTCATTTGCACAAGAGCTGAGCTTACCGTGAAACTCTTCTGTGCACGTGCCAAGCATGTTCCCCCCTTGCTTTCACTCGTACAGCACGCATACAATTTGAATACCATTTACTTTGAGCATTTTGCAAGCTAGTTTTCTGCGCTGTTCCGGCGGTCCGGGTTCTGCATTGTTGACTTTAGCGTCTCAGCCCTCCAGGGACAGAAGATACTTGTACCTGAATTCAACTCAGGTGCGAGCTAAATCCAAATGAATAAATTGATGACAGTCGTCACACTACAGCAGTGGTGCTTAACCCAGTCCTCAAAACACATCCAGCCAGTCAGGTTTTCAGATATCGCATGCACTACCTCCGTTGTATGGCAATCGATCTCACGAATTTTCATTTTGGATAACCTGATTGTCTAAGTGGGTCCTGAGGACTGAGTTGGGAAACCCCGTCTCCTGCAGGCGTATGCAGCTCTGCCAAGGAAACGCATTCTTGTCTTGCTGTACCCAGGAAAAAAACCCAGTATTGAGACTGCCACCTCCCCAACACACATGCACAACTCTGCCAAGGCACCTCATTCTAGCCTACAGTGCCCACAGCAAGCCAGCACTAAGACTAGCCATCCCACCTCATGCACACACAGCTCAGCCAATGCACCTCATTCCTACCCCACAGTTGAACCTTGTGTTCTAACACTGACACCTCACGTCAGCAGTCAGGTCTGTGAGGCTGTCTTGGAGATGGAGGTGGAGTTCATGACTCTCCAGCCCTCTCTTATTCACAGACAGGAGACACTGTTGAGAAGTTTTTATTGCAGGTGAGGAGTAGACATGAGCTTGATGATGGGAGACTGGGGCGTTGGGTGCTGGTATCACTGCAGTTCTTACTCACAATTATGACCTGGCTTGGAATTTCTTCCAGCCAGCCTAGGAAGCAAAGTGCTATTAGTCAGTTTAATACCTAAAATGGTTTCAGGTTTCTTTGGGCTAACAGATATCAAATGTAGGGGGGGGGGGGAGGGAAGAGGAGTAGAGGGAAAGAGAGGAAGGGCGGAGGGAGAGAGACGGGAGAAGAGGGATAAAGACGGCTGCAGAGAGGGAGAAAAAGGAGGGAGGGAGAGAGGGGCTTATAAAAAAAGAGGGAGAGATGGGTGGGAGGAGGAATAAAATGAGAGAGGGGAGAGAATGGTAAGGGAGAAGGAGGAAAGAGCAGAGAATGGTAGTGTAAAATGACCTTATGCTGGTGCAAAAGGTGCCAAAATCAGCTCTTGGGGGACAGTATCTCTTTGCCAGAGCAGATCAGTCACTTCATATAGGTTTTTTTTTTGATTTTTTTTTTTGATTTTTTTCTTTCTTTCTTTCTTTTGTTTTCTTTCTTTTTTTTGTTTTTTTTTTTGCATAAGCTTTGATTACCAGTTCATTCAGTGCAAGTTTTCTCTAAAAAAGGAGAACTCCTATCCATCCAAAGCTACCCTCTATTTACATAGTGCTACAGCCGCAGCCCCCCCCTGCCCCACCCCTTATGCACAGGAGGAGGAAAGAAGGCAGGAGATTCACCTCTCTGCAAGAATTTGGGGGTGGAGGTGGGGGGAGGTTCCAGTGTTTGCAGCCACTGGGGATGCTCAGTGTGTTACCAGTGACTTACGATGATAAAATATGTTCACTTCTGTGTTATGCCAGCAGGAGGAAGGCGTGGAGTGATTATGCCCTTCCCTTGACCTCTCTCTGTCTGAAGAATCAGGGGTATGAGGGTGACAGGGTCTCTCTGCCTCTCCCCCTTCTCCTCTCATTCTCCACAGGATCAGGGGTACAAGGGTGATAACACCTTTCTGCTCTACGCTCTTTTCTCCCCTCATGCTCTGCAGGATTCAGGGTACAAAGATAACAGGACCTCTCTGCTTCCCTCCAACTTCCCCTTCCTTCCTGGGGTATAATAGTGAGGGTACAGGGCCCCTCACACACCACAGGCACTGAACTAATTGGGGGAGGGGGACTTCAATCAGACAATCCTGAAAAGTTTTGATGTGGGTGTAGAGGTTGGGGTGAAAGGGTCTATAGCAAAAATGGGGGACTGTTCTTTAGATTCACACCTGGAGGGATGAGGGAAGAAGCAAAACTGTGGGTGGCAACTATCGCCTCTAAATATCATATTCCAGTAGGTACTGTTCTGTATAGTCTTTAGCCAGCTCAACCTTCAGAACACAGGTACAAAACTGGGCCATCGCCTCCCAGAGCTCAGGCACCAGGAACAGCTCACACATGACATTCCCCTCCAGCGTCTGGATGCGGTTCTGCAGATGTGCCAGCAGCTGGCTCTGGATGCGGCTGAAGTCCTGGCCGAAGACATCAACATTCAGGTAGACCCAGTCCTGCCCCTTGGGAATGGGAAAGGGTGGGCTGCAGACCGTGGCTACCAGGGGGTCCGCCCTGCTGTCCACCATCCAGCGTAGCTCCTTCTTCAGCAGCAGAGCTAGGTTGCTGGCCAGTGGCTGGAAGGGCTGCCAGTCCTGGATGATGGTCTGGCCAGGCAGCACCTTCCTGATGAAGACTGGGTCCAGCACCACAGCCGGCACCTCGCTCTTCTCCAGTAGCAGGGCAGGTGGCAGGCGGTTTGACCCCCGTAGTGCCGCAAACTATGTCACGAAGCCGCAAGGAAAAGTCTCGGGCGTTGAACTTCATAAGTAGGAGAGCCTGGGGGGGAGAGATAGTGAGACACAGAGACAGAGGCAAAAAGAGGAAGAAGGGAGAGCAATAATACACAAAGATGGGAACGAGAGAAAGGAAAAACAAGAACAGGAGAGAAAGTGACAGAAGAGGAGACAGAGAGGGAAAGAGAGTGATAAAAAATGCAAAAATGGGAGAAAGAAAGAAAGAGAAGACAGAGAAAAGATGAAAAGGGGAGCGAGGTGCAATAATAACAGTGATGAGGAGAAAGAAAGAGAAAGAAAAGAGTGAGATGAGGAGGGGGAGTAGAGAGCCATAATAACACAAAGAAAAAGGGGAAAAGAGAAAGAGACAGAAGAGGGGTAGAGAGAGCAATGATACCACAGAGATGGGAGAAAGAGAGAAAAAAAGATTAAAAAAAGAAAGAAAAAGAAAAGAGGAAAGACAAGGGCAAGAGAAAGGGAAGAGGGGAGACAGTGATAAAGAAAGAAAGAAAGAAAGAAAGAAAGAAAGAAAGAAAGAAGAAGAGGAGTCAGAGAGAGGGACAAGGGAAGAGAGAGCAATATAAAACAGGAGGTGAAAAAAGAAAAAGAAAGGAAAAACAAGAACATATAGAGAGAGAGGAAGAAGAAGAAGAAACAGCAAAAGAAAGGGTAATATAAAACAGAGATTAAGGAAAAGAAAGAATGAAAGAACAGGGAAAATATGAATAAAGAGAAACAAGATGGGTGGGGAGAAAGAGAGGAGAATGACGTTCACAATCATAACATACACACAGGAGAAGACGGAGAGATTCATACACAAAGAGTGACAGTGGAGAGACAGACAAATTTAGATAGGCAAAGACAAAAACAGAGGGAAAAAATTCAGAAGGGAGAGAAAGATAGAGAACAGGAGGGTGAGAGAGAGGGAGAGAGAGAGAGAGAGAGGGGAAGTGAGAGACAGATAGAGAGAGAGAGAGTGTGTCAGTGTTTAATGGGGATCCCTCTGCAGAGCAGAGCTAAAATTCCCAGACTAGGGACAAAGTCTGTGGCCAGGATGCAACTGCTACAGGGGATCCCCCTCTCCTGAAGGGATTGCTGTCCCCCCCTCCCCCTCCAGCTCCCACTTTGAGGGAACTGCTGATTGCATTCATCCATCTGGTGCCCAAGTCAAATCAGAGCCTGTAAGAGGAGAGCAGAGTTTTACTTTCCAGGATGGTGTACAGGACTGTGGAACTCCTGCTGGAGACAGCTCTCAGGGCTCAGAACCAGGAGGCTGGGAGGAGTCCAACTGACACCATGAGGCTGTGATACTGGTGAGGGTAGAGAAATGACATAACAGAAGGGACTCCTCTCACATGGTTTCAGAAATGGAATACCAGCCTCACCCAGAAGATGGGGCAAACTCAAAAGTAAGATTCCCTCAGTAGCAGGAAGCCAGGGTTCAAATCCTGCATTTCCCCACCGATGCTCCTAGTGACCTTGACCAAGTTAGTTCCCCCTCCAATACCAATACTTAGACTGTAAGCCAGTTTGGATGGGGAAATAACTCATGTTGAGCCCAGATTTGGAAAAGATGAGGGATAAAAGTCCAAATTCAAAGACAAAGTTCCTCCTATCTCAGGCAGGGAGCCCCTCCCTCTGTTCGATACTACATTGAAAACCTTCTGCTATCTCTAGTCAAACAGCAGCTCCCTCTGCTCGATACTGGATTAGAACCTTCTACTACTCAGTCACAGAGCTGCTCCCTCTGCTTGATACTAAATTACAAAACCTTCTGCTATCTTAGGCAGGAAGCTGCTCCCCTCCGCTTGATACTAGATGAAGAAACTTCTTCTGTCTCAGCCATGGAGCTGCTTCCTCACTCAAAGATAGATAAAGAACTTTCTGCTATTTCAGCCATAGAGCTGCTCCCTTCACTTAGTACTAGATTACGAATCTTCTGCTAACTCATGAAAGAGCTGCTCCCTCCACTTGGTACTAGACGAAGACCTTCTTCTATCTCAGGCAGGGGAGCCGCTTGCTGTGCTCGATACTAGATTAAGAAACTTCCGCTATCTCAGCCAGGGAGCTGCTCCCTAACACAGCTAGTTTACTGCAGTAAAGACTAAGTAGCCCACCCTGTCTCTCAGTTTCCAGCTATGGAAGCTTCAACCTTGATCAATTCCAGAATATCATTTCTCATTCCAGTCAATTCTTGTGGTTCACTGGTTTTCCACCATCTCATGTAAATGGTCAATCTACAACATGTCATTCTAGATCCTAGCACAGCCTAGAAGATGATAAAAGACAAATTCTTGAGGCCCATGCAGTGAGTCTTCCATACCTCACTCCCAGAAGACCACCACAGACCTCCAGTTAATCCCCGGCCTCCAATTCTTCTCCCTCTAGAGCTCCTCTTTCCTTATCCCAGTTTTTCGTGAATTCTTTGACTATTGTTATCCCTCTACCACCTTTCCAAGAACAAATAGTTTCTGAAGTTGCTACTAAGTCTACTCTGTCCCCCACCAGCCCACCATCCCAGAGCCTCCTACCATAACCTCTATTCCAGAACATTCTCTCCTCATTTTGCTGCTTGTGATCGATTTCTACCTTTGAGGTACTTGATTGTCTCTGGAAGAGAGAGTAGAGGTGAACCAAAAAAACTTCCAGCAGCCAAGTTGTAGATAAATGAAATTTTATCGACAAAGTGTGGATGCTTTGTCAATAAAATGTTGTTCATCTACACTTTGGCTGATGGAAGTTCTTTTGGTCCACCCTACTCTCTCTCTCACAGGCACTTTTTACGTAGGGCTGCTCTTCCTGTTTTTATGACTGTGACTTGACTGTCCTCTGTCATATTCCCCCTTCCCCCCCCCACAACTCCCCTCCCTCCTCTTCTCCAGGGTATGTAAATTTAGACTCTTAAATCTAATCTCACTTGCCTTTTGGTGCAAACACACTATTCTCTCCAGATTCTATACATGGCGCCCAACTTAACTGGCTAACGAGCTGTTAACCATCAATAATTGGATGCTAACAAACAATTATTGATGTTAATTGGTACTAATTAGGATTTGCGCATGCATCTGGATGCAACTATTCTATAACGCTGGGCACCTAAATTCCAAAAGGGGATGTGGCCCTGGGAGGGGGCATAGGTGGGTCAGGGGTGTTCCAAAAGGTTGCACGCAGTGTTATAGAATAATGGGTCTCGGTGCCGGGATTTACACCAGGTTTCAGCAAGGTGTAAGTCTGGCCCCCTAAGTTACGGCATGGGAATGAATTCTAGGCGAGATTGTAGAAAGAACGCATGCCCTTTATAGAATCGCAATTAGTGGTAATCTTTTCCATTTAGTGCCATTATAGAATTTCCCCTATGTGGGCAATTCTGTGGTCTAGGTGGATACATTTGCATGTCCCTTCTTGCGTATAAATGTACGCATACGCACGTACATTTACCCACAAAGTGCCAATGGAGCACCCAAGTGGTATTCCACAATGGTGATGCATAAACGCAAGGGGACAAATCATGGGTGGGGCTCCCAGTTACACATATAACTTACAGAATGTCACTGTTCCCTCTAAGCCAGGTGCATAGCCAGATCTCAATTTGGGGGGGGGGGGGCATGAGCCCAAAACAGAGGGGCACATTTTGCCCTGCTTCCCCATTGCTCTCCGTCTCCTGCTGCAACCCCACGTACCTAGGCTGGAGGGGGGTCCCCAAGGCCAGTCAGCAGACGCCTTCCTCCAGTGCTGTTTGCTGCCATGCCGCTTTGGGGCGCACATGCTCAGTTTTAATTAAATTGAGCATGCGCGAAGCCTCGCTCGTGCTCAATTTCATTAAAACCGAGCGTGAACGTGGGGGTGGTGTGAGGAAGCAGGGCAGGCAGTGTGGTGGTGAACAGCACTGTAGGAAGGCTTCTGATGGCAGGGATTGGGGACCCCTAACAGCCAAACCAGCAGACCTTGGGGGGCCCAAATCCAATTATTTTTTTTTGGGGGGGGCAGACCCCCAAGGCCTCCGTGGCTATGCCACTGCTCTAAGCTGAGCACAAGTCCTCAAAACTGCATTGCTATCACGGGGGAGCAGGGCTTCAATATTTTGTTTTCAATTGTTAAGGACAGGCAGGTTCCCTGGAGTCCTGTAGAGCTTAGCTGTCCCTCGCTATTGAAAATGTGATAGTGAAACAGCGCCCCCATTGGCAGGACCGTGGTTGGCAGACTCCCATAGAGCTTAGAGGGAACAGTGCAGAATACTGCATGTTACACGTGTCCTTGCAGCTGTTATACGTCCGCAGTTACACTAGGTCTCTGGCTGGTGCAACTGTGAGCTCGTAAGTCTTAGGTGCGCTGATTCCAGGTATGCTACCCAGGGGCGTAGCTACGTGGGGCCATGGGGGCATGGGCCCCCCCCCCCCAGATTACGCCCTGGCCCCCTCTACATTTGACCCCCTGCCCCGCCGCTGCAGCATCATCATCAGGGTACCTTGTTGCTGGCGGGGGTCCCCAAATCCCCGCCAGCCGAAGAGTCTTCTTCAGTGCCGGTCAACTCCGGCGCCTTCGTTGTGGGATCATCTGTTTGTTTATTTATTTATTTATTTATTTATTGCATTTGTATCCCACATTTTCCCACCTTTTTGCGGGTTCAGTGTGGCTTACAATATGAGTTGAATGTTGGAAATACAATTTGTTACAGATAGTTATGGATTATATTATGCAGGGTTAAGCGAAACAATTGAGGTGTCGTTAAGGGATGTAATAATGGAACATAGGCATTGCAACTTTGGAAGGAAACAATGGGAGCTTAGGGGCGATAAAAAGGCATGACGCCTTACATCCTGCACCGTGCATGTAGCCCCGTGCAGGGCGTAAGGCATCAAAAACAGATGATCCCACAACAAAGGCGCCGGAGTTGACCGGCGCTGTAGAAGATTCTTCGGCTGCCAGGAATTGGGGACCCCCGCCAGCAAACAAGGTACCTGATGCGGCGGCGGGGCAGGGGGCAGGTGGGCGGCAGTGACGGGGGGGGGTGGGGGGTCGGCGGCAAGAGGAGGTGGCTAAACAGTGCCCCCCACCTCGGCCTCTGGCCCCCTCCCGCCGAGGGTCTGGCTACGCCCCTAGATGCTACCATTCTATAATAGAAGCTGGGCGTTCAGATACATTGCAGAATAGGCTGCTACGTGTCCTGGGTGCCTATCTGTGGACCACCTCCAATCTAGGGAGGAATGGTCTCCGGAACTGGACACAGCTGGTAGCTATTGTCTCAGTGGGACCAGCTGCTCCCTCAGCTCAGTACTAGATTAAGGATCTTCCTGCTGTCTCAGACAGGACGGCCGTTCCCTCAGTGTGTTCTAGACACCGGGGTAGACGAAAGTTTAACAGGGCACGGGTGCCAGCTTAGTGTTCTCTACAGCAGCGCCTCTTCCTGGAGGGACACCTAGCCGATGGGTGTTCAGAATTACCGCAATGCATATGCATGACCTAAATTTGAAGATACTGGAGGCCCAATTGAACGTAACGCTCTCTCATCTATACTGCGGGTGATCTGAACACCTGACCGGCTAGGTGTCCCTCCAGGAAGAGGTTTGAGAAGCACTGTTCTACAGCACTAGAAGGGGACACCATTTTTAAGTCCCATTCTGTGGCTGAGCTCACTTACCTGCTTGGTGATGACCCGGTACTTCAGGAAGTCCTTGGGCCCCAGCTTGTCGTCCTCTGGTCAGTCGCGCGACCTTGGACCCCAGGATGTCGTTGCCTCACCAACTCCGCACAGAACCTGCTGCAGCACTCTGGCCACGCCCATTCCCCGTTCCCAGGGCGCGACCCGCAGCCCCTCCATCAGCGCTGTCTCCCCGCCGTCCACGATACACACAGACTGCAGCCCTATCTGCGTAGGGGGGAGAGGGCAAAGGTCAGCCGCTGTTGAACAGCGCCACAGACACAGGTAGAGGGCCCAACGAAACCTGAAACTGAACCACTGGTTAATGGGGCTACGAAGCCCCTCAGACACACGATCCACTCACTCAAGCTGCAATTTGGAAAACCGCCCCAAAAACCAGCGTAACGTCCGGCATGAGGGGGGCTCAGGAATTATTGAGAACACCTTTCACACAAGAAAACAATTCCAAATCCAGAGACAGCCAAGGAAAAGATATTCTCCTTCCCTGGTTATTACATCTGTATTTCTCTAGCTGCCTCTCTCTCTCTACTTAACATTTCCTGTATCTCTGGTTCTTGCCTCCGTTTCCCCCCCTCCAATCCTTCTCTCTCTACTCAAGCAGTTCCTGTATCTCTGCTTGTTACCCCTGCTTTTCCCTTCTGCTCCTTCCTCGCTCCCTTGACAATTTGTGTCTCTGGTTATTACCCCTGTTTTTCCCCTCCTGCCCCCTCTCTCTCCCTTGAGCAATTTCTATATTTCTGTGAACAAGTGCAAGGTGATGCATGTGGAAAAAGAACCTGAATTATAGATACGTCATGCAAGGTTCCACGTTAAGAGTTACGGACCAAGAAAGGGATCTGGGTGTCGTCGTTGATAATACACTGAAACCTTCTGCTCAGTGTGCTGCTGTGGCTAGGAAAGCAATAGATTGTTGGGTATTATTAGGAAAGGTATGGAAAACAGGTGTGAGGATGTTATAATGCCGTATCGCTCTATGGTGCGACCGCACCTTGAGTATTGTGTTCAATTCTGGTCACCGCATCTCAAGAAAGATATAGTAGAACTGGAAACGGTGCAGCGAAGGGCGACAAAATGATAGCGGGATGGGACGACTTCCCTATGAGGAAAGTACTAAGGAGGCTAGGGCTTTTCAGCTTGGAGAAGAAACGGCTGAGGGGAGACATGATAGAGGTATATAAAATAATGTGTGGAGTGGAACAGGTGGATGTGAAGCGTCTGTTGACGCTTTCCAAAAATACTAGGACTAGGGGGCATGTGATGAAACTACAATGTAGTAAATTTAAAACAATAGGAGAAACATTTTCTTCACCCAACGCATAATTTAAACTCTGGAATTCGTTGCCGGAGAACGTAGTGAAGGCGGTAGCTTGGCAGAGTTTAAAAAGGGGTTGGACAGTTTCCTAAAGGACAAGTCCATAGACCGCTACTAAATGGACTTGGGAAAAATCCACAATTTCGGGAATAACATGTATAAAATGTTTGCACGTTTGGGTAGTTTGCCAGGTGCCCTGACCTGGATTGGCCGCTGTCGGGGACAGGATTGCTGGGCTCGATGGACCTTTGGTCTTTTCCCAGTAGGGCATTACTTATGTACTTATGGTACCCGCTCCTGCCTCTCACTCTCAATAGTTTCTATATCTCTAGTTGTTGCATCTGCTCCCCCCCCATCCCGCTCTCTCCCCCCCCAGCACCCCTGCTTTCCCCCTCCTGCCTCTTTCTCCCCTCAGCAGTTCTTGTATTTCTGGTTATTGCCTCTGCTTTTTCTTTTCCTGCCCCTCTCTCTCCCCTCAGTAGTTCCTACATCTCTGGTTATTACCCCTTCCCTGTCCCCCCTCACTCTTTCTTTAGTTGTTGCCCCTCTGATTCACCCCTCCCCCCCTCTCTCTCTCTTTCTCTGAATATTCTCTTTACCAAGTGGAAGGAGACTGGGCCATGCAATCAGAGAAGAAATGAGCTGAGGATCTGAGAAAAGCCACACCAACGTAGGGGGTAGAGAGTACCGGGGTCCAACGGGACTGTCCCCTGGCTAATGGCGGTCTCTACTAGAGATCCCAGCATTCAGCTTTCTTAGAGAGCCGGCCAAAGACACACAGCCCCAGCCCGTGAGAGCCAGAGCTTTCTGAAAATAAACATATATATGCCCCTAAAATCTACATCTGTTTTCTAAACATACAAACTTGTTGCTGCATCAGGGATGAGGGAAACAGGGGAAAGACAGTGTATAGCTTACATGGCAGAGCACAGTGTCCACTGCATGTTACATAAGTATCCAGCATTGTGTCAGTGTTGTGTGTTAAATATATGGTAAACTTGTATCTCTGCCAATATATGTGTATATATGTGACCAGTAAGATATATTGACCAGTATTATATACCAGAAGTGTATGTATATCTACCCGCGTTATAAAGTGGAGCTGCACTGAATAGCTGTGCGTTTTATTACTCTATATATCTCACTGTATACATTGGTGGTGTTATATATGTGCTGTATGGATGTGCTGTATGTTTATTTTTGTGACAGGTTACCAGCACAGTCTATTACCGTGTTTCCCTGAAAATAAGACCTACTCCGAAAATAAGGCCTCCCCCGAAAGTAAGACCTACCTGAAGCAGTGCCGCCCCGAGAGCCGGACAAAGGCCGCCGCCCCGAGGTTCGCCAGCACACCCCCCCTCCACCCGCCCTCCATCGCTCCCGGAACTACCAGTACCTGAAACGCCTCCTTTCACCTTCCTTCGCAAGTTCGGAGCAAGCAGCCGCAGGGCAGGCCACTCTCCCTTCCGTGTTCCGCCCTCGCCTGACGTAACGTAACGTCAGGCGAAGGCGAGGCACAGAAGGAAGGAGAGGTCTGCCATGCTGCTGCTGCTCCCACTTGCGAAGGAAGGTGAAAGGAGGCGTTTCAGGTTGGGAGCGGACGGAGGGCGGTGGAGGGGGGGCCCGGCGACCTCGGTTGGGGGGGCGACCTTGGGTGGGGGTGGGCGACCCCGATGTTTCCCAGAAAAAAAATATAAGACCTCCCCTGAAAATAAGACCTAGCGGCTGGTCTTGGGGAGGAAAAATTAATATAAGACAGTGTCTTATATCGGGGGAAACACGGTACATTAATGGCTAGTTCAATATAAGTTCCTATATTAAATAAGTAAGGAATACTGTCATTTTGGGTTATATAAGTGACCAGCACTGTATCTCTGTATGCTTTATATAAGTAACAAGTGCTGTCTTGCTACATATGTTACATATATGATCACTGCTGTATGAGTTGCCAGCACTGTGTTACTACAGTTTATATAAGCCGTCCAGCCTTCTATATGTCCCTGTTTCCTAATTGCTTGAGCTTGCTTTATATAAGTGATCAGCAGTGTGCATATAATAACCGAGTATGTTATATCTGTGTGTATTATATACGGTACCGTACATCTGGGTGGTTATTTGCATGATCCAGTGCTGTTTATATCATCAGAGAAACATAGAAAATGATGGCACACAAAGACCATATGGCCTATCAGGTCGCCTGCACTGTATATCTGCCTATATTATGTAGGTGCCCAGTGCTATATATCTGTTATCACTAAGTAATACCACTGTACCGTGTATACATGACCAGAACTGTATTTCTGAGAGTGTTATATAAGTAGCCAACATTATATATGTGCTTCTGCTCTATGGGTGACCAGTGATCTATATCTGCCTGTGTTAAATAGGGTGGGCAGTATGAGTTTTCTTATATGATATCAGCGCTGTATACCAGGGTATGTAATATAAGTGATCAACACTATATATATGGGTATTTTATATATGTGGTCAGTGATATCCATATGGTTTCTTATACTAATGATCAATGCTGTACATATGAATGTGTTATATAAGTGACCAATGCTTATATATCTTTTTCAGTAGTTGGGCAAGGTGACAATCACTGCTGTAGATGTGTCCGTGTTATATAAGTGATCAGCAACCGTACATTTGAGAATGTTATATAAGTAAGCAGTTAGTGTGCCTGAATTAGATGGGTAACGAGGTCTGTATATCTTTATGTGTTATATAACTGATCAGCAGTATACATCTGTCTGTTATATAAGTGACCAGTACTGTATAACTGAGTCTTATATATTATAACTGGCACTGTGTCACTTCATCCAAATAGCAAAACAGGAAAGTCCTCTACAACGAAAAAGCAGAGGCTGACCAAAGACGAGTCACCACTGGAGATATGAATCCAACAGTCTTTATTGTTATACTCAAAAGAAAGAAAGACCCCGACACGGGCCGTGTTTCAACGCACGCAAGCGTCTACTTCAGGGGTCAAACAGTGAAATCTATAAATAAAAAATGGTGATGAAGCAAAACATCAAGCAAATTATACAGTTATTTACATAATTTGTATGTATTCATTTCTATTAATTATCATTTTCCAATTTAATTCATATAATTTTTCTTGTATGATGCTATATATGTTTAATTTATAATTGCTTATGTTTGCTTCATCACCATGTTTTAATTTATAGATTTTACTGTATGACCCCTGAAGTAGACGCTTGCACTGCGTCGAAACACGGCCCTTGTCGGGTCTTTATTTTAAGTATAACAATAAAGACTGTTGGATTCATATCTCCAGTGGGGACTCTTCTTTGGTCAGCCTCTACTTACACTTTGTGAGTCACCTATTCACAATAAAATCATTGTTTTAATTAATTTATACGTCTGCCCCATTGTTGAATAGAGCCTATTTTCCCCACCCCTTTTTTTGTTTTCCGCTTTTTTGTCCTGTGGGGATCAAGTGCACCTCCACACTCCGTGTGGTTTTCTCTGATCTGTAATTGTCTATTGCTCATGTTTGATTTATTCTTATTGTACACCACTTTGAGTGAATTCCTTCAATCTATCTATCTTCCTGTGCTATATAAGTGACCAGTGCTGTATATGTGGGTATGTTCTAAAAGTGGCCAGCACTGTATGTGTAGGTTTTTCTAAAAGTGACCAGCACTGTATATCTGGATATGCTCTATAAGGGCCAGTGCTGTCTATGTGGGTATGTTCTATAAGTGACAAGCATTATATATGTAGGTGTGTTCTAAAAGTGACCAGTGTTGTATTGGGGGGGTGTTCTAAAAATGACCAGCTCTGTATATCTGGATGTGCTCTATAAGTGACCAGTACTGTATAGGTGGGTATGTTCTATAAGGTGACAGCAGCACTATATATATAGGTGTGTTCTAAAAGTGAACAGCACTGTATATCTGATTGCGCTATAAGTGCCAGTGCTGTCTATGTGAGTATGTTCTATAAGTGACCAGTGCTGTATATGTGGATATGTTCTATAAGTGACTGGCACTGTTTATGTGGGTGTGTTCTAAAAGTGACCAGCACTGTATATCTGGATGTGCTCTATAAGTGACCAGCAACTGAATATGTGGGTATGTTCTATAAGTGACCATCCACTGTATATGTGGGTTTGTTCTAAAAGTGATCAGCACTGTATATCTGGATGTGCTCTATAAGTGGCCAGCGCTATCTATGTGGGTATGTTCTATAAGTGACCAGTGCTGTATATGTGGATATGTTCTATAAGTGACCGGCACTGTA
Source organism: Microcaecilia unicolor (assembly GCF_901765095.1). Taxonomy (NCBI): domain Eukaryota; kingdom Metazoa; phylum Chordata; class Amphibia; order Gymnophiona; family Siphonopidae; genus Microcaecilia; species Microcaecilia unicolor. The sequence continues at coordinate 21,727,992 of NC_044044.1, read as the reverse complement.
TATGTGGGTGTGTTTCTAAACGTGACCAGCTCTGTATATCTGGATGTGCTCTATAAGTGACCAGTGCTGTATATGTGGGTATGTTCTATAAGTGACCAGCACTGCATATCCAGTAGGTCGAGTCTGCAGGGCAGTTTAAGAGCCTCTCAGTGATTTCTCAGTTGCTGGAGGGCACTGCTCTGGCTTCATGCAGGTGACCTGAGCACTGGTGGGGCCGGGTGCTCTCCCACAATCCTCCTGTCCCGAGGACTCCTGCATCGCTGCCCCTGGAGGCACCTGTAAACCTACACAGATAAAATCCAGCATGAGAACTGATTTAAAGAAAGGAAGTGAGAGAGGAAGGGTTCGAGGGATTAGAGCCATGGATGACACTGAGTTAACAACAGTTAGAACTTTTTTAGACATAAGCAGGTCAAAGAAATGCAACCCTGTCATCCTCCTGAAATATACCCCACATCTCACCTTCTCCAAAGATAATACAGAGGGAAGTCCAGAAGACATACTTGTGAGTGCTTTAAAGCAGTGGAGTAGCTACGTGGTGCCACGGGAGCCTGGGCCCCCCCCAAAATTTCCTGTGGGCCACTGGTTTTGCTGGTGGGGTCCCCAAACCCCTGCCAACTGAAGCGTTGTCCAGCGCCCGTCTCTGGCACGGCTGTGTTGCTTGCCCTGCTCGGTCCTTCCCCTCACGTCTGGCATGCTTCTTTTAGTGAGACTGAGCATGCTCAGTTTCACTAAAAGGAGCATGCAGGATGTGAGGTGAAGACAGAGCAGGCATGCAACGCGGCAGCGCCAGAGACCGGCGCTGGACAACGCTTCAGCTGGCGGGGGTTGGGAACCCCGCCAGCCAAGGTATTTGGCTGTGGCAGTGGGAGGGAAGCAGCAGGGCGGTGGGGCGGCGAGGTGGCGATGGGGCAGCAGACCAAAATGTGCCCACCCACCTTGGCTTCTGGCCCCCTCCCACTGCAAGGTCTGGCTACGCCCCTGCTTAAAGGGACATTTCCTGGTCTGTGAGGGCAGCACATAGGTTCTGCCCCACTGCATAGAGACACCACTCAGTCACAGGATGTTGAGCAGGGGGGGACAGGACATTTCAGTTCAATTTCACAATCGAACCATGGACGCAAGCACCCTCCATGGACAGCAGCACCCCTCCACCCCCCAGGAACTTTGCAGCCACTCTTCCTTCTCTCCTCACCACGTTCTCCATCCTTCTTGACCAGGCGACAGTGCGATCAGCTCTTTGATCCAGGAATGATAGCGACTCGGAGATAATCCATGCCCCCATAAATGCCCTCAGACATCGCCATGATCTCCTCAAACTCCTTCTCATAGGCCACCATAAACTCCAGCTCGGCGTCTGCATTGGGACCAGAGTCCAGGGTGAGGCGACCTCCAGTTTCATCCTGAAAAGTAAACATGCATTGCTTCACAATCTGAGAGGGCAGGTGATAGGAAAACAAGGGGAACCACGGGAGCGAGGGTTGCAGAGAACAGGGGAATGCCGACCGAGAAAGTTCCAATACCAAGTTCCTAGTATACAGAAAGCTCGCCCTCTGGTGGCTGAAGCCAACTGAAGTGGGAAGCGAGGAAGGAACTACCAATCCCAAGAACCCTCTCTTCCCAGACGAGCTATGCAGAAATTAGGGAGGTGTAACATAGTAACATAGTAGATGACGGCAGAAAAAGACCTGCACGGTCCATCCAGTCTGCCCAAGAAATGTGCCACTTTTTGTGTATACCTTACCTTGATTGGTACCTGTCTTTTTCAGGGCACAGACCGTACAAGTCTGCCCAGCACTATCCCCGCCTCCCAACCACCAGCCCCGCCTCCCACCATCGGCTCTGGCACAGACCGTATAAGTCTGCCCAGCACCTATCCCCGCCTCCCAACCACCAGCCCCGCCTCCCACTACCGGCTCTGTTATCCAATCTCGGCTAAGCTCCCGAGGATCCCTTCCTTCTGCACAGGATTCCTTTATGGTTATTCCTCGCATGTTTGAATTTCCGTTACCGTTTTCATCTCCACCACCTGCCGCGGGAGGGCATTCCAAGCATCCACACACCCTCTCCGTGAAAAAAAATACTTCCTGACATTTTCTTGATTGGAGTTCCTTTTTCAATTTCTTATTTGTATTTTCATATATAAACTGCTTAGTCCTGCCTGGCCAGTCAAGTGGAATAGTGACTACCAATATACTATTTAAACTATGCACACAATATTGGTTCAGAGAGCATTAAAGACGAATTACATTCAAAGTTTGCACCCTGGTCCACAAATCATCTACGGCGAAGCCCCCGACCTACATGTCAGACCTTATATAGACTTGCCTATTAGGAAACGCAAAAAGATCATCACGCACATTCCTCAATCTCCACTATCCTAACTGTAAAGGGCTAAAATATAAATCCACATACGCGACCAGTTTCTCATACATCTGCACCCAGCTATGGAACGCACTACCCGAAGGCCATAAAAACATGCAAGACCTAACCATCTTCCGAAGGCTACTGAAAACAGATCTTTTCAAGAAGGCTATCACAAACATCATCTTAAGGGGAGGGTGTGGATGATTGGGAGATGATTTCTGATGAGGGTAATGAGGGCCAGCTGGGAAGGCTTGGGGAGGAGGAGGCTGGTGATGAGGATAAAATGGAGGTGACTGAGGGGACAGGGGAGGAGAGCATGGAAATTGCTGCGCTGGCCAGAAGGAGAAGGATACAGTGAGAGGTTTCCTGGCAGCTCCATTAAACCCGGTGGTGGAAGACTGAAGGAGAGAAACTGAGGCAGTGGGAGAGACTCTAGTTCAAATGGGACAGGTACACTTGCCTCTAAAACTAGGAAGAACGTTGTTTTGTTTCCTTAATTGCTCCTGTTTGAACTGTGACACTGTGAGAGTACCCCTGACCCAGGAAAAAGGAGGGGAATGAGACGAGGCTGTTTGGACTGCTCTAGGGCCTGAAAAGTGTTTGACTAAAAGACACAGAGTAAATGCTTTTTGTGGTGTTTGAACCAAAAGGAAAGAATAAGACTGTGTTGGCAAAAATAAAGACTTTTATTACCACACTGGTTGTGAGGGAGCATTGTGAAAGGAACAAGATAGGACTTGGAGAATCAGAGGCCTCTCTCCTGTGAGGCCTATCAGAGAGACGTCCATTGAGGAGTAAGACCGGATAGTCGTGGTACTTGGAAGAAAGCTAAGCAGGGTTGGCCCTGGCTGGGTCTTGGCAGGGTGACCCAGTTATAACAACCAAAACGAGAGGTCTCCTATAGATTATCAGGTAGGAGGTTTCACCACCTCCTAGGAAGGAACTTTTTACTGATCAGGGTGAGATTCCAGACATTCCGTCGCAGCCGTAATGGCTGTAGCACACAATTAATTAACAGTAATTGTGGAGAAGTGTTTTAGAGGGAAAGAGATACTTGTGGGTAAGGTGATATGGCCTTATACTGATCTGAGTCTTGATGGTATTTTTTTTCAGAGTCACCTAACTGGCGACGGATACACAGGGTTTTTTTCAACTGTCTCTGGTCTCCGGTGTAGCGAGAGCTGTGAGGTAATCAGAAGGAAGAACTTGATAGACCCCCCTTCTGTCCTTGCAGCCTGACCCTTACATGTTTCCCAGATGTTCCCCTACCATAGACAGCCATAGAGACAGAAACCCTCACTGTAGCTTTCTGAGGACCTGAAGCACATCCAACCACAATCCCTCAGCCTTCATTGCAGCTTTTCCAGACCTGAGCCAGACATAACCACAGTTCTCCCATACCCCACTGCAGCTTTCTCTGGACTGAAAATTCCCCAGCCCCGTGCTGCAGCTATCACAGGAGCTAACCAGATTCAGCTGAATCCACAATCTTCACTGCAGCTTTCCTGGGGCTGAGCCAGATATAACCACAGTCCCCCAAGCCTTCACTGCACCTCACAGTCCCCCAAGGCCTTCACTGCACCTCACAGTCCTCCATTCTTCACTGCATCTCTCCCAGAGCTAAGCCAGATACAATCCTGATCCTCCAGCCCTCACTGCAGCTTCCCAAAGAGCTGAACGAGATTCACCACATGTCCCCCAACCCTCCTGCAGTTTCTGAAGAGCATATCCAGTAACAGCTGTAGATCTCCAGCTCACACTGTAGTTCTTCCAGGAGCCGAGGCAGACACAAGGGGAGCCTCTCAGGCTCTCTGCAGTTCCCCAGGAGCGAGTGACAGAATAAAACTCATGATCACAGAGACACAATAATCCCTCTGCACCGACATTAAAAAGAAAAGTTTCTGGTGGTTCACCTCGAGTTTCCAATGGTTTCTCTTTCATTGGCCACAAGTGTTTACCAGAGTGCTAGTAAGTTAATCTTTAGGGGAACCAAGCTTTGGAGCTTTGCTCTGGCAGCGAACATTAATAAGACTCCAGAGGGACAGAGATGGAAAACTCACTGCAAGGCACCAAATCTGTGTTATAAATAGTTATTCTGCTTAAATATGTATTGACAGATTAGTTACACCAAGTAGGCCCCAGGGTTCTCACTCTTTCCACTCCGAAGAAATTACGATGCCTGTCCCAAGATCGTCTACATCGTTTCACATATCCCTCACTCATAGGCCCCTGGCTCAGCTCTGACACTTCTAGCAGGAAGGAATCCCTCCCCTGTTTCCCAAAATGTAAACTAACGTACATTATATCCCTCTGTTACTCTATTCTATATCCCTGTGTATTATATGCTGAAGACAGAAGGGGTAACTAGAGAGCTGCATGGGAATCTTGCGGGTTATGACTTCTGGAATTGTGAGATTCCCACAGTTGTGGAAGAATGTTGCTAGTGTGGATTACCGCGGAGTGAGGCTTTGAATGCTTTGAGAGAGGACATTGGAGCACCAGAATGAGGCTTGGAATACCCAGAGAGGCAGCCAGAACACCAGACTTGGAGCACTCATTGGTTGAATAGTGAACACTGCCCACAAAAACTGTGGAAGTCACTTTGAGGAACACAAATGAAACTGGAAAGGATTAACTATATTGATGACTAGTAAAATTAAGTAAACGAATAGTGAGGAGATTAACTGAATTATAGTCTTAGGTGAACGCAGAGAAAACGCACTTGATGTCTGGGTGGGAAATTGAAGAAGTGCCCGCAAGAATGAGGGAGATTATGGAGGAGATTAATTGAGGGTATGTGTGGGGATGGAATGGATCTTAACAGGTATGGTTGAGTAAGGGTTAGATTCCAGTGGGAATGGGTGCAATTTCTAACCCTGTGCAACTCTCTAGGGGTGGACTAAGTGAAGAAAACCTGGGGTAAGCAGAGTGGGTGAAGAGGTGAGGAGAAACCCTGAGACCAGTTGGGAGCACTGGATGGGTCTCTGGATCACTTTTTGATGCCATATCCTATGACAGTGGTGAGATCATCTTAGAAGGTTACAGTATTACCCTCCACCACCCTCAAGGACAGAGGCAAGATAAGGTGACAGTGAAAAAAAACACAAAGTGCAAAGAACAGAAGAAGCCTACCTAGCAATTAGTCCATGGGGGAACCAGGTGGGTACCAACTGTATCAGTTTCAGCAGGGTGGTAGTAACGGGTACTGTCTAGCAAGGTCATGGAGACCTAGGAGGCCAGATGCTAAATATTTTGGGCTTTTCTTAAGATGGGTATAAGACTTGGGTGGTAGAAGTTAGCTAGGTGTTGGGATTAAGTTTGGATCTTGAAAGGTCACCTAGCCAAATTTTGCACCTATGTGAGCCTGTCTGAAAATGACTCCTTCTATACCTGTTTCCTTTATTGAACCTGCCTCAATGTTACTGTACATATCTCTGACTTATACCACCTCGTGCCTCAATTTTCTATATCACATACCTCACCACGTATTCAATCTAAGCCTCTGTACTACAACCCTTATATACAGTATAATCATCTACGCCTCAGTTCCTATAAGGGAGGTCAAATTGGTATGGGGAATGTAGATATGACTCACACTGGAAGACCCGAGATGTTTTCTGTTTAATTCATAGGGGGCAGTCCTTGACACAGCCTAGCTGGCTAAACATGCATGTCGGACACTTCGGATCCCCCCAGTCCGATTATTGCTAAGATAAATACTTCATGAAGGACGTTTAAATTATATTACTAAATTAAGGTAAAAATGAATGCGATATAAATCGCCCATGAAGATTTGGTGCATTTACATAGTCCCAACATTGAATGAAAGTTGGCTATGAGCACCGCTGAGGCGAACAGTAAGAAGTATGAGAAGTGTTACGATGCTGTAGGGGTAAAATATGATGTACTTAATTGGTTTTAGGACCTGATATGATTGTAAATTTAGATTTGAAGGTTCCTAAGAAGATATAAGAAAAAGTGTTGCCAAAGATATCGGTCAGTTCCTATACACCACCTACTCTACAAGTTTACGTTAATGTTTTTATTATTTATAGCCAGCCTTTATCCAGACGGGTAACCAATCACAGGCGCAGCTAAAAACACATTCACAAACACCAGGGGCGTAGCCAGACACCCAATTTGGGTGGGCCTGGGGCCCAATATGGTGGGGGCAGAAGAACTCCGCTTGTCCCACAAGAATTTGGTCTCCCCTCTCTTGCCTGCATGCCCATATGGTCTCTCAAGCATCCCCCTCCCCGGCATACCTTTTAAATAGCAGATTTTCACTGGTAACGAGCAGCAACTAATACACACTGCTCATGTTGTCCCCACAGCCTTTCCTCTAATGCAACCTTCCTGTTTCTGCATAAGCAGGAATACATCAGAGGGGAAGGCTGCAGGGCCGGTAGCGAACAGTATGTATCAGTCGCTGCTTGTAGCGGAAAAGATCTGCTATTTAAAAGGTATATAGGAGGGACAGTTGGGATTTTTGGCTGGTGGGGCTTGGGAAATCCCTGCCAGCCACATTAGAGATGGGCTGTTATTGGGTGGCCTGAACCCAAAGTGGATGGGCCTGGGCCCACCCTTGGCTACGGCCACTGCAAACAACTAAGTAAACACAAGTACACAGCAAGCAGTTAACGTCAATAATCAAAGGCGAATCATGGCATGCAGTATCTATTGCAATCTATGCGCTCATGTTCTGTATCACATACCTCTGTACTACATCTGCATTTATGGCAATGTAGCCAATTCAATTCATTGGAGAAGTGAGTCAGATAACTAATTTTATCCCGATGCTATCTCAAAATATTCATTAAACGTTCTCATACCATCCTGGACTAACAATATCCATTAGAAATATCTTCTAACACCGCAATAAGAACGTTCAGTAGCAACTCGTTTCACGTAGGTGGAGATACCTATGGCTTGCTTTACTCGTCGTCGGTTCACAGTAACTCATTGGTAATTACCAGCCAGGTTTTCAGGATACGCCAAGGAATATGCAGGAGATAAACGTGTATGTACTGCCTGTGTTGTATGCAGATCTATCTCATGTATATTCATTGTGGGTATCCTGCAAACCTCACTGGTTGGGTATATCCTGAGGACTGGGTTGAAAACCCCTGGCCTAACCTATCCCAGAAATAGTGGATTTTCCCAAGTCCATTTAATAATGGTCTATGGACTTTTCCTTTAGGGAGCCGTCCAAACCTTTTTTAAAACTCCGCTAAGCTAACCGCCTTTACCACATTCTTTGGTAATGAATTCCAGAGTTTAATTACACGGTGAGGTGAAGAAAAGTTTTCTCCAATTCGTTTTAAATTTGCTACATTGTAGCTTCATCGCATGCCCCCTAGTCCTAGTATTTTTGGAAAGCGTAGACACTTCACTTCTACCCATTCAACTCCACTCATTATTTTATAGACCTCTATCATAGCTGCCTTTTCTCCAAACTGAAGAGCCCTAGCTGCTTTAGCCTTTCCTCATACGGAAGTTGTCTCATCCCCTTTATCATTTTCGTCAAGATCAGGTATACATGTGAAGTATCACTTCATACCATATGTAATGAGTTTATCTTGTGGGGCAGACCGGATGGACCATGCAGGTCTTTATCTGCCGTCATCTACTATGTTACTATCCTGCTTATTTTCGAAAGAGAAGCCCGGCCATCTTCCGACACAAATCGGGAGATGGCCACCCATCTCTCAGGCCGGCGAAATCGCATAATCGAAAGCCGATTTTGGCCGGCTTCAACTGCAGTCCGTCACAGGGGTGGCCAAAGGTAAGAGGGTGTGTTGGAGGCGTAGTGAAGGCGGGACGGGGCCGTGCTTAACACATGGCTGCCCTCGGCTGATAATGGGAAAAAAAAGGCCGACCCTGACGAGCATTTGGCCGACTTTACTTGGTCCATTTATTTTGAGACCAAGTCTCAAAAGGTGTCCCAACTCACCAGATGACCACCGGAGGGGAATCGGGGATCACCTCCCCGTGTTTCCCCCAGTGGTCCACCACCCCCTCCCACCCTAAAAAAAAATTTTAAACATTTTTTGCCAGCCTGTATGCCAGCCTGAAATGTCATACCCAGCTCCCTGACAGCAGTATGCAGGTCCCTGGAGCAGTTTTTAGGGGGTACTGCAGTGCACTTCAGGCAGGCAGACCCAGGCCCATCCCCCCACACCTGTTCCACTTAGGTGGTAAATGGGAGCCCCCCAAACCCACTGTACCCTATCTAGGTGCCCCCCTTCACCCCTTACAGCTATGTCAGTGGTGTACATTTGTGGGGAGTGGGGTTTTGGGGGGGCTTAGCAACCAAGGGGAAGGGAGCTATGGACTTGGGAGCAATTTAGAAAGTCCATTGCAGTGCCCCCTAGGTTGCCTGGTTGGTGTCCTGGCATGTCAGGGGGGCCAGTACACTACAAATGCTGGCCCCATCCCATGGCCAAATGCCTTGGATTTGGCCGGGTTTGAGATGGCCGGCATCGGCTTCCATTATCGGCAAAAACCGATGCCGGCCATCTCAAACCCGGCCAAATCCAAGGCATTTGGCCGGCCCCAACCGTATGATCGAAACGAAAGATGGCCACCCATCTTTTTCGATAATACGGTTCGGGACCGCTCTTTGCGGCGCCGGCCATAAGATGGCCGCCCATATACGTGTCGATTATGCCCCTCCACATAGAGTGAGAGGCCTTTGTGTCACAGTTGCCAAAATGACAGCACAATTTGTATATAAATATATTTGTTTTGCATGACCAGATGTCCATCGAGCTCAGCACAGAGTCTCCAACAGTGGCCAGAACAGGCCACTTAGTTATACAAATCAGTAATCAAAGGAGGTCCCATACTTACACAAATAATTATGCAAATGGTGCACTGTGCTTATGCATATATTTACATAAATGAAGTAACATGGCCATGGAAATATTGATGCAAATGAGGTCGCACGCTGAGACTGCACATGGACCGACCCCTCCCCCCCCTTTCCACAGGTGACCCCACTGACTCTTCCTTGTTGTCCACTGTGTAAATTACTATGCATTATTTTGGAAATCTAAATCTGAGAGAAGAAAGAAAGGGAGGCAGATTTCGAGGGTCTCGTGTCTGTGACTCACCTCCAACGCAGAGCTGGGACCAGGACAGGAGAGGGATGCAGAGCAGATGTGAGTGCGGGGGACAGCGAAATGTTTCTCCAGGATGAGAGGAGTCAGGCTGAAAGGTGTTATTAACAAGGAAAAGTAGAGAGAGAGAAACTCTAATGAGACAAGGACCAAAATAATCCGCTGAGGCAAAAGAGTGACAGAGAACCTGCAGTCTCAGAGGGAAAACGGAGCTCTGGGCTGAGAAGCCTGGCAAACATGTATTCATGGCTCCCCTCACCAGTGACCTCAGTTCTAATCCTCAGCTCTGTCACTGATCCTGCATGTTGGACCCCGAGGAGCTACTTTCTTCCCTTATGCCTCAGTTCTAATCCCCGGCTCTGTCACTGGTCTTGCATGTTGGGCCTGAGGTGTCACTTTCTCCCCCTATGTCTCAGTTCCAATCCCCGGCTCTGTCACTGGCCCTGAATGTTGGACCCTGAGGGGTCACTTTCTCCCCCTATGCCTCAGTTCTAATCCCCGGCTCTGTCACTGGCCCTGAATGTTGGACCCTGAGGGGTCACTTTCTCCCCCTATGCCTCAGTTCTAATCCCCGGCTCTGTCACTGGTCCTGCATGTTGGACCCTGAGGTGTCACTTTCTCCTATGTCTCAGTTCTAATCCCCAGCTCTGTCACTGACCCTGCATGTTGGACCCTGAGGAGCTACTTTCTCCCCTTATGCCTCAGTTCTAATGCCCGTTCTGTCACTGGCCATGCACGTTGGACCCTAAGGAGCTACTTTCTCCCCTTATGCCTCAGTTCTAATCCCCAGTTCTGTCACTGGCCCTGCATGTTGGACCCTGAGGAGCTACTTTCCTCCCCTTATGCCTCAGTTCTAATCCCCGGTTCTGTCACTGGCCCTGCATGTTGGACCCTGAGGAGCTACTTTCTCACCTTATGCCTCAGTTCTAATCCCGGTTCTGTCACTGGCCCTGCACGTTGGACCCTAAGGAGCTACTTTCTCCCCGTATGCCTCAGTTCTAATCCCCGGTTCGGTCACTGGCCCTGCATGTTGGACCTGAGGAGCTACTTTCTCCCCTTAGCCTCAGTTCTAATCCCCGGCTCTGTCACTGGTCCTGCATGTTGGGCCTGAGGTGTCACTTTCTCCCCCTATGTCTCAGTTCCAATCCCCAGCTCTGTCACTGGCCCTGAATGTTGGACCTGAGGGGTCACTTTCTCCCCCTATGCCTCAGTTCTAATCCCCGCTCTTTCACTGGCCCTGTGTGTTGGACCCTGAGGGGTCACTCTGTCCCTCCAAGACCCCATTGGAAACAAGACATGAAACTATAATATCCCAGTCCACTAAACTAAATTCTCGAAAGATATTTCGAGCTGCCCCTCCCATTCCTTTGGCGCTTTGCAGGAACATTGAAGGCTTCTACTTTCCTTCCAGCAGGGAACACTTAATTTTCACACTTAAGAGGCAGAAATAGCCATAGTTTACTTATTTGGTCTCTCTTGGTGTTTTTCCATTCTTACAGCACAATGTTCCTCTTTGTGTGATGTAAATAACTTTTTTTTTTAATATAACAGGACTCAAATTCAAATTGAACGTGCAGCTGACACCCCTCACCCACGAAGTCCTCTTGGTTTTGAAAAAAAAACCCATAAATCTGATTTCAGACTCTGAATCCCCACCTCTCCTAACGTCTTCCCCTCCCCCCTTGCCTACTGATAAATATTTTAATTAGAATATTCTAGAACAGTGGTTCTCAAACCTGTCCTGGAGGATATTCCTAATAAATATGCATGAGACAGATTGCATGCCTTCACCTCCGTTATATACGATCACTTTACTTTTAAATGCAATTAGACTGGCTTCTAGTGTTATGGGTTGGTTTTTAAAGCGTTATGGAGCTCTTTTACAAAGGCGCACTAGCGTTTCTAACCACACTAAAAATAAGCACATGCTAAATGCTCAAGACACACCGTTTATTTTTACGGGCGTTTCTAGCGTTTAGCGTGCACTGAAAATGCTAGTGTTCCTTTGTAAAAGACCCCCCCCCCCATAATGTGTTTCCTTTGTGCCTTACTGCCACCCAGGGGCGTAGCCAGACCTCGAGGTGGGAGGGGGCCAGAGCCCAAGGTGGGGGGGGGCACAGTTTAGGTCACCGCCCTGCCACCCCCCCTCTACAGCCCCGCCACCCACTGCTGCCGCTGTAACATCTTGGCTGGCGGGGGTCCCCAACCCCCGCCAGCTGAAGCACCGCTGCCACAAATACCTTGGCTGATGGGGTCAACCCCCCCCCCCCCCCCCGCCAGCTGAAGACTTTCTCCAGCACTGGTCTCTGGTGCCTCCGCATTGCCTGCCCTGCTCTCGCTTCCCTTCACGTCCGGCATGCTCCTTTTAGTGAAACTGAGCCTGCTCAGTTTCACCAAAAGGCACGTGCCCAATGTAAGGGGAAGAGAGAGCACGGCAGGCAGACCAGCGCAGGATGAAGTATTCAGCCGACAGGGGCTGGGAACCCCCACCAGCCAATGAGGGGTCCAGATCAAATTTGGGGGGGGCAGGCCCCCCGTGGCCCTACCTAGCTATGTCACTGCTGCCGCCCTGAGAATCTATAGACTAACCTGAAACCTAAGATCCGTGCATAAACGTGCCCTTTTTCAAACATGTCAGATTGGAGAGAGAGATTCCATTTTTATGGCCTACAGGCTCAAAATTATGGACCACCTTGCTACAGAATTTACAACAGAACCAATCAACAATTACTTTCAGAAAACAATCGAAAACGCTTTTCTCTCAGTAGGTCCTTTCTTAAGATTTTGATGTGAAACTTGAGATATGTTGACAAAGGGGGGACCGGCTTGTCCGGAACCCAAAATTTAACAGGAGGGTGAGCTTCACTCAAAGCTAGCCTGGGTGACCATAGTGGGCTTCAGGAGAGGCCTTGCTTGCCCAGGCTAGGGGGTGGAGTGAGTTTTGAATTGGAGGGTGGGGGGGGGGGGAGGGGGGGGGGAGGAAAGAAAAGACCATGATTGGCCAGCATCCTTTGAAATTTCAGCAGTGGGAATTAATCCCCAATGGAATTTTCCTGTGCATGCTGCAGGGAGGGTTAAGGTGGGGGTTATTTAAAGGCAGGATTCTTCCTGCTCCTCAGAGGCATTTCATTTGCTTGTGACACCCACCCTGTAGTACCGAGAGTCGTGCTTTGTTGCAGCTTTGGGGGGTACCGGAGATAGGACACCTTCAAAGGAGGTCTTAACTTTCATCGGGTGGTCAGTGTTGGGCCAACTTGGGCCTGTGCTAGCAAGTCCAGGCCTGGAGGTCTAGGCCTGGTTTAACTTGTCCTAGCTGATATGGCAGGGCAAGGGAATATCTTACTTTTGGTTAGAGTGAGCCGGACACCTTGCTTGGTATAGAAGGGCATCTGTTTTTGTTGTTTTGAATTTCACAGCTCAGGTAGTATATTGTATATCACCATTAAAAGAGAAGGCTGCGGCCTTGTTGTTTTCCAATAAATGTTAATTTTCTTATAAAGTTGTTTCTTATTTATGCAAAACGTTAACAGGAGGGTGAATGGTCTCACATCCCCTGTTAATCCAGTGAGGTTACTGTGTTTGTAATACGCTTAGGAAATTATTTCATTGTATTTCTTTTATTGTGTATCTCGGTGGTAACCTGCCTAGAGTCGTCGTGGGATAGATTTGTTGAATAAGTAAATAAACCTGTCACATTCATATTCATTAAGGATATCCTGAAAACCTCACTGGCCGGTGGTCCCCCTCAGAAAAGTTAGAGAACCGCTATTCTAAAAAGTGAAAATAGGTAAAGTAATTAACTGAGGATCCCTTTTGCTGTGAAGTTTCTCCTGGAGGGGCCTGGGGAGCAGCTGGGCAAAGGGAGGCGAAGTGACCTATTTCTTGAAGGTTTTTTATTATTTTTTTGGCAGGATCAAATATTGGGATGGAGGCATGAGCGAAGGACGGTCGTTTTCGCTGAGAACTTGTATAATAAGGGGAGGGGGGAGGCTTAATGTGTCCCCCAACCTCATTGGATACATATTGTTAATGACCATGGCCGAAGCAATTTCTCTGCTTTTTTGTTTTTTAAGTGAGTGCGAGAAGAAGAGATTTAAAGTTACTTTTTATGGGGATGATAAATGAAAATACCAGGGTTGTGCAGTCAGGACATTTTTCTCTTCTGTCGTTTCCCATATTATGTCTGGAAATGTTTTTTTTTTTTTTTTTATTTAAATTCTGCCATCACAGGAGCAATGCTGTCAATAAAGCACACTATTTCCAAACATTAGATAAAAAAATCAATCTTTTATCTGCTCATTTTTTTTTGCCAATATCACGAAACAACATGGGATATTCCATGTTGTTTCAAACGAACGCACATCCTTGTTTCGCTGGAAGGGTTATTTGAGAGCAGCGATGATATAACGGTAAGCTGTTGTTTCTGTAGGATTCAAGAAGTTTATTTCAGCTCCCTTATCCCTGAGATTGCGGTTTTAAAATGTTTTTTTAAACATTTTTTAATGAAAATTGAAAAAATACAGCGAGATTTTCCACAATATTTTTTGAAAGATGGGATTAGCCTTTCAGCCAGACATTTTAGCATCTTATAAATCTGTACAGCTGAAGGTCTAGCCCCTGAAGACCACCTGCAGGGGGAATAACCAGGGTTGGGCTTTATTCCCCCTCCCATCTCACTGCTCCCCTCCCACCTGCAACCTTTCCAGCAGAAAAGTGATGTGGATAGCTCAGGATGAGGGGAGTGTGTGGTGGAGCTCTGTGCAGGCTGCTGGAGATGGACACCATCCCTCACTGACTGTGAATTGCCCATGTTAAAGACCAGCAGGACAAAGCAGGCCTTGTGCGGCCAGTGCTATGCTGGAGCCAGGCGGTAATGACTCAGATGCCAGCCTAGACACAGGCAAGGAAAAACCCATCGCCTGGGTGGCCAAAGCACCCTTTGTTCAAATGCCTGGCAAGCACAGAAGCTTGAATTGTGGACTTCCGGAAGTAACTCAGAGCAGACCCCCTGAAATCACCTCTCCAGGCAGCGTCTGGATCTGGCAAAGGAGTGGGGGGGGGGGGGCATAACTCAGAAGGGGGATCTGTGCAGTGTCACTTCACCTCCCCACCCCCCCCCTTCCAAGCCTCAGAAACAAAAGCAAAAGGCTGCAGAAGTGAGGATGGAAATTAAGACTGCACAGCCCCTAACTGATGCCTGTTCTCCCCCCCCCCCCCCCCATACCCGATCTGTCCTGGCGAAGTGCCAGCGTGGGCAAGGGCATGGCTGGATTCACAGGCTCCAGTGAGGCTTTTTTATCTCAAGCTGCTGCGGAAAAGCAAAGCACACAAAGGAGGCCCCAGATTGTAAGTCAGGAGAGAGATGAGACAGAAAAACAGCCTGAGCTCTAAATATAGCAAACCCTGGGAGGAGGGCTGCATGTGCACCAGAAGAAAAGAGAGAGAGAGATGGGAAGGGGGGAGAGACAGAAAAAAAAAAAAAAAGCAAGGAGAAGGGAGATAGGGAAATAGATGAAAAGCAGAAAGATGGCAGAGAGAGAGAGAGAGAGAGGGGAGGGGAGATGAAAGGAAGCAGCCTGTACTTGGGCACAGATTTCCATCAGTCAGCCCCTGTCACTTCAGCTGTCAAAGCCGCTTTCTCCCCCACCCCCCACCCATCTGCCTAGGCACACAGGCCTCCTCTCTCCCTCCATACCTGAGGCTGATGAGAGAGATCCCTGGAGGAGGCTGCAGGTGATGGATCCCGGCTCTGCTCCCCAGGGATGGCTGGATTTCCTTGGTCGTGTTCACACTCAGTCTCCTGATGCTACAAATATGCCAGATACCTTCCCCCCATCCCTGGCTGATGCCCTCCAGAGAGCAGAAGGGAGGGTGGGGGGGGGGGGCTGGATAGGAGGAGTCAGGGGCAAGATTTTCCTTTCTTGCCACTAAAGTAACGTTCAGAATCCAGATTATTTTTAGCTCTGGCCTCACCTCTTTTCATTTGGTGGCTCTAAGTGAGTTCCGCTCAGATACAGTGGGTATTTTCCTGATCCCAGGGGGGCTTACACAGTCTAAATTTGTACCTTTAGGCAATGGAAGGTTAAGTGACTGGCCCCAAGGTCACACGGAGTGGAGGTGAGATTCGAATTCTGGGTCCCCCCCCCCCCCCCCCCCCACTTCTTAGTCCATTGTTCCACTCCTATTTAGGGGACAGACCTGCTGGTTCCTTTCCTGAACCCATTTTAATGATTGAGAGAGACACTTGCTGCCTTTTAATACAAAGCCTTAGATACAGGGCGAAGAAGGGAAGAGGGAAACATTAAGGGAAGGAAATTGAAGGAGAGAGAGGGGGAAAAGGAAAAATGGCCCAGAGAGAGGAAGATGAAGAGAATAAGGAAGGAGGGATGCAGAGGAGAGGAGGGAGAGCGACAAGGAAAATAGGCTGGGAGGGAGGGGAAAGGAGAGGGGAGAGAGGAGGTTTCTCTGTCTTTGGCGCTGGTCGCCCCCCCCCTCAGACTTTGGGAGACCTTGGTGACTGCCAGATATGTCTCCAAGTCCCCTTTCTCCTCCCCTCTGCGAGAAGAGACAGCCGTGAAAAAAAAAAAGAGAGAGACATCTTGATGCAGAGAGACAGACCACCCCCACCACCCCCCACCCTAGGAATTCCAGCTGCCCCTGGTGCAATCATAAAACCTCATTTCTGCTGCTCAACAGAACCGTCAGCGTCCTTCACAAGCAGGAGAAAGTGAGGGCGATCTGAGCCCTGCTGGCAATGAAATGAAACAAAGAGAAAAAAAAAAAAAAAGCTTAGGAGCAGCAGAGATAATGAAAAAGAGACGGAAGGTGCGCCGGGGCTAAGCTTTGAGGAGGATGGCAGTGAGCAGCTGCTCCCGGCTGGCTCCAGCTTACCTCGGCTTGGCACTATTCGGGGACGGACGAGATCCTGCTCCGCTTCTTGCCGCTGCTACTGATCTGCCTCATTGCTGCTCCGGCAGCTCAATATAAACCAGCGCCAGCAGCCCTGGCTCCTCCTTTCCAAGCACAGCCCACACCGGGCAGCCCATTCCTCCTGACATGAGCCTGGGCTAATTTGCCACCTTCAGAGAAGCTTCGAGCCGCTCTCTGCCATCTTCATCAGGGGCACACACACACAAACAGTCGTACCCACTTCCTTTCATTTTATAATTGTGCACGTGCATTTTCACGCTTAACCCTGGATTCTGTATACGGTGCCCGAACTTGCCGCTCTCTGCCATCTTCATCAGGGGCGCACACAAATACAGTCGTGCCCACTTCCTCTCATTTTATAATTGTGCATGTGCATTTTCACGCTTAACCCTGGATTCTGTATACAGTGCCCGAACTTGCCGCTCTCTGCCATCTTCATCAGGGGCGCACACACAAACAGTCGTGCCCACTTCCTCTCATTTTATAATTGTGCACGTGCATTTTCACGCTTAACCCTGGATTCTGTATACGGTGCCCGAACTTGCCGCTCTCTGCCATCTTCATCAGGGGCGCACACACAAACAGTCGTGCCCACTTCCTCTCATTTTATAATTGTGCACGTGCATTTTCACGCTTACCCCTGGATTCTATATACAGTGCCCGAACTTCCCGCTCTCTGCCATCTTCAGGGGCGCACACACAAACAGTCGTGCCCACTTCCTCTCATTTTATAATTGTGCACGTGCATTTTCATGCTTAACCCTGGATTCTATATACGGTGCCCGAACTTGCCGCTCTCTGCCATCTTCAGGGGCGCACACACAAACAGTGGTGCTCACTTCCTCTCATTTTATAATTGTGCACGTGCATTTTCACGCTTACCCCTGGATTCTATATACGGTGCTCGAACTTGCCGCTCTCTGCCATCTTCAGGGGCGCACACACAAACAGTCGTGCCCACTTCCTCTCATTTTATAATTGTGCACGTGCATGTTCACGCTTACCCCTGGATTCTATATACGATGCAGGTGCCTGAGACCCGTGTGCAAATTAATCAAGTAGCAAGCCTTTAACCAGCAATAAATCGGCTGCCAAGTGTCGATGTTAAAGGGGCACTTATTAAAATTTTCACGGGGCATCTGGCTGCGTGCTATGAACTGTACTAGTGCGTAACTCGAAAAGGGGACGTGGCCGTAGGCATGTTCCCGGTGGGTGGGGGGTAGGAAACCTTGATTAAACTTGGAAACACATCAGGGGCGTTCCAAAAAAGTTGCATGTATAATCATAGAATACGGCCTCGGCACACTTAACTTGGGCGCCGACGTTTACACCAGGTTTTAGCAGGCGTAAGTCTGTCACCTAAAGTTGGTACCAATTCCCTCGCCTAAGCATGACTCTATAAAGGGCACATCCTTTACAGAAAAAAATCAGCATGCAGCTTTTACTTGTGTTGTCATGTATAGAATAGCACTTATTATTATTATTATTAGCATTTGTATAGCGCTACCAGACACACGCAGCGCTGAACACCTGACACAGAGAGACAGTCCCTGCTCAATAGAGCTTACAATCTAGAGTCGATTTCTGCACCAAACTTTGGGGCACGAGGATTTACACCAACTGAAACCTGGTATAAGTCCTGGGGCATAGGGTTAGGCACAAATCCCCTGCATCTTTAGTGAGCGCCCTGACCCACCCATGCCCCTGCCCTCTTTCACTTGCCTGCTATAAAATTAGCACACATAGAATAGCGCCTACCAAGATGGATATGTGAATCCTAACTGGAGCCAATTAACAGTAGTAATTGGTTGTTAGCGCCAGACTATTGCCTAGAATTGTGTGATAAGTGGCCTAGTGGTTGGAGCACCGCTCTTACAATCCAGAGGTGGCCGGTTCAAATCCCACTGCTGCTCCTTGTGATCTTGGGCAAATCACTTAACCCTCCATTGCCTCAGGTACAAACTTAGATTGTGAGCCCTCCTGGGACAGAGAAATATCCAGAGTACCTGAATGTAACTCACCTTGAGCTACTACTGAAAAAGGTGTGAGCAAAATCTAAATAAATAAATAAAGATTCTGGAATCTTAAAGAGTGACAAGATTCCATGCAGAATCTCAAAGAGTAGCGACATTCCATGTAGAACCCCGAAGAATAGCAAGATTCCGGAGTGGCCTAGTGGTTAGAGCACCGGTCTTGCAATCCAGAGGTGGCCGGTTCAAATCCCGCTGCTGCTCCTTGTGATCTTGGGCGAGTCACTTAACCCTCCATTGCCTCAGGTACAAACTTAGATTGTGAGCCCTCCTGGGACAGAGAAATATCCAGAGTACCTGAATGTAACTCACCTTGAGCTGCTACTGAAAAAGGTGTGAGCAAAATCTAAATAAATAAATTACTCAATTAAGTTGCACCTTCAGCTTGAACACATGTCCAATTTTAGGTGCCATATATAGAATCCAGGGGATAATTGCCATGTAGAATTCACACTTGGCATGCAGCATCCTGCCACATTTCAGCAAGCTTTTCAGAATTATCCTCACACACACACACACGTATATGAACACTGTCGTTGCACGCATTTAGGCCCACACGTACACAGTGTTGCAAAAGCATGCACACACTTTACTTGCATACAGCACATACAAACACTCACAGGTTCACACACAGAAACACATGTACACAATACACTTGCCCAGAGTAGAATGGTCACTGCATCTCAAAAAAGATGTGAGTGGAATTAAGAAAGGCTTAAGCGGCTGGGGCTCTTCAGCTTGGAGAAGAGATGGCTGAGGGGTGATAGGATAGAGGCTTATAAAATACTGAGTGCTGTGGAACGAGTAGGCGATGACTCACTTGGTAACCCTTTCCAAAAATACTAGGACTATGGGGCATGCAATGAAGGTACTAAGTAGTAAATTTAAAACAAACCAGTGAAAATATTTCTTCACTCAGCGTATAATTAAAACTCTGGAATTCTTTGCCAGAGAACATGATAAACTACTTTTGAGAGAAGAGAATGTGGTTAAAAAGCAGTTATCTTAGCAGGGTTTTAAAAAGATTTGGATAATAAAAGAAAAGTGTATAAGCTATTATTAAGATGGACTTGGGAAAATCCACTGCTTATTTCTAGGATAAGCAGAATAGAATCTGTTTTACTGTTCTGGGATCTTGCCAGGTACTTGTGACCTGGGTTGGCCACTTTGGAGACAGGATACTGGGCTTGATGGATCTTTATCCTGTCCCAGTATGACAACCCTTATGTTCTTATTTTACACAAGTAAGGAAACATTTATACAAAGACACAAATGCACACATACACATGGAAACATGCATGCAGAGACTCAGGTACACACACATACACACACACACACACACACACACACACACATATCAGTCATACACAAAGACGTAGGTACATACACACAAAGATGCTTTTCCACAGTTGCAGATGGAGACTTTCCCACAGAGATGCGCCCATCAATTGATTGCAGGGCTCCAAAGAACTGATCCTGTGTCTGCCTCGATGAAGGCATTGACTTCCTGTACATTTTCGAGTGCAATATTAAATATTGATGTTTAAGACATTGAATGATATTACTCTTGTAACAACCGTCAACTTTCTGTTGACCTCAGTGAACAGACCTGGTTATAGAGTCTTAATACATGTTTGAAATAGTCAAATTTCAAACACGTATTAAGACTCTATAACCCGGTCTGTTCACTGAGGTCAACAGAAAGTTGACGGTTGGTGCAATCCTCCCCGGCAAAAGTGTGTTATGTTAATAATTTGGTCAGTACCTTGTCCATGGCAAGTCCGCTTCTATGGAACAAGTTACCTGGTAGTTTTCACACGTTGTTCTCTGTATCAGAATTTCGGAAGAACCTAGAAACACAGGGATCAATGTTCAGCTGTCGAGGGTAAGCGTTTTTCTCACCACCGACAGTGTTATCCCTGGATATTCAAAGGTGGGCGGTATCCGGAATTCGGCTTTGAATATCCGGTTATTTTTAAGCCAGTGAACACGTAGCCGCTTAAGTCAATATTCATCACTTACGCGGCCATGGGTTACTGCATAACAATAGGATAGACTTGTGTGCACTAACCCTGGCCACTTAAGTGGCTAGGAACACTCCCAACATAGTCAGCTTTGTGTTTGACCCAAACCGTGAATTTCAGTGGTGCTAAACTGCTTAAGTGCCACTTAATATTAGCGGCTAGTCCTGACCAAGTGATGTAACTGGTCAGTGGCCGGCTAAATCATTTTCAATGCAAACAATAAGATGGAGATGAGTTATTGTCAGTTATTGTTCTGGTGTGTCCTATTTCTACTTAAGTGGGTTATAAATGTAATAACTCAATGTGGAAACTCAAAAGAATAAAACCTTTCTTCCCAAGGGAAATATTCCGCAGCCTGGTACAATCAATGGTCCTAAGCCACCTAGATTACTGCAATGCCATCTTCGCTGGATGCAAAGAACAAATCGTTAAGAAACTCCAAACTGCCCAAAACACAGCAGCCAGACTCATATTTGGAAAAACGAAATACGAAAGCGCTAAACCCCTAAGAGAAAAACTACACTGGCTCCCACTAAAAGAACGAATTGCGTTCAAAGTTTGCACCCTGGTCCATAAAATCATTCACGGTGAGGCCCCGGTATATATGTCAGACCTCATAGACCTGCCAACTAGGAACACAAAAAGATCAGCACGCACATTCTTGAATCTCCACTACCCCAGCTGCAAAGGACTTAAATATAAATCCACATATGCATCCAGCTTCTCCTACATAAGCGCGCAACTGTGGAACGCACTACCGAAGGCCATAAAAACAATGCACGACCTAGCAATCTTCCGAAAACTACTGAAAACCAACCTGTTCAAAAAGGCATACCATAGCGATCCATCCTAAATACTAGACAACTAGACTTTACATGAACTAGACAAAACCGAAATCTCCACACTAGACTGATAACCTACGTGCTACTAATGAAAGTTACGCAATACGCACTACCACTTTATTTCACATACCGGAAATGAACTTTCTGTAGTTGACTGTCTAACTTATTCTATAACTCACTTTATCATTTAGGAACTTCAATGCTTTACCATTTATGCACCTTAATGCAATATCACTTGTATTTCTCTATCCGGAAATGGCGATCGCCATTACGGCATAACGTAAGCCACATTGAGCCTGCAAATTGGTGGGAAAATGTGGGCTACAAATGCAACAAATAAATAAATAAAATAGCTAACTACATCAATAATAAACATACACTACAATATGTATAGAAGGAACACGCAGAGACCTACATACATACATTACACCGTTACACAGACACACACGAACACATACCATGAACAGACTCTCTCTAAGATACAGAGCCAGAAATAAGTGTGTTTTGCTGGAGAAATCCCAACACCTGTTGCAGTGAAAGGAATCCATGTTCAGGGTGAAATATTTGGTTTCACTTTTTTTTTTTTTGTAGTGATAGGGGAATGGCAGGTGGTCAGGCGGTACTCTCGAGGGCTAGATGGTATTGCAGCCCAGGCGTGGCCTTGTGGCTAACAGCTGGGTGTGTTGAGTAAGTCATTCAAAGGCACTGGGAAGACCAGCTGTGTGGGCTGAACCCCAACCATCCTTCCGTCTCTTCAGCACCTCTATATTTAGGAATTTCAGCTGGCCCTCATCACTCAATTCCTACCCCTCGCACACATAAGCGTTGACTTCATCGGAAGTTACGGAGTTCCCACCGAACTTCCCCACCAGGGACAGCAGGGTCCGGCTTCCTTCTCACATCTACACTCTCCTGGTTGGCAGGGTGGCATTTTCTGGGGGACGGGCACTGCTGTACAACTCCTATTGTAAGATAATTTGGCACATACGGGAAGGGGTGGCAGCTTTCTGGTGCCCTCCTATACAGGGCTGGCCCAACCATTAGGCAAGACCACCTAGAGTGACAGCAAAATACTTCTGCAGGCAAAGCAATTCAAAATCTTGGAGGAGGGGAGCTGCAGGCTAGAGGTATGAAAGTTCAATGGAGAGGGGGGGGGGGGAAGAAAGGTGTAAGACTGAAGTTTCACCTAGGAAGCTCATTACCCTTTCACTAGCTCTTGCCCTGTGCTAGGATTACTAATTCTGAGTGTTTCCAAAACCTCCAAGATTTCCTTCTTGTTCAGGTGCAGGCAGAAACACACACACTCTCTCTCCTTTTTTGTTTCTGCCTCCCTCTCTATTCACACCCATTCTTCTTTCCTTCGTGTCTCTTCCTTTTCTTATTCACCGCTCGCTCTCTCCATTCCTTTTCTGTTTCTGTCTCCCTCTCTGATCACCCATCTCTCTGTATTTCTACTCCCTCTCATTCTCACTCTCTTCCTGTTCTTTCAACTCTCTTTTTCCTTCTCCTTTCCTATTCCCCTCTCTATTCATCTGCCTCTTTCTCTGTCTCCCTCTCCTCTGTCTTTTCATCTCTGTCTGTCTCTCTCCCTTCCTTTTCTATCTCCCACTCTCTTCACCTTTCTCTCTCTCTCTCTCTCTCACCTTCACTCTTTTCCTGTCCTTTCAGTTGCCTCCCTCTCTTGCTCTCTGGGTGACCCATGGGAGCTCACACCTGAATATAACATGCAAATCCTGCCCAAAATAGGAGAAAAGGTGCTTTGCAACTCCTTATCCCAACCCCAGCACGGAAAAATATAAGCCCAGAGCTATTCAAATCTTGTCCTGACTACACAAACAAGTAACATTATCCCACCCACTCATCCCAGCCTTTGACTAGGCTGCTCTGGGTGGGAACTGGTCCCTGAGGAGAGGTGTTGGAGTGGTAGGAAGGAGCAGAGGTGGGGTGGGTTCTAGACCTGGGCTCCAACGCCACAGCAGGCTCCAACCCTTCCTGAAGCTGAAGAAGATTCTGCTTGCCAGTAGGCTTTGGGACCGCTTTCAAATTTTGGCTGGGAGCCAGCACCTCTGGACCTCCAGCTCTCATAGGCTGAAGTAATTCCAGCTCCCCTTCACCCTGCTCTCTAGAAATGCAAGCATGTAAAGGTGGTGGGAGATGGAGAAATATCTGAAGAAGGCACAGGTGTAGTGAGATGGTAAGAAGTAAACAAGAATGACAAGAATTAAACTTTCTCTCCCCCCCCCCCCCCCTTTCAAATTGGCATTGATTAGTCAGAAGAAATAGGTGCAGGACTGGTTTAACCATTTGGCAGTTCCCCCTCCTCTCTAATATTTTCTTTGGTCCCCTCATTGCCTTTGTACAACCACGGGGAATCTCCATGCATTACCACGTAGACAATGTTCTCCTTGTCACTGCCTTCCAATCTGTATCTCCCGATTTCTCTCAGTTTCAATCCTGTCTTGACAAAGTTGCATCGTGAGTTAACTTCCAATTGTCTTGTACTGAGTCCCTTAAAGTCTTCTGCCAGTTGGATTACTAACCCTCTGCCACCCTTCCCTGTTAGGTTCAATCTACCTTCAGTAAAATTGTTTTGATATTTGGGTCGTTATTCATTAGCACCTTTCCTTCGAACCCCAAGTGAAATCTATAGTTCGACATTGTTTCTGGGCATTGTGTCAATTTCAAATGATTTGCAGGCCCCATCAAGCTCCATGTCAACTTCTACTTCTCTATGCTATTGTCATATCATGTCTGGATGAAATGATCTCCATGGGTCTCCCTAATTATGTTATTAAACAATTACAGGTCATCCAGAATACACCAACCCCTCATTCCTCTTGTGGGTTCTGGTTGGCCATTCCATCGGTCTCTACTGCTCATCTGGATTCAACAGGAAATGATGGTTTCTTTTATTCTGGGTCTGTCATTATGGAATTCCCTCCCCGTTCAATTACAGCTTCACTCATCTTACCCCAAATATAAGACTGCCTTAAAACCAGGGCTTTTTTTTGAGGGGTTACTTGGGGGTACTGAGTACCGGCACCTTTTCCGTTGTCTGCTAAAATTGACCCAACCCCAAGTTTTAATGAAAGAGCTGAGGCTCTACACACCAATTCTGCCTTGTCATAGCTTCTGTGACTGGTTGCAGGGGGCTTGGCTATTGTGGGATGGGTCTCTCAGTGATTACCCCACCCCTGAAGAATGGCCTAGCATTTTTTTTTTTTGTTACATTTGTGCCCCGCACTTTCCCACTCATGGCAGGCTCAATGCGGCTTACATGGGGCAATGGAGGGTTAAGTGACTTGCCCAGAGTCACAAGGAGCTGCCTGTGCCTGAATTGGGAATCGAACTCAGTTCCTCAGGACCAAAGTCCACCACCCTAACCACTAGGTCACTCCTCCAATCAATTTGAGTACAGGCACCTTTTTTACTAGGAAATACGCACTGCTTAAACCCCATCTCTTCACTCTAGCGTATGAAGGCTCTGTTTGAGGGAGTATCTGATGTGCTCATTTGTCCCTGTCTTTTCGTCCTCCTCTGATTCTCCTATTTTTTTGTCCTGTTAATAATGGCGTTCCTTTCTGTTTTCCTTATTTGTTTGTGCATCTCTTTGATTTGCAAAAAGAAAAGCAGTATAGTAAAATTCAAAATAAACAAAAAGAGCTAGCTGGACACCCTAAGCAGAGCCTAGGCAGATAAATACCGGCAAACACTGGAGAACCGCACTTCCCCAGCACGCTCACTCCTCCCTCATCCTGCCTTGGATCTTCTATGTAGGATTTGTGCCTTTGGCTGATGCCTCATCAGCTTTACAAATGTATATATTTGTATATATATATTTGATTCAACCAGATAACATACTCCCCCCCTCATAAAAATAACACGGCTACTCAAACCTTTTGTACCCTCAAAGAATCCCAAATTAGCTGCAACATAAACATCTAAGGGCCTAATATTAAAAAAAAAAAAAGGAGAGCTCCTAATTTTGTGCTCTATTTTCAGCCAAACTCAGGAGCCAAAGGACCCTGTTTACTAAGTCTTGTTAAGGTTTTTAACGCGCCTACAATTAGCATGTGCACTAACTGTGTAGGCGGTGGCCTGGCTAGGGGCGCCAGGGAAAGCGTCCGCTCCCCCAAACGGACTTCCGCCGGCGCAGGCGCCTGGTTTTTTTTTTATTCAACGTATTGCATTTCAAACAGGCGCCAGCACCAGTCCACTGTCACACCGCTCTCGCTCCCCCCCCCCGCGCCTTCAACCTGGCTCCGCTTCTGTATGCAGGCGCCTGTGGGGATATAAGTACATAAGTATTGCCATACTGAGAAAGACCAAAGGTCCATCGAGCCCAGCATCCTGTTTCCAACAGTGGCCAATCCAGGTCACAAATACCCGGCAAGATCCCAAAAATGTACAAAACATTTTATGCTGCTTATCCAAGAAACAGTGGGTTTTCCACAAGTCCATTTAATAATGGTCTATGGACTTTTCATTTAGGAAGCTGTCTAAACCTTTTTTTTAAACTCCGCTAAGCTAACCACCTTTACCACATTCTCTGGCAACGAATTCCAGAGTTTAATTACACGTTGAGTGAAGAAACATTTTCTCCGATTCGTTTTAAATTTACTACATTGTAGCTTCATCGCATACCCCCTAGTCCTATCGTAGGTGTGTACACAGTTAATGCGCGTACATGGTTAACGCGCGTTAAAGACACCAACGCGTCTATAACGTGACTTAGTAAACAGGGCTCAAAGTTTTTAGTTGAAAATCCATCTTAATATAGGACCTTAAACGTTCTGCTTCTAAATTGAGGCCTGCCATTCATTTACCTAGATTTATGAGCCTGGTGTTAAAAATCAGGTCTAATCTTATAACTTGTTTTCGCCTTCCCTGCTGCTACTGCTTTTATGCTCCTAAATTTAGGAATTGAGTGACAATTTTGAATATAAATGTAGGCACTCAACCCTAGTACCTTCTCAAAGAGGACAATTTAGCAGCACACCTCTCACAGGGGCTCTTTCATTAAAGCTTATCGCATCCAATTTTATACCTGTGGGGCCACGGGGTACTTAGCTCATGCTAAGATTTAGTAAAATGACCCCCAAGTTAGAAGCATAAATCCTTTGACTACTGGGCCCTAACTTTACAGTTTATAGACACTAAGGACAGAAGCATTGTAATTACGAGGTCAGAAAGAAGGTCAAGCAAGGTCACAGCGGCAGGGAGGGGCTTAGCATCTGCAAACAGGAGGCGGCCATATTTAATAATGCAGACACTAATTCTATTCCTCTGTCATACACATTCCCCGTTTCTCTCTCCCTCTCTGTTTGTCTATTTTGTCTCTCTCTTGCCCTGTTTCTCTATTTTTCTTCCTCTCCTTCGCTCCTTTTCTCTTTGTTCCTCTTTCTCTCCTCTCTTTTACTTTTTCTCTCTTTCTTTCTCTGCTTTTCGTCATCTTCCACTCTTTCTCTTCCTTTCTTCCTCTTTGTCTTTCTGTTTCTCTTTCTCTCCTTCTCTCTCTCATTTTGCTTTTCTCTCACCCAATCTGTTTCTCTTTCTGATTTTTTTTTTTTTGCTCACTCTGTTTTTCTCTCTTGCCCACTCTGTTTCTTTCATTCTCCTTCTTTCTGGTTCTCTCGCTATCTCTTTTTCTGTTTCTCTATTTTTCTCCTTCTCTCACCGTGCTTCTCCCTCTCTGTTTCTTTTTCTTTCTCTTTGTCTTTCACTCTGTTTCTCTCTCTGTCTTTCTCTCCTTCTGTCTCTCTTCCACTCTGTTTCTCTTTCCTTCTCTTTCTGTTTCACTCCTTTTTTTCTTCTCTTTCTCTCCTTCTCTCTCTCTCTCTGGCCCCATTTCTCCTTCTCTCTGTGTATCTCTTTCTCTCTTTCTGTTTTTCTCACTCTCTTTCTCTCCCTTCGTTTTTCTCTCTCACCTGCTGTTTCTCTCTCTCCCCATTTCTCTGTTTTCTCTCTCTCTCTCTCTCTTTCTGTTTTTCTCACTCTCATTCTCTTCTCTCTCTTTCTATAGCGCTACTAGACGTATGCAGCACTGTACACTGGACATGAGACAGTCCCTGCTCAACAGAGCTTACAATCTAATTCATTTTTCTCTCTCATCCACTCTGTTTCTCTCTCTCTCTCTCTCTCTCTCTGCCTTCCTTCACTCCCAGACACCCAACAGACAGGACTTAACAAGGATCTGGGTTTTCTAGCCTATTATAAACCATAAAGTTGCATTTCTCTGTTTATCACTCTCCTCTCACCTACCCACACCCATCCTGTTAGACTATCAATGAAATGCTTTGATGTCCCCATGCATACCTCCTACCCACCCCCACCCTGCTAGACTGTCAATGAAATGCTTGGATGTTTCACTTATATATATACTATCAGCTACCACATTTGCTTATTTCCGATCTGACGAAGAAAGGCAACCTTCGAAAGCTAATCAAGAAATGTATTAAGTTATGTCCAATAAAAAAGGTATCATCTTATTTTCTTTTCCATGTTTTATTTTGTTTGATTTCTATTGATTCACTCCCAGACTAACCAACAATGTATTGAGTAGGTACTTCCACACAGAAAAACAAGGGCTGAATTTTTATTTTACTCCAGGACTGATCTTTAATGATGACCAAGTTAAATATTTCTTATACAACAGAGTTCAGCAGAAGAAAGATGGTGACCAGTGGACCCCACTTGACAGCAGATGCCCCTCCCCTAAAGATGTGTAAAAGGGGGCAAAATACATCCTGAGAGATAGAATAAATTAGGTCCTGTGAAGCTATGATCCCCCTTCCACCCTCTTTTATTGACATATTTAAGAAGCAATACATGGAGGACAGTGTGTGACAAATTTATTGCACAGGAAGC
Source organism: Microcaecilia unicolor (assembly GCF_901765095.1). Lineage (NCBI taxonomy): Eukaryota > Metazoa > Chordata > Amphibia > Gymnophiona > Siphonopidae > Microcaecilia > Microcaecilia unicolor. Next base: position 21,699,811 of record NC_044044.1, on the reverse strand, counting down.
GTTCAGCCTCACACCCCATTCGCACAGTTTCCAAGACAGACACCCGGATACAACCAGAGACAGGCAGGACATCCCCTAAAGGATAATGAGCTGCTGTGATTCGGAAAGTCCACAACTGACTTTGTGCCTGTCGAACAGATTCTGCAGCTCCTCAATGTACAGCTGGTGATATTTATCCACCTCCTCGCAGGACGGCACAGGGATACAAGGGACCTGGATTGGCTTCCCAACTGCAAAGAACATTTGGAAGATTAGAAAATCCTAGTACAACCCCCAGCAGGACAGGGAGATAAAGTGACTCATCCTGGAGGTCACACACAAAAGATCTGACACAGAGCTGTGGATTAAAACTGAGGCACAGGAGGGAGGGGGAGTTGACTCATTTCAAGATCACACGTACAGTCAGTGACCGCTGGGATTAGAGACAGAGAGGGAAATAATGAACTTCCAGGGGGTCGGTCTGTCTCTCCCTTCTTCCCCTATCCTGAGCAGCCCCCCCCCCCCAATTCTCATCTTCTTCCCCTCCAGAGGTCTGATGCTCAAATCTCTGACATTAGAGGCAAGAGACGCAGGGGCGTAGCCAGACAACAGATTTTGGGTGGGCCTAGGCAAGAAGTGGGTGGGCACCGAGTGTTCTCCCCCCCTCCCCCACCACCAAAAAAAAATCTCAGCTGGTGGGATAACACTTCTTTCCACTTTGGCATTCTGTAGCAAGCATGCGCTAAAAACTGAGAATGTGCAGGTGCCAGTATCTTGGAGAGTAGCCTTTCTGTTACCATCAGGGGGAAGTCTTTCATAGGCGGAGCTTGGGATCTCTACCAGCTACCGCTAAACGTGTGCTACTGTTGAGTGGGCCTGAGCCTTAGGTGGGTGGGCCCCAGCCCACCCAGGCCCACCTGCGCCTACGCCACTGCAAGAGTGCACATCCCATAGTCCTGAAAGCTAACCTCCAGAGCAAATGGGATACAAATTTTATGTGAACTAGTGAAGTGAAAAAGCAAGGGGGAAGAACAGGACTGACACATGTGCACAAGAGCTGAATTTACTGGGAAACTCCTGTGCGCATGTGCCAGGCAAAACAGTAAGTGCAAGAGCAACATTGGCACCCATCCCCCATACCATGAAATATAAGCACTCCCCCCCCCCCCCCACAAAAAAAAAATTTTTTTTTTTGCACTTGAAATACCCTAAGAGGCTCACACCAAAGTACAGGAAAACAGGCGCCAAACCCCCCCCTCACTCCCGGCTTTTCTCGGACTCACAGACATGGGGGGGGGGGTCCTCACTAACAGCGCTAAAGGCTGTAGGGCTTCTTTCTTCTTTAAAAAGATGCCAAAATCCGGCAGTTTAAGGTGAAAAATGCAGAAGACATCCTCCCCTCAAAACCTGAATGCCATCACTGACCTGGCGGTATGTTTTAGCCTTAAGCCCAGCGTTAGTTTCTGCGCTGTCTTCTGAGCATTGGAGTGAATACATAATCACCCCGATCTGAATCCATTTCAATGCACTTAAATACAATTTGTGCTAATCTTCAGTGCACAGATTAGCACACGTGCTGGAGGATTTTGTACATGCTGCACACATTAACCTGCGTGCAGTTCCAATGCTAATCGCTCCTAGTGCTGGCGTTAGGTTCTGGGCCTGGAATTAGATTCTGGGCACTTGCGGCTACGGTCCCTCGGAGCTGCCAGATACAAAGCCTGTGGTAAAGGCTGTTAGCTTAGCGGGGTTTTAAAAAGGTTTGGACGGCTTCCTAAAGGAAAAGTCCATAGACCATTATTAAATTAACTTGGGGAAAATCCACTGCTTATTTCTGGATTAAGCAGCATAAAATGTATTGAACCTTTTTGGGATCTTGCCAGGTATTTGTGACCTGGATTGGCCACTGTTGGAAACAGGATGCTGGGCTTGATGGATCTTTGGTCTGTCCCAGTATGGCAATACCTCTGTACTTGGGATTCTGAATGGAATGTTACTACTCTTTGGGGTTCTACATGGAATCTTGTTACTCTTTAGGATTCCAGAATCTTGCTATTGTTTGCAGTTCTACATGGAATGTTGCTACTCTTTGGGATCTTGCCAGGTATTTGTGACCTGGATTGGCCACTGTTGGAAACAGGATGCTGGGCTTGATGGACCTTTGGTCTGTTCCAGTATGGCAATACTTTTTTACTTATGTACTTGGGATTCTGAATGGAACGTTACTACTCTTTGGGGTTCTACATGGGATCTTGTTACTCTTTAGGATTCTAGAATCTTGCTATTGGTTGTAGTTCTACATGGAATGTTGCTACTCTTTGGGATTTTGCCAGGTACTTGTGACCTGGATTGGCCACTGTTGGAAACAGGATGCTGGGCTCGATGGACCTTTGGTCTGTCCCATTATGGCAATACTCGTGTACTTATGCATATGTAGTTACACTCACCAACTGTGGTGACTGGTTTATTGAAGGGAGTCAGCCCCCAGGACTCACTGGAGAAAATTCCACGCCCAAGGAACAAGCAGGGGGCAAAGCCCACCATCTTCTGGAAGTAAAGCTGCAGTGTCTTCATCCAGCTGCCATCCTTGAATTTCACCTGCCGGTACAGGTCAGTCTCCCCAAAGGTGTACACCGGTACCAGGTCTGCTCTGGAAAACACAAGACAGAGAGAGTAAACAGGAGATAAACAACAGTCAGAAAAACCACAGTTAGAGAAAAGAGAGTGAGAATAAACAAAAAAAGAAACTAGCATCAGAGAAAAAGCAGTGAGAATAAATTCCTGTGAGAATAAACAGATGCTAACCAACAGTCGGAGGGAAGACTGAAAATAAAAAGGGGACAAACCACAGTCAAAGACAGTGAGAATAAACAGGAGAAAACACCAGTGAGAAAAAACAGTCAGAGAAAAGAGAGCGAGAATAAAGACAAGCCAACATCAGAGAAAAAAACAGTGAGAAAGATCATCAACAATCTGAGGAAAGACAGTGAAAATAATACTCCACAGTCAAAGATAAAACAGTGAGAATAAACAGGTGCTAAACCACAGTCAGAGGAAAGACAGTGGGAATAAACAGGGGATAAACCACAGAAAAAGACAGCAAAAATGTCAAGAAAAAAAAATAGATAAAAAGTAAAATAATTTAAAAAAAAGAGATAAACCATATTCAGAGAAAAGATAGTGAGAATAAGCAAGTGTTAAACCACAGCCAGGAAAAAATACAGTAGAAGTAAACAGGTGATAAACCATAGGCAGAAGAATGAGAGAATTAAAGAGGAGCTAACAGTCATAGAAGAGAGACTGATAATTTAAAACAAACAAACAAACAAGCATACATTAAATCGGAAACAAAGCAGAAAATAACCACAGACAGAGGAAAGACAAAAAATACAGCCAGTAGAAAACAGTGAAAAGAAACAGAAGAAAAACTATAGTCGGGGGTGGATATTTCCCAGAGGTGGAAGAGAAAAACAAAGAATTCCCACAGAATAATCAGCTACAATCTCAGGAGAAACAGCAGCAAACTATGGTGTATCCTGTGACCAGGCAGAAACCACAGACAAGGAGAACCTGGGAACTGTCTTTCTGGAGGTTGTAAATTCTTTTCTTTTCACTCAGTTGTGTATTAGAGTGGAGAAGGCTGATAGCAACCCCACTGCTTGGAAACCAGGCCATTAAGCTCACCTTACAGAAAGAGAGGAAATAAAACTTTAGCAGAGGATGGTTTCGATCCATCGACCTCTGGGTTATGGGCCCAGCACGCTTCCGCTGCGCCACTCTGCTCCTGGTGGACAGCCTTTGCTCAGCTCTATAGCTGAATCACTCACTATTTGTCTCATGTAATAAATAGTCACATTACATATATATTATCCACTATACTGACATACACAACGCACCAAACACACACATATATTTACACACAACACTCACTATAGACACAACTCACAAGACATACCCACACACACAATTTACAAGCACAACTATAGACACAATTCAGCAGAAACACTAGAAACACCAACTCACCAAATATACACACACACACTCACTATACAAATACAACTCACCAGACACACCCACTCAAACAACACGTAATTTACAAGCATACATACTCACCGAACACACAAATATACAACACTTACTATAGACACAACTCAGCAGAAACACCAACTCACCAAACATACACACACAACATTCACTATACAAATACAACTCACCAGACACACCCACTCAAACAACACGTAATTTACAAGCATACATACTCACCAAACACACAAATATACAACACTTACTATAGACACAACTCAGCAGAAACACCAACTCACCAAACATACACACACAACATTCACTATACAAATACAACTCACCAGACACACCCACTCAAACAACACGTAATTTACAAGCATACATACTCACCAAACACACAAATATACAACACTTACTATAGACACAACTCAGCAGAAACACCAACTCACCAAACATACACACACAACATTCACTATACAAATACAACTCACCAGACACACCCACTCAAACAACACGTAATTTACAAGCATACATACTCACCAAACACACAAATATACAACACTTACTATAGACACAACTCAGCAGAAACACCAACTCACCAAACATACACACACAACATTCACTATACAAATACAACTCACCAGACACACCCACTCAAACAACACGTAATTTACAAGCATACATACTCACCAAACACACAAATATACAACACTTACTATAGACATAACTCAGCAGAAACACCAACTCACCAAACATACACACACACACTCACTATACAAATACAACTCACCAGACACACCCACTCAAACAACACGTAATTTACAAGCATACATACTCACCAAACACACAAATATACAACACTTACTATAGTCACAACTCAGCAGAAACACCAACTCACCAAACATACACACACAACGTTCACTATACAAATACAACTCATCAGACATACCTACTCATCACACACACACACAATTTATAAGCACACACACTTACCAAACACATGAAAATACACACACAACACACCAGACACACCCACTCACCAAACACACACAATTTACAAGCACGTACATTCACCAAACACACAAAAATACACACACAGCACACCAGACACACCCACAAGCATATGTACACAACATTCACTACTGACACAACTCACCAGAGACACCCACTCACCAAATATATACACACACAATTCACAAGCACACCCACTCACCAAATACACAAGCATACGTACACAACACTCACTATAGACACACAACTCACCAGATACATCCACTCAAACATGCAAACATATACATACAACTCACAGGTACATATAGTCATCACCAAATACACAAACATGCACATACAATGCACAAGCACCTTCACTCACCAAATATACAAACATACACACACACACAACTCGCACAACTCACAGGACACACCCACACTCACTAAATACACAAACATATACTCGCTCTACTCACCAAATATACAAACATATACACAAACACTCTCTGCCATTCACCAAAAACACAAGCATACACACACATTTGAAAAAAAACGCTTAAAATAGAAATAAAGGGGAAAAAAATTTTAGTTTTTCGATTTTTATCAATGTTTTTATGACTATAGCTTGTGAAATCTGTATGTGTGTTGACTTTTTGCAGTGCTTTTCTATCATAAATGGATTTCAGAGTATGTGTACTTATTGTTTTAATGCTATTTTAATGTTATTTTATATTGTAAACCGTTCTGATTTACCTTTGTAATAACTGACGGCCTAGTAAATAAATGATAAAGGATAAACAAACACTCACCAAATACACAAGCATACATGCACACTCATTCACCAAGGACACACCTTGCTTACCCCTTCACACATACATTCACCATTGCACACACAAAGATATGCACATACACCCCTACATAAACACCACATACATATGGGGAGGGGGGAAAAGGGAGTGAATGAGATATACGAGAGATTGAAACAGGGAAAATACATTTCTTGAAATAATTTCAGTATATGGGCTTTGTGTCTGTCTCTCGAACCCTCTTCACTCTCATCTCTCTTTTCTCCCTCCCCTGGATAGGTTCTGCACCAGCCTTAGGTTTTGAGCATCTGGGCCTAGGGGAGTGGAATTTCCAAGCAGCCTATTTACCCTGGTAAATGGGTTTTGTAAATTGCCTTCATTAGGTACTAAATAAAGTTTATTTAGATGTATTATATCCAATTATGCATTTTTACAGTATGAGGTGATCGTGATTGTTGAGTTTATTGAAATCTCAAGGGGGGGGGGCCTAGGGACTTTGAAGCTAATGGGGGGGGGGGAGCACAAGAGTGAAGATTCACTGAGGCTACCTGATACTCTTACACTAGCCACCATGGTCCCTGCAGACCTCAAAACCCCGGTATTGCTGCAGGCACCCCAGTAATAGGAATGGGAGAGGTGGACCCCTGCACATCTTGGAGGGAATTTTGATGATAAGTCTGAGGATGTGTTTGGACAGACACAACCAGTAAGCACAGTTGCTGGAAAGTGAAACAGGAATCTGGCCACTCACCCATGCTCCAGAGCAAGCCTCACAAAGCCCTTCCGTCCACGCAGGGTCAGCACATGCTCTCCAGGGGCACACCATAGGGACTCTGCTGCCCCTCCAATAATAATCATCACGGCATTACCTGTTCCCATCTGTGACAGAAGGTAATCCAGGCTCACCTTACTGACCGGGCAGATCCCTGGGGGCAGGAGAGAGACCCTGAGAACCAGAGAGACACCCAGAAAGAGGCCCTGAGAACCAGAGAGACTGCCAGAGACAAGAGGTAATCCAGGCTCACCTTACTGACCAGGCACAGCCCTGGGGGTAGGAGAGAGACCCTGAGAACTAGAGAGACACTCAGAAAGAGGCTCTGAGAACCAGAGAGACATCCAGAGAGAGGCGGTAATCCAGGCTCATCTTACTGACTGGGCACATCCCTGGGGGGCAGGAGAGAGACACTCAGAAAGCCTAAAAGAGACCCTGAGAACCACAGAGACACCTAGAAAGAGGCCCTGAGAACCAGAGAGACCGCCAGAGACAAGAGGTAATCCAGGCTCACTTTACTGACCAGGCACAGCCCTGGGGGTAGGAGAGAGATCCTGAGAACTAGAGAGACACTCAGAAAGAGACCCTGAGAATCAGAGAGGACCCCAGAAAGGAAGTAATACAGCCTCACTTTACTGACTGGGCACAGCCCTGGGGGCAGGAGAGAGACCCTGACAACCAGAGAGGCACACGGAAAGAAACCCTGAAAACCAGGGAGAACCCATGAGAACCAGAGAGACCTCCAGAAAGAGGAGGTAAACCAGGCTCACCTTACTGACACTTCCCTGTGGGAAGAGAGAGAGAGAGACCCTGAGAAACCTAGACTCATCCCCTCCCAGTGAGAGGAAGTAATCCAGTTCACCATACTGGACAGATCCTTGGGAGCAGGAGAACCAGAGAGACTCTCCAGAAAGAGAAGGTAACCCGGGCTCAGCTTACTAACTAGGCACTGTCCCGGAGGCAGGAGGGAAACTCTGAGAACCAGAGAGACAGATTTCTGACAGCTGTTGAAATATACACCTATATCCAATTATAAATATATATATTTTAAATCACAATATCAAAATAAAAGCTACCCCGGTCCTTAGTTTCTCTAAGTCATGTTTCACACAGTGATTACCTTAACCAAAGGGAATGATGCTGTTTATGTAAAAATAAACCTTAGCAGAGGATGGGCTTTGAACCATGGACTTGGGGGTTTTAGACCCAGCAAGCTTCCACTGTGCTACTCTGCTACCAGCAAACTGCCTTCTGCCCCATTACTGCTATGGTACTGAATAGACAGCAGGTGGCAGTATTGCACCAGGCTTTGGCTGATGCTTCCGGAAGCAATGTGGTGACACTTGGGGCCAGATGCACTAAAACAATCCTTAAAGCCCTTCCCTTACCAATTCGGTAAGAAATGGGCATGTATCAAGGAAATCACTTGCAAATGAGCTGGTCGCTGCTAGCTCATGTGCATAGGATTTCCTTCCAAGCCAGTCGGCCAGCTGAGCATGCGCAGAGCAGCCAAGCGTTATGCTGGCTGCTCTGCGCATGCTAAAGGCGTCCAAAAAAGGACGTCCCTGACGAGCACTTGTCAGAGCCACGGGATGGAGCGCAAGCTGCAGCCGCCGGTACAGCCGGTGATCACCCTGCAAGATTCTCTTTCGCTCCGACTCCGAGTATGATTCAAATATGGAACAAATGGAGCCTTCTCCCCTCCTCCCCCGCTGCCCGCAACCATTGGCCACGGAGTCGGGAAGAGCCGCCGCGGCCAGACTTACCGTGACAGGACAATGCCCTTTTATGCATGTCCTGGTTTACTACTTGCACGTTAAACTGGCTAGAACCAGTTTAAAACCCACGTTGCTGGCTCGGAAAGCTTAGTGTTTCTGGCCCACAGTATCTTGTAACCTTTAGAGGGACTGACAGCATCTTAGTGTTTTTCAGGTCAGTTCGAGCCATGCCTGGTTTTGCCCCGGTGCATGCAGAGAAAGAGTACCTGTGCTTGTCTTAAAGCCAAACTATAAGTCCCAGCTTGCAATTGGGCAAAATCTGGACTGGATCTACCTATCTTACAAAGAATGGAAGGCTGGCACTGACCCAGTTCCTGGACGAATTCAGGTCTTTTTCCCCCTCACCCCTCCCGGTATATTCTAAGACCCATAGTCAGAGATGCCAAGTTACCTGATTCCAGCCTGGAGATTTTGGGCAGTCCTGGATTTCTGACCACCCCATCATGTTGCATTATGGGACTTGCATTTCAATGAGCAGGATCAAGCAGTGGCATAGGAAGGAGGGGCGGGAGGGGCGGTCCGCCATGGGTGCACGCCGCTGGGGGAGTGTCGGCTCCGCTGGTTCCCTGCTCCCTCTGCCCCAGAACAGGTTACTTCCTGTTCCGGGGCAGAGAGAGCAGGGAACCAGCGGAGCCGACGCAGCTCCCAGCGGCATGCACTCGGGGCGGACCGGCCCTCCCACCCTTCCCTTCCTACGCCACGAGGTAAGAAAGTGCACCGAGGACGGGGGTGTCGATGCGCCGAGGGAGGGGGTGTTGTGCTGCACCTGGGGGGGGGGTGCACAGCGGCGAACTGCTCCGAGTGGCAGCCGCCCTTGCTGCGGCACTGGGATCAAGCACTACAAATCCCGCACTGCTTTGGGATGTATGTTCAAAACTAGGGCTGTCCCAAAATCTCCAGCCTGGAACTGGTTAACTTGGCATCCAATGAAGATTGCTCCCTACCACGCCTCCCCCCCCCCAGTTGGACTACATGTACCACAATGCATTGAGATGTAAACTCAAAAGGCTGGGCTGAGCCAGATTCTCCCTGGAGAAATCGCGTCACTGGCCTTCAGCTCCGTCCCACTTACCTAAGCTCATCAGATAGTCGCGGTATACGGGAAAGCGGAAGAGCCCACTCAGGATGGCCAGGGTGGGCTGGATGCCGGGAAAGATCTCTAGAAAGTTATTTGCATCTGTGCAGAAGTTGCAGGAGGGGCCGAAGCACATGATGCCATGGGGGTGGCAGCCAAAGATGTAATTCCTGTCTGGTCTGAGTTCAGCTGTCTTTATCATCTGTGAAGGAGGAGGAGGAAGAGAAGTTAGGGGAGTCGGGGGTCAGGGGAAAGCGGGAGGAAGAGCTGTGAAGGTACCCAGTTCCAGTTTTTTTCCCCTAATCCTGGTTTTGAACTTATACATCAGAGTGATGTGGGATTTATAGTCCCTGATTCTATTTGAAATCAACACTACAGGTCCCACAATGCTTTGTGATAGGTTTGTCGGAAAGCCAGGATTGGCTCCACCTCTGCCTCTTGGAACTAGGGAACTTGGCAGCTCTGGGGAGAGGGTGTATATTGCTATCAGAATGAAAGAAAGAGGTCTGCATTGGGTGGATAGGGGGGAGAGGGAGGAGGGTTTCATTGTCGGGAGGGAAGAGGTACGAGTGCTGAGCGTGTACACGGACACACACAAGCTGAACACAGAGACAAAGCAGATGGATAAACCATAAGGAAACACGTAAAATATGATTAACCCTTGCTTTACCTTGAGGGGAAAATAATCTTTGTAGTGCTTCCACACTGTCCATCTCCGGACCCATGCTGACCGCCGACCACCTATAACGAGGGAGAGAGTGAGTGAAGCAGGTTTCATGTTTCATATAGTAGAGGAGTGTGGTAGCCGTGTTAGTCCACTCTTAAGGTTATCAATAGAAATCAAACAAAATAAAACATGGATAAGATGATACCTTTTTTATTGGACATAACTTAATACATTTCTTGATTAGCTTTCATATATGAATTTCCTGTTTACTTATTATCACCTATAAAATTCATCATATACCTCCCATTTTATATAGGCGCATCACTATAGAATCCACCCTACATCCTCTGTCCTGTAAGAGCTTTCCCCTCTGTTAAAAGTACACATGGTAGAGCAGATGCATCCAGTCCCCTATAAGACGAGGGCTGGATATAAGGTGTACACCTACTTTCCTATACAAGTGATAAAGTCATGGATTTTCTACCTCGTTCTGACGTTCCATAGTCAAAGAAATACCACAGGGAGTAAAGGACGGTGACAATCCAGAACGAGGTAAACATCAAATAGAGAAGCAGAGCCAGGAAGAAGATACCTGTGGGGGGAGAACATACCATTTATATATTATATACAGTTACGTATCAGTTTAGGACCACATGGGTTACCCAATGGACCCATCATTAGCTGCCTACTGTGCTATCATAGGTCCTACTGGGTCTGTGCTTTCTGCCACTAAGGTCCCTCTGCATCTATCCACAGGATACCCCAGTGGAGTAGTTATATGGGGCCATGGGGGCCTGGGCCCCCCCCAAAAAATTTCCTCTGGGTCCCTGGTTTTGCTGGCGGGGGTCCCCAATCCCTACCAGCTGAAGCATTGTCCAATGCCAGTCTCTGGCACCGCCGAATTGCCTGCCCTGCTCTGACTTCCCCTCACGTCCAGCACGCTCCTTTTAGTGAAACCGAGTATGCTCAATTTCACTAAAAGGAGCCTGCAGTGGGTGCGGAGCGGCAGGGCGATGGGGGGGAGGGAGGCGGCGGCAGCAGAACAAAATGTGCCCCTCCCCATCTCGGGCTTTGGCCCCCTCCCACCGGGAAGTCTGGCTACGCCCCTAGGCCAGTGGCATTCAAACAGGTGTACAGGCTAGTTGAGTTCAGGATATCCCTAATGAATTAGCATGAGAGAGATTCCCATATAATGGAGGTGACAGACTTGCAAATCTCTCTCATGCATATTTGTTACAAATACTGTTTGAGTATCTCTATTTCTATCTAGCGATAGCTTATTTTATCAAAATCAAATAACCATTTCACTGTGTAGAGAAAATTAGTATAGTTCTTTATTGAAAATTGTCAACTTTAAAATACTCAAATTATTTTAGTTCTCGCATATATCGCTGTATTAGTCAATTCTTAATGATGACACCAAAACACATCCATCTCATTTCAAGGTCCATTTATCTCCAAAATCCTTATTGTGGATATTCAAATCTTGTAAAACATCTCGCCGACTACAGTGTTCTTAATACTGCGCGCGCCAATCCGCTTTACTCCCAGTTCAGTTCAGTTCTTCACCGAAATCACAGAAACATCTGCTCCTTGAAACCGCCGTCAAACCCTACACAAACCTGCGTTTCGCTAGATGCGTCATCAGGGGTTTTGACTTCGACTTGGCTGCTCTTCCCAAGCGAACTTCCAACCAGCATCAGGGTTAATGGCAGTAGAGTATGAATGGTGTGAATGGGTCGGTGTGATAGGTTAATATTAATCAGGTAATATATGTGAGAACTAAAATAATTTGATTATTTTAAAGTTGATATAGCTCCTTGAGGGACTTATTTCATAAATTCTTAGAAGAAGTTCTTCAACAGCCCGAGAATGGGCTTCCCCTAATACAAAAACTTTATTATTTGCCATCTTCATTAGCTCCCCTAGGAGTACCCCTGCCCTAAGCGAAAGTTCAAGAGAAATGTAAAAAAAATCGGAGAAAAGTTTTCTTCACCCAACGCATAATTGAACTCTGGAATTCGTTGCCGGAGAACGTGGTGAAGGCGGTTAGCTTAGCAGAGTTTAAAAAGGGGTTAGACGGTTTCCTAAAGGACAAGTCCATAAACTGCTACTAAATGGACTTGGGAAAAATCCACAATTCCAGGAATAACATTTATAGAATGTTTGTACGTTTGGGAAGCTTGCCAGGTGCCCTTGGCCTGGATTGGCCGCTGTCGCGGACAGGATGCTGGGCTCGATGGGCCCTTGGTCTTTTCCCAGTGTGGCATTACTTATGTAATGACCCTGGAACTCGGAGGGAGGGAGGGAGGGAGGGAGGGGGGCCCATGGCACACACTCTCATTCTCACAAACACAATCTCTTTCTCACAGACACACTCGCACCCAGTCTCACTCTCTCTCTGTCACACACTCGCACATTCACCTTCTCTCTCTCACACAGTCAGTCTCACACACACTCTATAAAACATACACACTCCGAGGACAACCTTGCTAGCACCCGTTTCATTTGTGTCAGAAACGGGCCTGTTTTACTAGTGTTCTATAAAAGTCATGGTAACTGGTAATAATACCACCTAAGCGGCCCTACTTCCATGTTTACCCATCGTGTCCCGGTAGGTTACTCACCCATGAACAGGAAGGTCAACACATATTGCAAGACAGAGATAGCTTCAATGTACTTCTTCATAGAGGACTTCATTTATTCGGGTGGAGGGACACGGGGTGAGGGGACCTGCACAGAGGAGGGAAGGGGAAATATTTCAACTGATCACACACATTCAGATCACAAACCAAGGCTCAAAGAAAATGTGGATTGAAGGCAAAATATTCACACACTAATCACTTCCTGTATCCTGTAACACTGATTCTTGAAATCAGAGCTAGACAGACAAACAGCCACAGCAGGCAAGAGGCATAGGGATAGCGCAGAGACGAGAGGACACACAGACACACATGGACTCAAAGAAGCCAAAGAGAAGCACCCAGGACCCACAGAAAGCAGATATCCACTAGCAAGAGGGAGACAGATACCCCAAATCAGACAGAGACGTACCCCCACGCAGTACGATGTAAGATAGTCCCTCTGTCGCTCTTTGGTGCTGAAAACTTTGCAGCAGCTGGCTGACCTCTGCTCCCTGCACTTTGGTCCTTCTCCCTAGCTGAAGTAGCAGTCGCTTTCTCTCTCTCTCTCTCTCTCTTTTTGGTTAATGGTAATACATTTAAAATCCTACTTCCTGAGGTCACTCCAGTTATCCTTGCTGTGTTCCATCTCCGTGTGCAATAGCGTGATGAGGGGCTGATGCTCAGAAGTTGCCATTAGCATTCCACAAACCAAGATCAAAGCAGTACCTGACGTGGCCGCGTTTCGCCCTCAGGCTGCGTCAGGGGTAAAACTAAAAATCAGGGGTGATCAACATACCCCTTCAAAAAAAGCTGTGCTTGTCAACAGACACTGCTCTGGATCAAAGTGCAACAGATCCAGAGCAGTGTCTGTTGACAAGCACAGCTTTTTTTGAAGGGGTATGTTGATCACCCCTGATTTTTAGTTTTACCCCTGACGCAGCCTGAGGGCGAAACGCTGGCCACGTCAGGTACTGCTTTGATCTTGGTTTGAATAAATTATTTCTTTGTTTTTATATATGTGTATCGGTCTACTTTTTATAATAGACTTTTATTAGCATTCTACATACATGTGTAAACACCACTGGACTTATCAAACGTGGAACAGCGATCGATGCTCAAAGGAAATTGGCCTATGTCTGACCCTGACCTGATCATCGCTGACTCTGTCTGACCCTTGTACCAGTGGCGTAGCGATGCCTGGGTCCGAGTGGGCCAGGGCCCACTTTCACTTCCGGCTCAGGACCACCCAAAATGTCTTCTCCCTTAATAAGGCTGGCGAGGATCCCCAAGCCCCGCTAGCCAAAGGCCTCCTCCCCGTTGAACAAACGTGCATTTTAGGTGACTGCCAGCCGCGTCCCCGCAGACCACCCTCTCTCCCCCTCCACCCTGTGCATGCTCAGCTTTTACACATGCGTGAAACTCATCATATGCGGAGGCCGGCAAACCGCCCGAAATAAGTTTATTCAGCAGGAAGGAGGTATAGACAGTGTGCTCTTTCTACCAAAAAAGGTGCCGGTACTCAAATGCGGGGCCACCCTTCAGGGGTGGGGTGATCACCGAGGGACCCTCCCCACAATAGCCAGGCCCCCTGCAAACAATCACAGAATCTATGATGAGGCAGAATTGGTGTGTAGAGCCTGAGCTCTTTCAGTAAAACTTGGGGACCATTGGTCAATTTTAGCAGTCAATATATTTTTCTTTCCGTTCTCTTAGTTTACCCGCATTTCACCCTCTGTCAACTTCCCGTTTGCTGCCCCTTTATTCCCATCCGTATTCTCTTATTTTAGCCACTCTGTACTTAAATTTGTAAACTTTGTGTACTGGATCAACTTTAACCTGTTGTATAATGTAATTTTCTAGTAACTTTGTTAGCCACATTGAGCCTGCATAAGCTGGGAAAATGTGGGGTACAAGTGAACCAATAAATAAATAAAAGGTGCCGGAACTCAGTACCCCCAAGTACCCCTTCAAAAAAGCTCTGGGTATAAAGTAGCACATATGAGTTTATCTTGTTGGACAGACTGGATGGACTGTACAGGTCTTTCTCTGCCGTCATCTACTATGTTATTCACATTAACATAGTAACATAGTAACATAGTAGATGACGGCAGAAAAAGACCTGCATGGTCCATCCAGTCTGCCCAACAAGACAACTCATGTGTGCTACTTTTTGTGTATACCCTACTTTGATTTGTACCTGTGCTCTTCAGGGCACAGACCGTATAAGTCTGCCCAGCACTAGCCCCGCCTCCCAACCACCGGCTCTGGCATAGACCGTATAAGTCTGCCCAGCGCTATCCCCGCCTCCCAACCACCGGCTCTGGCATAGACCGTATAAGTCTGCCCCGCACTATCCCCGCCTCCCAACCTCCAGCCCCGCCTCCCACCACCGACTCTGCTATCCACTCGGTTAAGCTCCTGAGGATCCTTTCCTTCTGAATAGGATTCCTTTATGTTTATCCCACGCATGTTTGAATTCCGTTACCGTTTTCCTGTCCACCACCTCCCGCGGGAGGGCATTCCAAGCATCCACCACTCTCTCCGTGAAGAAATACTAATTCCTTTTGGCTTCCTCGCGTTTGTCACACTGGAATCGCTAGCGTGGCTTTGTAAAAGAAGCCCTTAAATGGTTA
The DNA here is from genome assembly GCF_901765095.1 of Microcaecilia unicolor. Classification (NCBI taxonomy): domain Eukaryota; kingdom Metazoa; phylum Chordata; class Amphibia; order Gymnophiona; family Siphonopidae; genus Microcaecilia; species Microcaecilia unicolor. The sequence goes on along the minus strand of NC_044044.1, from coordinate 21,684,464 downwards.
AAGCTATCCATGCAAATGCCCCCAATGTTTTTGTTTTAAATAAAGAAATGATGCTATCAGCCACCTAAAGTCCTTTCAAAATGTGCCCTCACTATGTATCAGCGTGATGTCTGCTTGAGTTTCTGAAGAAAATCTGCTTTTTCAGCTGTCCGTGCTGTATACATGCTTTACTTTTTTTTTTTAATGTGACACCTGCATGGGGGTGAGGGGGGGATGGAGGGGTGCTCTGATGACAATAGCACAAGGACACCCCTTAGTTATATTGATAGCAGTACTGCAGAAGATAGTTCAAGTCTGAAATTAAAAAAAAAAACAGGACACCAAAAGAAACAGGTGAAGAATCATTCCAAAGTCTCTTCTCACTATCTCAGGAATGTATGTGTTATCCCTGCGGTTTTCTGATTAGCAGATATTGGAGCTGACAAGGATCAGCAGAAGGACTTAAGTCCACATTACATTGCATTGGGATAAACATAAAGGAATCCTGTCCGGAAGGAATGGATCCTCAGAAGCTTAGCCGAACTTGGGTGGCAGAGCCGGTTGGGGGAGGCGGGGCTGGTGGTTGGGAGGCGAGGCTAGTGCTTGGCAAGACTTCTACGGTCTGTGCCCTGAAAACGGCAGATACAAATCAAGGTCAGGTATACACAAAAAGTAGCACATACGAGTTTATCTTGTTGGACAGACTAGATGGACCGTGCAGGTCTTTTTCTGCTGTCATCTACTATGTTACTATTTATACAGCTGTGACGATAATAAATAGAAATATATTCTGATATTTGTCATCTTTTGCTCGTACCTGACCCAAGGAAGAGAGAAAATGCATCTTCAGTCCTATAAAAAGCTATCACCTTATTTCCTTTTGTTTTATTTCGATGTATTACCTTTAACGTGGACTAACATGGTTATCACATACCAATACATAGAGCCTTGGCAGGATTACACAGGCCGTTCCGGGCTCCAGAGGCTTTACTTATTAGGAAAGGGTTATGGAGAGGATGCCCAGCTCCTACAGATACTTCCACAACGTCCTCAGGATGACTTATGAATGACAAGGCACAGGAGAAGACAGCCTGAATCCCTGTGGAGCATTTTCAGGTACCTGCAGCCTTCGGGGAAAATCCTCCCTCTGGTGCACCTAAGCCACTAACCACCAGGGGGCAGGCAGCACTAAACTTTTCAAAGCCGCTCTCGCATACCATCTGCCAGAGTGACCTGGAAAGTTTCCATTGTCATTCTTCTTTCCTATGGAAGTTATACATTCTTTTTCTTTCTTTTCAACAATGTATCTGTTATATGCTTGTGATTTGATATAATATATCAGACATTATTGTAAACCGCCAAGATGGCTTCCAGTAGGTAGTGTATGAAATACACATGAAACTTGAAACAGGAGCAGCAATACATCTTTTGGGGGGAGGTTGTGGGGAGAACAACTCAACCTCTTGTCTGTCACCCCACCACCGCCATCCTCACTAAAACACGCATACCCCATATCTGCTGATGCTGTCTGTGTGAGTCAAAAAGTTGGTTGGTGGTCGATGTCATTCCTCTGCCTCTGTGTACAATGACTGGGGTGGGGCAGGGTGAAGGGCAGAAAGGCATCTTGTGCATTGTACAAAGTAGAGTTACTTATCTGCAATGTAGGTTCTCTGTGGACAGCAGAATATTCTGTCCAATGGGAGCCATCGGGTGATAAGTACATATAAGTACATAAGTATTGCCATACTGGGACAGACCAAAGGTCCATCAAGCCCAGTATCCTGTTTCCAACAGTGGCCAATCCAGGTCACAAATACCTGGCAAGATCCCCAAAAAAGTACAATACATTTTATTCTGCTTATCCCAGAAACAGTGGATTTTCCCCAAGTCCATTTAATAATGGTCTATGGACTTTTCCTTTAGGAAGCTGTCCAGACCCTCTTTAATCCCCGCTAAGCTAACTGCCTTTACCACATTCTATGAATTCCAGAGTTTAATAACCTATTTGTGGCTGACGCATCCTGCTTGTCCTAGGAGAACACTATTTATCACAGAACCAAATTCACATCAGTGTAATGTTCCTTCAGCCCCTGAGTATGAGTGTCTGCTAATCTGGGAGAAGCTCAAAGCAGGGTTATAGCCCTGATAAATCATTTAGAGTCCAAGAGAGAAAATAAAGAACTTAACAGGAAGATCTCCGCTAATCATCAGAGTCCAGAGACAACCAGACAAGCACCGAAAGGCAGGGATTGTCTGTCGTTTCTCTTCGGTGCTTTTTAATTACATAGAAACATACAAAATGATGCCGAAGACCACACGACCTATCCATTCTGCCCATCCATGCCATCTGTTATTTCTTCCTCTACCTTTGCTTCCATTATAACACTTTTACGTGCTGATAGCACATGCTGCCAGATTCTGTACAGCACACCTAGCATTCCACGCTGAAATCTGAGTGTATTCCATAACACTGCGTTCAAAATTTGCACCCTGGCCCATAAATCGTTCACGGTGAAGCCCCGATCTATATGTCAGACCTCATAGACCTGCCAACCCGGAACACAAAAGGTCATCACGCACATTCTTGAATCTCCACTACCCCCGGTTGCAAAGGACTGAAATACAAATCAACATATGCATCCAGCTTCTCCTACATAAGCACGCAACTATGGAACGCACTACCAAACGTTATAAAACAATGCACGACCTAACAATCTTCCGAAACTACTGAAACCAACCTGTTCAAAAAGCCTACCACAACGATCCATCCTAAATACTAGAAAACGAAACGTCACCAAACTAGACGAAACGGAACTCTCTTACACTCGACTGCTTCGTTTACGCAGCACTAATGAACGTTACGCACTACTCATGACCACTCTACTTTCTTATGCAGGATATGAACTTTCTATATTTGATTGTTTATAATCTACTCTATAATTTATGAACTTTAATGCAGTATCACTTTGTATTTCTCAACCCGGAAACGGCGATGGCCACTCCGGCACAATGTAAGCCACATTGAGCCTGCAAATAGGTGGGGAAATGTGGGATACAAATGCAATAAATAAATAAATAAACAAACAACATGCGTAACTTAATTGGCTTAACAAGCCTATCAGCATTTTTAACAGCACTTAACAAGCAATAATGGACACTAATTGACAATAATTAGAATTGACGCGCGCAACTTACTAAGCGTATTCCGTAATGAACTGTGCCTAAATTCTTATGTGTGCAGTTCAAAAGGGGCGTGTTCATGGGTGGGGAAATGTGCATTTCGTGGGCAATCCCAAATTTACACACTTAGTTATAGAAAACGACCCAGTGCGGGTAAATCTATGCACGGGGGATTTGCACCACATTTTCACTGGTGTAGATAGAGGTACGTAGTTTTAGGCGCTAGAATATCAACTAACCATATCCCGTATACTGCGCCTAAATCTTATAGAATACGCTTAGGCAGAAATGTTTTCCGTGCGGATTTTTTAAGCAGCATATATAGAATCTGACCCATAATGTTTATGTTTATTGTAGTCCTAATACCATCTTAGCTTAAGAAAAAGGTCAAAGCAGGGCTGTCGAGAGGGGAGGGCGGGAGGGGGGGGGGGGGCAAATTCCTCCAAGGGAGGCCCGGTGCTGGGGTCAGGCCGCCGGCGCTGCAGTCCCCGGTCTCACCTGCCTGCCTCCACGGCTCCGGGCCCCCTTCATTCAAAGCGGCAGTCGCAGATTGCCTCTCTTCTGGCCTTCCCTCCCTGTGTCCCGCCCTCGTGGAAACCGGAAGTTACATCAGATGAGGGCGGGGACACAGGACGGGAAGGACAGAAGAGACGCGATCTGCGACTGCCGCTTTGAATGAAGTGGGCCTGGAGCTGTGGAGGCAGGCAGGTGAGACCATGGACTGCAGCAGCGGGGGGGGGGGGGGGGGGGGCGGCAGCGGCGGGTGGGAGCGACAGGGGGCAGCAGTGGCAGGGGGCAGAGGCGGGGCAGCGGGGGGGTTGAGGCGGGGCAGCGGGGAGGGCGGAGGCAGGGCGGCCTTGCCCCAGGCCTGGCCTAGTCTCTCGGTGGCCCGGGGTCAAAGCAGTGTTCAGCACCATATATAGAATTCCCTAGAATATTCTACATGAGTTCTCACCAGAGTCTTATACAGGGGAATCATCACCTCCTTTTTCCTGTTGGCCATTCCTCTTCCTATGCACCCAAACATCCTTCTGGCTTTGTCATCGACTTTTCTACAATGTTTGGCCACCTTAAGATCATCCCATACGATCACACCCAAGTCCTGCTCCTCTTTCATGCAAAGAAGTACTTCAACCCCTAAACCATACCATCCCCTTGGGGGTTTTGTAGCCGAAATGCATGACCCTATATTTTTTAGCATTAAATCTGAGCTGCCAAATTCTGGGTCATTCGTCAAGTTTCACTAGGTCCGTCCTCATGTTATCCACACCATCAGGGGTGTCTACCCTAGTGCAGATTTTAGTTTCGTTGCCAAGAGGCAAACCTTACCAGACAGCCCTTCAGCAATATCACTTACAAAAATGTTTAAAAAACCCAGCCCCTTTCCTTTCCCCACCTACTGCATTATTTTAGAAACACAGGTACCAACAACCTAGCCAAGAAAGTTTCTTCAAACTGAGACAAGATAGGTGCAAGAGAATTTTTGAATTTACTTATCAAAATCTTGGTGAGGGACGGGGACAGACTAGGGACCTGAAGTCCCACACACATGCACATGTATAGGGAGGCAACACCCAAAAGTCATTTACTCTGGCAAACAGGCTATTTGAAAATCAACCACAATCCTTGTAGGTCAAAGTACATGCTGAGGGTTCTTCGGATTGTGTGGCTGTCAAGACATGTTTTTTTCTTTAATCTACAGCTGTTCTTTGCTGACACCCCAGGTGACCACCTAGTTTTGCTAAATGGTTAAGCCGACCCTGATCAAAGGGACACACCCACCCACACCGGGAGATGCAGGCAACGCTTTCTCGACATGGTGCAGCTACTCCATCACATGAGTCGTAGAGAGAGATAAATGAACAAGTTTATTGAAATCTGATTATCCTCCGATTCCAGTGAACTGTCACGCCAACAACCCTCTCTCCCCAATACACTATTATCTCATTAGCTGGGAGGTGGGATGGGAAGGAATAAAGGGTGATCAACTATGACGAAAGGGGCAATTAGCCAAATATTAAGGGCAGTGGCCTATGCTATAACACACATACACTGTGGCTGGGGAATACCAGGACTGTTACTAGGTGTAGGTAATCGCTCTGGTCCCCACCCCCAGCCCTACGTGCACAGGGGACGGCACATACCAGCCCTGCATAAAATCCCTCTACACGCCCAGATCTCATGAATGGGGTTACACAGACAGATATCTTCTTCTTCAGATCAGACAGAAGGCAAGTGAAGGACACACATAGGAGATTAGGGATCACTAGGGGAGTGAGGAGAGGCGTCATTCGCAAGTACTTTAGAAGCAGGGAACGAGCAATAGGGCAGCTCCCTCCCCATCCCCCACCATATACAGCTTGACTGATTGGGGAAGGACCATGCCTCATATTTACTACCCCCCCCCCCCACTACGTCCTCCAGTTGTCCCTCCAGGACAGGGCCAGCACCCAACAGTGAAGGCGTCTCTTGCTGAGACATTAGACAAGGTTGAGATGTTGATGGTCTGCAATCCCATATCGAGTCTTGTGCGTCTCAAACAGCTGGATGAGGTTCTGAAGATAGATTTATGCAAGGCCTCAATCTCCTCAATGCTGGGGTTCAGGTTCTTTGGAACAGGGATCGGCTCCCCAACTGCGAAGAGAGAAGGGGAGAGTTACACATAGAGTCGAAGCGCTCAATCTACAGTATGTAACTCACTCATGAGTGGAGACATATTATAGGCTATCAAAATGTCTTGGGGAGCGTGGAACACTCTAGTATTGAAACAGCAACCTAGGGCCAGATATATTAGGGGATTTCCTTCCATTTTGTGCCCATGGGGAAGCATTTTTGGCCCAAAATACACATAAGGAGAAAAACTCGCTATGGTCAATCATCACTCATAAACAAGCGACTGCCAAATTCATCATTTCATTTTGTTTCGTGATTTTGATGTTTTTGAAAAATATAGGATTTTTATCATATGGAGGTTTTTCTTCCCCATGTAGAATTTGGCGATCCTATTTTCCAACTTGATTATTATAATACAGTACACAGTACACTGTGTCAAGGTAGTCTCCTGTTTTCTTCAAGCGGTTTTTCAAAGAAACGTGGATCTATGTCGGTGAATCTGGGTCTCCATTATGGAGTCCAGGTGTGCGGATGTTATAATTGCCGTTGTATCGCTCCATGGTGCGACCGCACCTGGGAGTATTGTGTTCAGTACTGGTCTCCGTATCTCCAAAAAAGATATAGTAGAATTGGAAAAGGTACAGCGAAGGGCGACGAAAATGATAGTGGGGATGGGACGACTTTCCTATGAGAGAGGCTGAGAAGGCTAGGGCTTTTCAGCTTGGAGAAGAGGACGGCTGAGGGGAGATATGATAGAAGTGTATCAAACAATGAGTGGAATGGATCGGGTGGATGTGAAGCGCCTGTTCACGCTATCACAAAATACTAGGACTAGAGGGCCATGAGTTGAAGCTACAGTGTGGTAAATTTAAAACGAATCGGAGGAAAAGGTTTTCTTCACCCAACGTGTAATTAGACTCTGGACTTCGTTGCGGAGATAACGTGGTACGGGCGGTTAGCTGACGGAGTTTAAAAGGGGTTAGATAGATTCCTAAGGACAAGTCCATAGACCGCTATTAAATGGACTTGGAAAAATTCCGCATTTTTAGGTAAACTTGTCTGGAATGTTTTTACGTTTGGGGAGCGTGCCAGGTGCCCTTGACCTGGATTGGCCACTGTCGGTGACAGGATGCTGGGCTAGATGGACCTTTGGTCTTTCCCAGTATGACACTACTTATGTACTTATGCAAGCTGAAGCTTAAAAGCTTAAAGCTGTACTAAATTAAATAGATATTAAGCTTAACGTATAGTTATGAAAAAAAGAAAAAAGGAAAATCTTGAAAAATGTAAGCAAATAATAAGGATCGATGAGGATTACGATAACACCCATGAATTATGCTTGGCTCATTTAAGCCATTATTGAGGTAGTTACGTGGATCTGATGATCTTATTAAAAAATTGAACTAGACCATACTATTTTGAATATGACATTATTAAGGTGATATTGAAGGTGAGTATAATGAGATATTATCATAGGAACCATATGAGTATCTCTAGCATTTAGTTCGCTAAAAATGCTACTGTGCCTTTGCAAAAGACCCCCTGAATGAGGGGACTCGGACAGATGAAGCCAAGAATCTATACATTTCTATGCTGATATTAGATTTTTTTTTTATAATTTTTAAAAAAAAATTCTATAGTTACTCTTTCCTTGAATGATTAATACCTTTCCTATGAAAGACTGTAGTTCTTTTGCTTTTCTGTTGAAAATTATTGGTCTGTAAACTGCTTTGATACGTGGAGCCAGTGAAGGGCAGTGTCTAAAGGCAACCTAAGCTATGAGTGATTTAAGCTTGAGTCCGGGATTTTTTCCTCCTTATGTTATTTGTTTATGTTTTATCTTTTTCGAAGAGAGAGTTGATTATCGGGCTCATTTTTGAAAGAGGAAGGACGCCCATTCTTTCGACATAAATCGGAAGATGGACGTCCTTCTCTCAGGGTCATCCAAATCGGTATAATCGAAAGCGATTTTGGCCGTCCCCAACTGCTTTCAGTCGCAGGGACGGCCAAAGTTCAAGGGGGGCGTGTCGGAGGCATAGCGAAAGCGGGACTTGGGCGTGCCTAACACTTTGACGTCCTTGACCCATAATCGAAAGAAACAAGGACGTCCCTGACGAACACTTGAACAACTTTACCTGGTCCTGTTTTTCTTACGACCAAGGCACAAAAAGGTGCCTGAAATGACCAGATGACCAGCGGAGAGAATCGGGGATGACCTCCCTTTACTCCCCCGGTGGTCACTAAACCCCTCCCACCTTCAAAAAATATCTTTAAAAATATTGATTGCCAGCATCTATGCCAGCCTCAGATGTCATACTCAGGTCCATGACAGCAGTTTACAGGTCCCTGGAGCAGTTTTAGGGGTGCAGTGCACTTCAGACAGGTGGACCCAGGCCCATCCCCCTCCCTGCCTGTTACGTTTGTGGAGGAAACAGTGAGCCCTCCAAACCCACCACAAACCCACTGTACTCACATCTAGGTGTCCCCCTTCACCCCTTAGGGCTATGGTAGTGTTGTACAGTTGTGGGTAGTGGGGTTTTGGGGGGGGTTGGGGGGCTTAGCACAAGGTAAGGGTGCTATGTAACTGGGAGCAATTTATGAAATCCACTGCAGTGCCCCCTAGGGTGCACAGTTGGTGTCCTGGCATGTCACGGGGACCAGTGCACTACAAATGCAGGCTCCTCCCACAACCAAATGGCTTGCATGTGGTCATTTCTGAGATGGACGTCCTTGGTTTCCATTATCGACGAAAATCAGAAACGACCAAGTCTAAGGACGACCAGATCTAGGGATGACCAAATTTAAGGATTTGGGCGTCCCTGATGGTATTTTCGAAACGAAAGATGGACGTCCATCTTGTTTCGAAAATATGGGTTTCCCCGCCCCTGGATCGGGACGTTTTGTGAGGACGTCCATATCAAAACATTGACGCCCCTTTCGAAAATGCCCCTCTATAGGTAATTGGCTCTAGTCTTTATGTATTCATTAGTACTTCTTGATATTTTTGTGTTGTTATTTCGTGAAAACGTTTTTGTCTCTCCTGGTACGGTTTGCAACGCAAATCCCATCATTTTTGTAGCTTTCCTTTGCACCGCTTCCAGTCTTTTTACGTCTTTAGCAAGATACAGCCTCCAAAACTGAACACAGTACTCCAAGTGGGGCCTCACCAATGACTTGTAGAGGGGTATCAACGCCTCCTTTCTTCTGCTGGTTATACCCCTCTCTTATTGTGTATTGACTCTATTCTTTTGCATTGACTGCAGCTGCTCTTTGCCACCAATCACAAGCTGCTGCCCTAGGAAACTGCCTGGTCTTGCATGATGGTTAAGCCAGCCCTGAATAGTAGAGGGTGATGCATGACAGGAGTGAGACGCATTGCCAGAGCTGGGGAGGGGAGAGGAAGAGTCTTAGTGCTAGGCTCACAGGATGCATTTTGGTTTCACAACCCTGAATTCTGAATGTATTTATAGGATATCCTTTTGTCCACTACATAGGGAACTTTTACCCAAAATACTTTGCATACCAGCTGAGAGAGAGAACCAAAATTAAAAGCTCTTTGAAGTGTTAACTCCTTGCACCCCAGCTCTGGATGTTTCACAATCACTCACTATGTGGAAACACATCAGGGGAGGATAAGCTTTAACCTGGTCCAAAGTGCAAATACTTTTGGAAAGGAACAAGCTTGTCAGCAGCTTGCAGGGCTGAGGCCCAGTGTCAGAGCAGAGGAAGGCTCCCAGACACGGGGCTCTTGTGAAATACGTGAATGACCTCTGTATCTCCAGCTGGCACAGCAGAGTGCATTCTCACCAACCACATAGCCCACCCCCATTCCAGGGTCAGGCCAAGCGGATGAGGACTCACCCACGGTGTGAATGGGCCGGCGGAAGGGCAGGAGGCCGAAGCTGTACTGGAAGACTCCCCGGGCATGAAAGAGGGGCAGTGCCAACCCCATGAATTTCTGCAACTTCTCCTGCATCAGTCGGATGAGGGAACCTGGTGGGTTCTCCACCTGGTGGAAAAGTTCATTCTCCCCGAAGGAGAAGACGGGGACCAGATGAGCCCTAGGGAAAGAAAATGACAAGACACAGCATTACCAGCATGGATGTTACCTTTCTAAGCTAAGCAATGCATTCTGGGATCTGTAGTCTTACTCTAAGAACTACATGTTCCACCATGCCTCAGAAACTAACTTCTGGGGCTCAGAGGAGTTTAAGGAGGTGATGCCCTCATCCATGGTTCAGTATGACGTTGGGGTCAAAAGAGGGTTAAAGGTGATGGTGGCTTCACCTGAAGCTCAGCACGTTAGGGTTAAGAGAGATTTGAAGCGCATGGTGGCTTTACCCCTGGTCATTGCGATCTTGATGAAACCTTTTCTGCTCAGGATTTGAAGGGTCAGTGCCCCAGGTCGGGCATCCAGGGACTCTGGGGGACCCCCCACAGCTATCACTGCAACTTGGCCCCGCTTTTCTGGCTCAGCAGGTGAACAACGCTTTTCTTCTCAGAAGAGACCAGACCTAAAGAAGAAGGAAATTCAAGGGATTAGGAAAGAGAGGAAGAAAGAGCAGCCATAGAACGACTCCTCTACTGGGACACAGACAGGTATTTTCGAAAGTGATCGCGGGCATCTTCCGACATAAATCGGGAGATGGCCGGCAATCTCTCAAAAGCGGCGAAATGGTATAATCGAAAGCTACTTTTTTGACACCATCGCCGCTTTCTCGTCGCCGAGCCGGCGAAAGTTCAAGGGGGCGTGTCGGCGGCGTAGCGAAGGCGGGCATGGGCGGGCATGGGCGTGGCTACCAGATGGCCGGCTTTCGCGGATAATGGAACAAAAAAAGCGGCGTTCATCAGTATTTCGCCGGGTTTACTTGGTCTTTTATTTTCACGACCAAGCTTCAAAAAGGTGCCCCAACTCACCAGATGACCACCGCAGGGAATGGGGGATGACCTCCTCATACTCCCCAGTGGTCACCAACCCCCTTCCACACTAAAAAAATAAAAATAAAAACCTTTTTTGCCAGCCTGTATGCCAGCCTCAAATGTCATACCCAGCTCCCTGACAGCAGTATGCAAGTCCCTGGAGCAGTTTTTAATGGGTGCAGTGCACTTCAGGCAGGCAGACCCACGTCCATCCCCCCCCCACCTGTTACACTTGTGGTGCTAAGTGTTGAGCCCTCCAACCCCCCCCCCAAAACCCACTGTATCCACATGTAGGTGCCCCCTTCACCCATAAGGGCTATGGTAATGGTGTAGAGTTGTGGGGAGTGGGTTTGGGGGGAATTTGGGGGGCTCAGCACCCAAGGTAAGGGAGCTATGCACCTGGGAGTTGGTGTCCTGGCATGTCATGGGGACCAGTGCACTACAAATGCTGGCTCCTCCTACGACCAAATGCCTTGGATGTAGCCGGGGTTGAGATGGCCGCTTTTAGCTTCCATTATTTGCTGAAAAACAAAAGCGGCCATTGGCCGGTTCGAACCATATTATCGAAACAAAAGATGGCCGGCCATCATTTTCGATAATATGGTTACGGCCAGCTGTTGCGCCACCGCCAAAATAGATCGCCGGCGATCTATTTCGTTGGCGCCGTTCAATTATGCCCCTCAGAGCGACTTAGAGAAGGGAAAATGGAGCTGGTCACATTTCAAATGAAATTATTGCTCAAAATGATGGAGGCTTAACAGTATAGAGCCACTGCCTCAAGGGAACTCGAGAACTCTTTGACAGAAACAACCACTGCTTGACAAAGGGTAGGTAGCACTGTATTATAGTACTATGCACCTACATTTCAGATGCCCTCTACCCCAATTATTTTAGTGAAGTGGAGGAGCATGAACGTGGGGGGGGGGGGGGGGTCAAGGAATTCTCTCAGCTGGCGTCTGTTCTCACCCGATTTCATATGTAGTCCTGAACAGCGGCACCTTGAACCAGAAGGGTAGTATCAAAAGGTGGGGCCTGAGCCCTGGGAAGAGCTTGGAGAAGCCCGTGGCCTCCGTGCAGAAGTTCCCGAAGGCTCCGGCCACCAGGACGCCATGGGGGTGGAAGCCAAACACGTAATTCTTGACCGGGTCCAACTCTGCCGTCTTCACCAGCTGTGAACAAGAGCCGATATGAAAAGAGAGAGAGAGAGGAGGGCATGAATATTTAAAAAAAGAAAATCGTATGACTACTTGTTTCCTTTGTATTTGAACAAGACCTAGAAGAGGTCAAGCGTTTATTCTTTAGAAACTCTCAATCCTTATTCTATGGTGAAACGATTTGGATGTATAATCTAAAGCCTGCCCACGTGATTCTTATCGATGATTGTTATACATTGACCATGTTTCTCATTATCCTTATTGCTACCCCATATCCATTCCTCTCCATCTTCCTATGCCTACCTAACGCTCATTTCCTTCTGCACCCAGTTCCTCCCATGTTCAATTTATGTATTTATTGTATTTGTATCCCACATTTTCCCACCTTTTTGCAGGCTCAATGTGGCTTACAATGTATCGTTCTTGGCGCTTAATGGAACAGAAATAGACAATTAGTGTTACATAAGATCAAGCGTTGCATAATAGAAAGTTAAACTATCTTACAATGTATCGTTCTTAGTGGATAATCGATCAGGAAGTAGACAGTTAGTGTTGCGAGAGGGTGCATGACATTATAAAGAATTAAACAAGCAGATATCTGAAAAGGAACCATTCCGATTATAGGTAAAGTGGAGATATATTACGTTTACACTTGTTGGTCTTTACTTACCTGTTAACTCCATTAATATTGCGTTTACTACAAATTGTATATTCTTTTTTACACTTTGTAATTCTCATATTGTTACTATGTAAGCCGCATTGAGCTGCCATGAGTGGGAAAGCGGGGTACAAATGTAACAAAAATAAAATAGATACTATTGGAGATTCTACATAGAATGTTGCTACTATTGGAGATTTACATGGAATATTGGAGATTCTACATGGAATGATGCTACTCTTTGAGATTCTACATGGAATGTTGCTATTCCACTAGCAACATTCTATGTAGAAGGCTGCGCAGGCTTCTGTTTCTGTGAGACTGACGTCCTGCACGTACGTGCAGGACGTCAGACTCACAGAAGCAGAAGCCTGTGCGGCCACATTGGTGATCTGCAAGGGCCGACTTCTACATGGAATAGCAACATTCCATGTAGAATCTCAAATAGTAGCAACAGTGGAGGAGTGGCCTAGTGGTTAGGGTGGTGGACTTTGGTCCTGAGGAACTGAGTTTGATTCCCACTTCAGGCACAGGCACTCCTTGTGACTCTGGGCAAGTCACTTAACCCTCCATTGCCCCACGTAAGCGCATTGAGCCTGCCATGTGTGGGAAAGCGCGGGGTACAAATGTAATAAATAAATATGGATGTGACCAGGCAAAACTCAGGTAGAAGAAGAGCTTTTCTGGCTATTAGGAAGGATGTTTTTGGCATTAGGTGCCTCATTCTATCTTATTACCCTTGCAAATGTGTAATAAAATATTTAGGTCTTGGGCCCTATGTTACAGCAGCCCCCTAAGCCTGCTTGAAGCTGAAGGGGGTTCAGCCTCTTGATGGGCATTGGAGGTCCCCTCAAAACTTTCTGACCTGAAGTTACAGAAGAGCACCATACACAACTCGGACCTCGGGTCGCTCCCTCCCAGTCAAGCTTTCAAGATATCCAGAATGATATCAAAATGCAAATGGACCACACCTTCTTTAAGAAATTATTGAAGACTTACTTCTTTGTTGCAACCTACTCCCTTTGTTCCCCTGCTGATTTATATTCCCCTTCCGTTCCCCACCCTGCTAGTTTTCCACTGTTAGTCAATGCTCCCTTGTTTGACCTTTTTTTTTTCGCTTTATCTGTATTCATAATTGTAATTCCTCCTAATTTTCTGTAAGCCACATTGTGCCTGCATGTGTGGGAAAATGGGGATATAAATGAACCATAAAATAAAATATAATATGCATTGAAAGATTTACATATGAGGGAGGCACTTAATGCAAATCTTATGCATATTCAGTTAGATACCATGAAAACTGACTGCTTGGATGGGTCTCAAGAACTGGGTTGAAAACCATTGCTCTGCCCTCACAGGAATGGGGCTACCATTGTGCCACACTTACTTACAAATAGGGATCTCTCCACTAATGGAAAGAGGAAGAAATATAAGAGAAAGTTGGAATAATGTTTTTTGAAATTTTATAATAGACATAAATATCTCCAGGTCCAGCCCAAAGCTATCTGACGACCTAGGCGAGCTTTCAACCATGAATTCCCCATCCCCCCGAGAGGCAGCTCATGGCCTTCTCGTCCAGCACCTTCCCTTTCCTTTTGTATCCCAAGTGTCCACATCACCCCTTCCCCCCCCCCCACTTCTTCCAAGGGTGTCTAGCATCTCCCCTTCCCTTTCCAACCAGTGACGTAGCTACATGGGGCCAGGGGGGCCTGGACCCCCGTAGATTTGGCCCTGGACCCCCGCCAATGACCCCTCGACCCCTCTCCCGCCATCGCTGCGCCTGCCTTTGCTGGCGGGGAACCCCAACCCCCGCCAGCCGAGGTCTTCTTCCCGCAAAAGGCTTCCTTCTGTTTCTGATGTCTGCACGTACAACGTGGTGGAATCCCCCGCCAGCAAAGGTAGGCGATGGGGGTTGGCGGCGGGAGGGGGGGTTGAGAGGGTCGCGCGGCAGGGGGAGGCAAAGTCGGCAATGACGGGGGGGGGGGGTCGGCGGCGCCGGGGGGGGGGGCTAAAATGTGCCCCCTCACCTCGGCTCTGGAACCCCCTCCGCCGAAGTCTGGCTGCGCCCCTGTTTCCAACCCTCAAGGTGGCACAATTTGAGGGATTGGCACTTGCATGACAGCATCTCTAAATAAGACAGCACAGCCGGTACGGGTTGGGGTCTACTGCGGAGGTCAGTGTAAGCTCAAGGCCCTGCTCTGCAGTAGTGCTTCCCCTCAAATTTTGCCACTCTAGGCGGATGCCTATGGTTGGACTGGCCCAGCCCTGAATACCCCCCCCCCCCCACAGCGCCTCAGCTCACCTTGATAGGAAAGTAATCCCGGAAGTGTTCCATATGGTCAGCTCCTCATCCAGTCCGACCTTCGACCTCCTGAGGCTGGAGTGTCCCTGTCCAGGTAGAGCCAGGCCAAGCAGAGCAGACCAAGGTACCAGACGTCATCAGTAGAAGAAGGACAAATAAAGCCAGACAGCATTGAGCTGAGTAAAGGAGAGAGAGAGAAAGAGAGACCACATTAAAGGCACTATGGGATTCCCAACCCCCCTCTCCCGGATCATCAGAGACTGCTCTATACACAGAAGAGGATGAATTAAGATACTAATGCTTTACCACCCTATGATCAGAGATAATAGCAAGTAAATTTATGTTTCTCCCTACATGATGTGAAACCCTGCCAGTGCATCCAGGATGCACTGGGCAGGGCTGGACGCCTCCTTTTTCGAGATGGCTGTTGAGAGGGAGAGGTCTACCTCCCTTCTCCAACAAAAGTACAGGGGGCAGGGAAGAGGGCTGCTAGACCACCAGGTCAGGGGGGGCTTGATTTGCGGCCCACTGGGCCACATGGATTTCTTGGGGGATGCTAGGGGGGGTTAGGGGGGCTGGAGACCCCAGATCTGTGGCCCCTGAACATATTGGGGGGGGGGGTCAGGGGGACTGGATGTTCCTGCTCCTGTGGGGGGGGGGGGCCTGCTAGCATGCAAATGCATGTTGGACAGGGCTCATCATTCCTGCCCAATGGTCTGTAAACCCCAACGCCAACTCCAAGCTGGAGTAGGGTTTGCCATGGACAGTGCACCAATGTTTGACTCACTGCTCACTGGCCATTGGGAAGGAATACAGTAGCATGCATTTGCATGCTAGTTGCGTTCAGAGCCCACGAGCGCATTGTTTCACATGCTCGGGGGCTAATAGCCTCTAGCGCCTGCGTTTGCTTCTGATCATCGGCCCCTAAGAGCCCCAGGGTAGACCCAAGACATGAGGGACCTTGATAAGGACTTTTGTTCTAGGGCTGGATTTAAAATTCTGCCAACAAAAAAAAACCCCATAAATGCATAAAAGGTTTGCCACAGTTTCAAAACACTGTGGCGTTGCCTAAGATTATAACCCACTGCTCTTCTGCAAGGGGAAAAGCGATTATGCAAGTGAAAACTGTACTTACTGGGTGGGAGGACAAGAGAACATCTGTCTGATTTTTAAACTTAATCCTTGGGACCTTAGACCCTGCTATGCATGCTGTAGAACATTTCTGGAGCATTTCCTGCATGCTCCCCCCCCCCCCACTCCCTCCCGGAAGCACCGAAAATTATGAGTCAATATTCAGCATCATTTAACCAGACAGGGTGTCTCCTCCTGCCACACTGACCAGGCGGGGAGCAGATAGTCAGTGGCACTTAACTGGAGAGGGCAGCTGAAAACTCATTGCCTTATCATCTCTACCTATAATAAGTTCAAACCCTCAGCCTTAATCACTTGATCTTACCCTTCCGGTCTCTGAGAGTCAAAAATACTTGATGTAATTGTTGATCGTAACTTATCACTCGTGAATCAAACAAACTTACCACCAAGCATATCCGGTGGCAGCACTCGGACAGATGTGTCTAAGTTAACTTGGTGGCTACCCAGGTACCTTCTCTGAATATTGGTGGTACCTGGGTAACTCCTGGAAGACCTGGATGGGGGGTCGACATTGAATATCTGAGACTAATTCAATTGGTGGCAGCCGACATTAAAAAAAACCACTGACCACTTCTGGAAGAATAATGCCCTGTGTTTCTGATGATCAGAAAATCTGGTCTTGGAAGCTTTTGGTGCAATAATTTGTTTGGACGCTCCAATCAGCACAAGCTGGTGCTCGTGCACCAATGCCAGAGGCTGGTGCAGAAAGCAGACGCGGGGGGGGGGGGGGGGGAGGCTGAATGTGGATTGTACGTGCTGAGGGATACAGAGAGGAACTGAGCGCAGGTCTTCCGCTCAGCCATCTCTCTCCTCTTCAATCTGTTCAAAACTCTGCCGCACAACTAATATTTCACCAAAGTCGTTATGCCCATATCAGCCCTCTCCTGAAATCGCTTCACTGGCTCCCTATCCGTTTCCGTAAACAATTCAAGCTCCTCTTGTTGACCTATAAGTGCATTCACTCTGCAGCCCCTCACTACCTCTCCACCCTCATCTCTCCCTACACTCCTTCCCTAGAACTCCGTTCGCAAGCAAATCTCTCCTAATTGCACCCTTCTCCTCCATCGCTAACTCCAGACTCCGCTCCTTCTATCTCGCCGCACCTTATGCCTGGAATAGACTTCCTGAGCCACTACGTCTAGCTCCATCCCTGGCTGCCTTCAAATCCGGGCTAAAGGCCTACCTGTTTGATCCTGCTTTCGACTCCTAACTTGTAACTTTATCTTATCCTTTGTCCTTCTGTCTGTCCTTCCCTTATCCTTGATTGTCTGTTTGTCCTGATTTAGATTGTAAGCTCTTTTGAGCAGGGACTGTCTTCTTCATGTTCAATTGTAAAGCGCTGCGTATGACTGGTAGCGCTATAGCAGTGATTTATAGTAGCAGTAGTAGTAGTGACAGCTCGTGCAGGAAGACACAGCGCAGGTTGCATTAAAATGTATGCTAATTACGGTATTCTGTGCAATGCAGAGTGTACGCTGCCCACTTTTGATGTGTGCACAATGCCAGAATCCTTCTGCGAGGGTCCAGGGTAGTGTAGAAAGTTTTGCAGAGAGGATTGTTCTCAGTCTTAAAAGTGCTGGTGTTCGAAGTTAGGTGCGAAATCTGCGCTAATCTCATATTCTATACAGGGTGCTCTGCGCCCAGCGCTGTTTCTAGAACACTCATTTAGCGCGGATCTTTGGTTCCTAACTTTGGGCACTGTTTATTGAAGGCGGCCCTCTGTGTATATCATTTTTGCACCTACCGATATTTATGCAGGGAGTAGGATTCAACATATGCGCTTGTAACTATGAACGTCATGCAATTTTACAATCCCCAATTGTCGACAGGCCAGCACACCTTCCCCCTTTTCAAGGAAGCCAGAAAACATTACGGGTATTCTTGCAGTAACGCCTCAGTTCCAATCTTCCACCCCCCACTTTCTCCGTTTCCAGCAACACCTTGTAGACATCCAGGAGCTCTACCCTTCCTGAAGAAAACCAACCAAACCCTTTTTATTAGAATTATTTATTTATCATTACATTTGTATCCCACATTTTCCCACATATTTGCAGGCTCAATGTGGCTTACATAATACCGTAAAGGCATTCGCCAAGTCCGGGGGGGATAAGTACAAAAAATGTTATAGTGGGATAGGGAAGATAAGATTCACCAAGTTGGGTTTGAGGTAAAAGGTTTGTTCATGTCCAGTACGATCTTTGATAGTGAAGTGTTGCAGGGTTGAGGCATTTAAGTTGGGTCAGTCGGATATGCCTTTCCGAATAGGTGGGTCTTTAATAATTTCTGAATCTTAGGTGATCGTAAGTTGTTTTCACCACTTGTGGTAGTGCGTTCCACAGGCGCGTGCTCATGTAAGGGAAGTTGGACGCATGGGTTGTCTTGTATTTTAGTCCTTTGCAATTTGGGTAAGAACGTGATGAACTGGTACTATTCCGAGGGGAGATTGATTGATTAGGTCAATCATGTAACCTGGGACTTCACCGTAGATAATTATGGACTAAGGTGCAGATTATCCAGAACCCGGCCAAATAAAGTTGTGTGACCCTCCCAGGTGTGCAGAATGATAATGTACTATGGAGAGCCCAACTAGGTCGTGAACCCAAATGTGAGCTTTGTGACCCCTTTAGGGGACCTGACGCACAGTTTGCGAAGCTCTGTTCTAGTCCCTTTATATAGGGTAACAGATCTGACCCTTTTCTCTCTGTAGCAAAGGTAAGTGAGTGTTATAGAAAGGGTTAGTCAAAGCAGAACGAGGCTGTTGTTGAAAGAAAAATTGCCCAAGGATCACCATAGAGAGGGAACTTTGTAGTTGCTATAATGTCCAGAAGAACATTCTGCTTACTTACCCAGTGCCAAGAAGGAGAAGATCCACTGTAGCACAGCCAGTGTCTGCAGCCTCCGTCTCAGGGGGATAATCAGAGGGGCAAACTCAATTTTCATGCTGAAGACCTAAAGAGGAGGTGGGAATCCTTGAGCCCCTCAACAGAAATGCGGGCAGAGTTTAGTAGAGGTGCCCAGGCTCCTGGAGAGAGACTCAGGCACAGATCCTTGGTTTCCTAATAAGAAATAGAGAGCTCCAGGCCCTGGGTAGAGATGCAGAGACTGCAAGTTTCTTAGGGGAGAGACTTAAGCAAGTAGGATACCTGCAGTATCCTAGAGAACCCAGGCTGAAAGGCTGGGAGAGAAAGAGACAGGCAGAGGGAGGGGAGTTGCAAGGATTTATTCTGAGGACCCTCCCACAGGGGGGGGGGAGGGGGGGAGCGGGGCAGGAGCTGGAAGGAGTTCCTTGGTAGGGGATGTAGAAACAGGCTAGAGGTACAAAAGGATTTCCATGCCAGCTCCAGTTAATAGGAATGACACTTCAGGACTCTGCAGGAGAGGCTGTGATTAGGCTGGTGGAGTTTTGGCAGCTGTCCTGCATCCAGCTATACTTAACCCCTTGTGTTCCCATCTGTGGCACCCTGCGGCTGGTCAGGAGAGAGTTAGAGGTGATTTCTGACTTACAACAGGAGGGTTAAAGGGTAGGGGTCTGTGCAGGTGATGTACCTGCCACACAGGTGGGCCTATGCGCAGAACCTAATGCCGGCGCTAAAGTCAATTAGCGCTGGATTAGCGCCAGCGTGAGTTGCATAGAATGTTCAGCAGGGTGTAGCGCAGGAAACAGTATTTAAAGTTAGTCGAACGGATGTAATGAGGTCATTTCCTATTCCCTCCCCAAAGCTCAGAGAACAGTGCAGAAAGCAAAAAAGGTTTGCACAAGTTCCTGGAGGAAAAGTCTTGCCCCGGGATTTGTAGCATGGAATCTTGCTCCTCTGCGGTAAGCGCTACCGCACGCTTACCGCAGCATAAAATGGTATACGCGGGCATGCGCACGTGTCCTATGGTATGTACCAAATTAGCGTCCCAATGGCTTGATTTTGTGCGTTTTCCACTTGGACATTTTTTTGTTGTTGTTTTAATGGTCCAAAAAGATAGATGTACTGAGCACCACAGTATCTAGGAAATGGTCATTTTCAAAGAAAAAAGATGGGCGCTTTTCTGGTTTGAAAATGGCCATTTTCACTACTTGGGTTTTGGATGTTTTCAGCAAAACGTCCAAAGTCAGATTTAGATGTCATATCAATAAACAAACAAAAAAAAAACATGGAAAAGAATCACTGCACCAGTGATTTCACAGTAAGAATACTGAAAGGTAATTTTAAAAAATACAGGAACGTAAGACCTTTGAAATAAGAATGATTGAATATTTTGACACCCAACAAACAGGACTTAATAAGGATCTGGGTTTTCTAACCCATTATAAACCATAAAGTGTATTTCTCTGTTTATTTCTCTGTTTATTACCCTCCTCTCACCTACCAACACCCATTCTGTTAGAATATCAATGAAATGCTTTGATGTCCCCATGCATACCCCCACCCTCCCACTCTGTCAGACTGTCAAAGTCATGCTTTGATGTTTCTCTTATATATACTATCTGCTACCACATTTGCTTATTTCCGATCTGACGAAGAAGGGCAACCTTCGAAAGCTAATCAAGAAATGTATTAAGTTATGTCCAATAAAAAAGGTATCATCTTATTTGATCATCTTGTTTCCATGTTTATTTTGTTTGATTTCTATTGATAACCTTTAAGAGTGGACTAACACGGCTACCACACTCTCTACTTAAGACGTCATATCAAAAATGCTCCTGGCATTAGCCTCTACTAAAATGAGAAGAGCCCTCGATAGAATGCAAAGACTTGCTCAGAAAGGTATAGAACCTGTTCTAAATTCTAAAGTCTTTAAAACCATCATCAAGTGTATAACAGTGCATGGAGGGTGTCCAGGACTGTCCTGCAATAGCAGGGGGTGATGCATGGCAGGAATAAGGTGCATTTGCCAGAGCAGTGGGGGCAGAGAGTGCAGAGGAAGAGTCTCAGTGCTAGACTCACAGGAAGCATTTGGTTTCACAACCCTGAACTCTGAATTTATTTATAGGATAAGTCTTCTGCCCACGATTAGGGAACTTTAACCCAAAAACGGCATTGCATACCAGCTGAGTGAGAGAAGCAAAATTAAAAGTTCTTGTATGCAAAAGGATCCCCGCAATTCCCCATTGGTTAAGGGGGATTTGATGGGTCCTAAGATTGCCCCCTATATACCCAGAAATTCAATGCTGGAGCCCAGACGAGGCATTGAATTTCTGGGGATAAAGCCAGCAGTGGTCAGCAAAACTCTGATCAATGCCGGCTGACTATTGGGTCCTGGGTTTTTATCCCCTTGTGCTGCTTCCAGGTCAGGTCCACCCCTGAAAAGGCATGACAGAGAAATTTCACCTTTAGCTTTAAGGGCTTTAGTGACACATGGATCACATGTAAACTCCTTACAGCACAAATGGATCTTTCAGAATCCCTTATTACAGGAAAATGCACTGAGGGGAGATAAGCTTCGCCTTGACCTAAAAGGTAAATACTTTCAGAAAGGAATGAGTGTGTCAGCTGCTTACAGGACCCCAAGCAGTACAATATCTATCCCACCCTGTATGGTCAGTGGCCCAACATCTTCCTTCTCCCTATATCGCTTCTCCTTCCCTATTGCTGCTGTTGTCCAGCATCTCCCCACCCCCCACACACTTCCCATACCACAGCCCCAGCTTTTCTTCTTTTTCCTTCCCTGGCAGTTCCTGTCATTTACTGAATTTTAGTCCCTAATGTGTGCGACTTGGTATGTATAGTTTAACCCCCTGTACTCCTTGTCTGTTGATCCAGCAACTGATCAGAGGGAGGGATAGCAGTGGCCGTTCCTGGGGGGGGGGGCGGGGGGGGTCCACCACGTCACGCCGCTGGAGGGGGGGG